>NC_140989.1:132271766-132509388 GCF_052327205.1 Somniosus microcephalus | reverse complement strand
CTTACCCTCACTGAATTCATCAGTGAAATCTACAAAGTTCACTGCGCAAGCGCTGCCTGTGCAGTCGCACGCGCTGTGAATAGACCTTGGGTCTGGAAATGCCGGCGTTCCCCGCATGTGCTGTTCCTGCTGAACGCCGGCATTTCCAACGGCCAGATGCGTGAGTAACCCGACCGTACTCACGCTTCTGGCCTGGAATTTCTGGCCCAATATCTGAAAAAGAGCTAATTGAAAAACTCAAGGACCTGCGACCAGGAAAAGCTTGCGGTGCAGACGGCATCCTAAGCGAGATGATTAAACACACGGACAATAAAATGAAATTGGCTATACTGAAACTCTTCAACTTGGTTCTGAGTGTCGGTTACTTCCCTGATATCTGGAACAAAGGACTCATAATGCCCATATACAAAAGTGGGGACAAAGTTGACCCAAATAACTATCGAGGCATCTGTGTAAACAGTAACCTGGGGAAGGTTTTCTGTAGTATCATAAACAAAAGACTTATAAACTTCCTTGAGGAGCACAATGTCTTGAGTAAAAGCCAAATTGGATTTCTACCAAACTATAGAACATCAGATCATATCTTCACCCTACAGACCCTAATTGACAAACATGTTCATCAAAACAAAAGCAAAATTTTTGCCTGCTTTATAGATTTCCAGAAGGCTTTCGATTCCATCTGGCACGATGGTCTATTCTTGAAACTTATTGAAAGTGGTGTAGGGAAAAACATATGCTGTAATTAAATCAATGTATACAAACAATAAATGTGCAGTTAAAATTGGAGACAAACAAACAAAATACTTCCCACAGGGGCGTGGTGTGACGCAGGGCTCGCCCATCTCACCGACACTCTTTAATATTTACATAAATGAATTGGCAAAACTACTTGAACAATCTACAGCACCCGGCCTCACCCTATATGAATCCAAAGTTAAATTCCTCCTCTATGCAGATGACCTGGTTCTGCTGTCACCAACTAAGGAGGGTCTACAGCAGAACCTGGATCTGCTGGAGTCATTCTGTCAGACCTGGGCCCTGACAATAAACCACCAAAAAACCAAAGTCCTTGTGTTCCAGCAAAGATCCAGACATCAGGGACCCAGAATAAATTTCACACTAGGAACAACTAAAATTGAACAAACCACTAACTACACATACTTGGGCTTAAAAATCAGCTCTACGGAAAATTTTCATCTGGCAGTGAATGAACTGAAAGAGAAAGCTAGAAGGGCTTTCTATGCCATTAAAAGATCAATCCAAATAGAAATCCCAATTAGCATTTGGCTCAACATTTTTAAATCAGTAATTGAACCAATTGCACTCTATGTAAGTGAGGTGTGGGGACCGCTAACACAACAAGAATTTGCAAAATGGGACAAACACCCAATTGAGATCCTACATGCAGAATTCTGTAAAAGTATCCTCCGGACTCAAAGGAAAACTGTAAACAATGCATGCAGGGTAGAACTAGGCCAATATCCATTAATAATTACTATCCAGAAAAGAGCCACCAAATTTTGGAAACACCTAAAAATGAGCAACCTCCACTACTATCATTACAAAGCCCTGAAATGCCAAGAGAGGACCATAAAGAAGAATACCCTCAGTCAACTAGTCCTGGGACTCAGTGAAGCAACCACTAACACTACTAACAATAACCAGCCCCAGGACAGTGACATCGTAGCACAGAGAATTCGACCCAACACAATTGTCACTAAGCAAAAGGAAAAATACCTGTCATACTGGGCAGAAACAACAAAAACCCAAAACAAACTCAATTGCTACTTGGCCCTAAACAGACAATACAACATGGCTGAATACCTGACCATGGTAAAGGATAGCAAACTGAGAAAAACCTTGACAAGGTACAGACTTAGTGAACATAGCCTGGCCATCGAAAAAGGCAGACACAGAGAGACCCGGCTGCCAAGAGAGGACAGGATATGCTCTCACTGCAGTCAGGGAGTGGTGGAGACAGAGATGCACTTCCTCACAGCTTGTGGAAAATATCAGGGCATCAGGGAGAATTTCTACCAAAAATTCACACAAATATGCCCTGAATTCAGAAATTTGAATGACGACCAAAAACTCCCATACCTACTAGGGGAACAGAGAAACTGTGTAACCTTAGCGGCACACTATGTTACAGCTTCCCATAAACAGAGGGACAACCAGTAAACCTAAGAAAAGAGTATATACAAATTATACGAATGTATATTTATACACTCAGGGATATATCTGTTTATACAATGTATGAATAGATCTGCGTTTATGTGTTCAACCATAAATGTTTTTCGATGCTTTGGCAACATAAGATGTACCTTATCATGCCAATAAAGCGATTTGAATTGAATTGAATTGAATTTAGTGGGTTAGAGGGGAGAGAGAGAGAGTGGGGTTAGAGGGGAGAGAGAGAGAGTGGGGTTAGAGGGGAGAGAGAGAGAGTGGGGTTAGAGGGGAGAGAGAGAGAGTGGGGTTAGAGGGGGAAGAGAGAGAGGGGTTAGAGGGGAGAGAGAGAGAGTGGGGTTAGAGGGGAGAGAGAGAGAGGGGTTAGAGGGGAGAGAGAGAGAGTGGGGTTAGAGGGGAGAGTGAGAGAGTGGGGTTAGAGGGGAGAGAGAGAGTGGGGTTAGATGGGAGAGAGAGAGAGAGAGTGGGGTTAGATGGGAGAGAGAGAGAGAGTGGGGTTAGAGGGGGAGAGAGAGAGAGTGGGGTTAGAGGGGGGAGAGAGAGAGTGGGGTTAGAGGGGAGAGAGAGAGAGAGTGGGGTTAGAGGGGAGAGAGATAGAGTGGGGTTAGAGGGGAGAGAGAGAGAGTGGGGTTAGAGGGGAGAGAGAGAGAGAGAGAGTGGGGTTAGAGGGGAGAGAGAGAGTGGGGTTAGAGGGGGAGAGAGAGAGAGAGTGGGGTTAGATGGGAGAGAGAGAGAGTGGGGTTAGAGGGGGAGAGAGAGAGAGAGTGGGGTTAGATGGGAGAGAGAGAGAGAGTGGGGTTAGAGGGGGAGAGAGAGAGTGGGGTTAGAGGGGGAGAGAGAGAGAGTGGGGTTAGAGGGGAGAGAGAGAGAGAGTGGGGTTAGAGGGGAGAGAGAGAGAGAGTGGGGTTAGAGGGAGAGAGAGAGAGTGAGGTTAGAGGGAGAGAGAGAGAGTGGGGTTAGAGGGAGAGAGAGAGAGTGGGGTTAGAGTGGAGAGAGAGATTGGGGTTAGAGGGGAGAGAGAGAGAGTGGGGTTAGAGGGGGGAGAGAGAGAGAGTGGGGTTAGAGGGGGAGAGAGAGAGTGGGGTTAGAGGGGGAGAGAGAGAGAGTGGGGTTAGAGGGGGGAGAGAGTGAGAGTGGGGTTAGAGGGGGAGAGAGAGAGAGTGTGTTAGAGGGGGGAGAGAGAGTGTGGGGTGAGAGGGGGAGAGAGAGAGAGTGGGGTTAGAGGGGGGAGAGAGAGAGAGTGAGGTTAGAGGGGGCAAGAGAGAGAGAGGGGTTAGAGGGAGAGAAAGGGAGAGAGAGAGAGTGGGGTTAGAGGGAGGGAGAGAGAGAGAGTGGGGTTAGAGGGAGAGAGAGAGTGGGGTTAGAGGGGGAGAGAGAGAGAGAGAGGGGGGTTAGAGGGGGAGAGAGAGAGAGTGGGTTAGAGGGGGGAGAGAGAGAGTGGGGTTAGAGGGGGGAGAGAGAGTGTGGGGTTCGAGGGAGGGAGAGAGAGGGAGTGGGGTTAGAGGGAGAGAGAGAGAGTGGGGTTAGAGGGAGAGAGAGAGTGGGGTTAGAGGGGAGAGAGAGAGAGTGGGGTTAGAGGGGAGAGAGAGAGAGTGGGGTTAGAGGGGAGAGAGAGAGAGTGGGGTTAGAGGGGGAGAGAGAGAGAGTGGGTTAGAGGGGGGAGAGAGAGAGTGGGGTTAGAGGGGAGAGAGAGAGAGAGTGGGTTAGAGGGGGGAGAGAGAGAGAGTGGGGTTAGAGGGGGGAGAGAGAGAGAGTGGGGTTAGAGGGGAGAGAGAGAGAGTGGGGTTAGAGCAAACTGAGAAAAACCTTGACAAGGTACAGACTTAGTGAACATAGCCTGGCCATCGAAAATGGCAGACACAGACAGACCCGGCTGCCAAGAGAGGACAGGATATGCTCTCACTGCAGTCATGGAGTGGTGGAGACAGAGAGGCACTTCCTCACACCTTGTGGAAAATATCAGGGCATCAGGGAGAATTTCTACCAAAAATTCACAAAAATATGCCCTAAACTCAGAAATTTGAATGACGACCAAAAACTGCCATACCTACTAGGGGAACAGAGAAATTGTGTAACCTTAGCGGCACACTATGTTACGGCTTGCCATAAACAGAGGGACAACCAGTGAGCCTAAGAAAAGAGTGTATACAAATTAAACGAATGTATATTTATACACTCAGGGATATATCTGTTTATACACTGTATGAATAGATCTGCGTTTATGTGTTCAACCATAAATGTTTTTCGATGCTTTGGCAACATAAGATGTACCTTATCATGCCAATAAAGCGATTTGAATTGAATTGAATTGAATTGAGAGAGAGAGTGGGGTTAGATGGGAGAGAGAGAGAGTGGGGTTAGAGGGGAGAGAGAGAGAGTGGGGTTAGAGGGGAGAGAGAGAGAGAGTGGGGTTAGAGGGGAGAGAGAGAGTGGGGTTAGAGGGGAGAGAGAGAGAGAGAGAGTGGGGTTAGAGGGGGAGAGAGAGAGAGGGGTTAGAGGGGGAGAGAGAGAGAGTGGGTTAGAGGGGAGAGAAAGAGAGAGTGGGTTAGAGTGGGGGGAGAGAGAGAGTGGGGTTAGAAGGGAGAGAGAGAGAGTGGGGTTAGAGGGGAGAGAGAGAGAGTGGGGTTAGAGGGGAGAGAGAGAGAGTGGGGTTAGAGGGGAGAGAGAGAGAGTGGGGTTAGAGGGGAGAGAGAGAGAGTGGGTTGCCAGGAGTTACCCAGGGCAGAGAATCTGGAGGCGTACTGATTTGGATTAAAGCAGAGCTTAGGAATTACATTAAATTTATAAAAAAGGGCGAAAACCACTTATGGCTCAAAATTAAGAGGGGCGTCATCTCTAGCATGAAAGATGTTTTCATTTGCACACTCTATATCCCCCTGACAGAATCCCCGTACTTCAAAGAGGACACCTTCTCCAACATAGAGAGGGAGATTATCCAATTCCTGGCCCAGGGAAATGTGTTGATCTGTGGGGACCTCAACTCAAGAACTGGCGAAGAACCAGACCTCACCAATAATCATGGGAATAATTTCATATTTGGGAACAACCACTTTGATCTCCCTTCCCATCCACACAGGCATAACTGCGACAAACAGACAAATGCTAACGGAAAACAGCTCCTGCAGCTCTGTCGAAGCCTGAGTCTGTACATTGTCAATGGTAGGTTATTGGGAGACTTCCTAGGAAGATCCACCTATTGCTCACCTCTTGGCTTCAGCACCGTAGACTATATGATTATGGTTCTGGACCCATCCTCTTTCAGAACATTCACAGTCAAACCACAAACAACACTGTCAGATCACAGTCAAATTACTGCATATCTTGAAAGGACAGAAACAACCAACACAGAAACACAACCCAGTAAGCTGCACAACATTAAAACATCTTACAGATGGGCCAAAGACAGCACGGAAAAATATCAGAAAGCAATTAGCAATCAAACAACTCAAGCTCTCTTGGACACCTTTCTGGAAAATACATACACACACAATAAAGAAGGCGTAAACCGGGCAGTGAACAACCTAAATAATATTTTTGATAATTTGGCATCAATGTCAAACTTGAAAGTTCGCAAGAACAAACCCAAAACAAAAAACTACGAAAAATGGTTTGACTCCGATTGCCAGAACATGAGGAAAAAACTCAGAAAAATATCAAACCAAAAACACAGACAACCAGAAAATGAGGAATTACGCCTTACTTATTGCCAGGCACTAACACAATACAAAAACACACTCAGAACCAAGAAAGAGCAGTATATTAAGAATACACTCATCTCCATTGAGGAATCCATTGATTCCAATTGTTTCTGGGACAACTGGAATACATTACACAAAAAACAACACGACGAATTGGCCATTCAAAACGGAGACACATGGGAAAACCATTTTGAAAAATTATACCAGAAAAACACACTAAGCCCAGAGCAATACCAAATATGCGAAAAACTGGCAAAGCTCGAATTTGCCATAAAAGATAACCAAAACCCGATAGACCCCATAATATCTGAAAAAGAACTAATTGAAAAACTCAAGGACCTGCGACCAGGAAAAGCTTGTGGTGCAGACGGCATCCTAAGCGAGATGATTAAACACACGGACGATAAAATGAAATTGACTATACTGAAACTCTTCAACTTGGTTCTGAGTGTCGGTTACTTCCCTGATATCTGGAACAAAGGACTCATAATGCCCATATACAAAAGTGTGGACAAAGTTGACCCAAATAACTATCGAGGCATCTGTGTAAACAGTAACCTGGGGAAGGTTTTCTGTAGTATCATAAACAAAAGACTTATAAACTTCCTTGAGGAGTACAATGTCTTGAGTAAAAGCCAAATTGGATTCCTACCAAACTATAGAACATCACATCATATCTTCACCCTACAGACCCTAATTGACAAACATGTTCATCAAAACAAAAGCAAAATTTTTGCCTGCTTTATAGATTTCCAGAAGGCTTTCGATTCCATCTGGCACGACGGTCTATTCTTGAAACTTATTGAAAGTGGTGTAGGGGGAAAAACATATGCTGTAATTAAATCAATGTATACAAACAATAAATGTGCAGTTAAAATTGGAGACAAACAAACAAAATACTTCCCACAAGGGGCGTGGTGTGACGCAGGGCTCGCCCATCTCACCGACACTCTTTAATATTTACATAAATGAATTGGCAAAACTACTTGAACAATCTACAGCACCCAGCCTCACCCTATATGAATCCAAAGTTAAATTCCTCCTCTATGCAGATGACCTGGTTCTGCTGTCACCAACTAAGGAGGGTCTACAGCAGAACCTGGATCGGCTGGAGTCATTCTGTCAGACCTGGGCCGACAATAAACCACCAAAAAACAAAGTCCTTGTGTTCCAGCAAAGATCCAGACATCAGGGACCCAGAATAAATTTCACACTAGGAACAACTAAAATTGAACAAACCACTAACTACACATACTTGGGCTTAAAAATCAGCTCTACGGAAAATTTTCATCTGGCAGTGAATGAACTGAAAGAGAAAGCTAGAAGGGCTTTCTATGCCATTAAAAGATCAATCCAAATAGAAATCCCAATTAGCATTTGGCTCAACATTTTTAAATCAGTAATTGAACCAATTGCACTCTATGTAAGTGAGGTGTGGGGACCGCTAACACAACAAGAATTTGCAAAATGGGACAAACACCCAATTGAGATCCTACATGCAGAATTCTGTAAAAGTATCCTCCGGACTCAAAGGAAAGCTGTAAACAATGCATGCAGGGTAGAACTAGGCCAATATCCATTAATAATTACTATCTAAAAAAGAGCCACCAAATTTTGGAAACACCTAAAAATGAGCAACCCCCACTGCTATCATTACGAAGCCCTGAAATGCCAAGAGAGGACCATAAAGAAGAATACCCTCAGTCAACTAGTCCTGGGACTCAGTGAAGCAACCACTAACACTACTAACAATAACCAGCCCCAGGACAGTGACATCGTAGCACAGAGAATTCGACCCAACACAATTGTCATTAAGCAAAAGGAAAAATACCTGTCATACTGGGCAGAAACAACAAAAACCCAAAACAAACTCAATTGCTACTTGGCCCTAAACAGACAATACAACATGGCTGAATACCTGACCATGGTAAAGGATAGCAAACTGAGAAAAGCCTTGACAAGGTACAGACTTAGTGAACATAGCCTGGCCATCGAAAAAAGCAGACACAGACAGACCCGGCTGCCAAGAGAGGACAGGATATGCTCTCACTGCAGTCAGGGAGTGGTGGAGACAGAGATGCACTTCCTCACAGCTTGTGGAAAATATCAGGGCATCAGGGAGAATTTCTACCAAAAATTCACACAAATATGCCCTGAATTCAGAAATTTGAATGATGACCAAAAACTCCCATACTTACTAGGGTAAGAGAGAAATTGTGTAACCTTAGCGGCACACTATGTTACAGCTTGCCATAAACAGAGGGACAGCCACTAAATATAAGAAAAGAGTATATACAAATTATATGAATGTATATTTATACACTCAGGGATATATCTGTTTATACACTGTATGGATAGATCTGTATTTATGTGTTCAACCATGAATGTTTTTCGATGCTTTGGCAACATAAGATGTACCTTGTCATGCCAATAAAGCGATTTGAATTGAATTGAATTGAATTGAGAGAGAGAGAGTGGGTTAGAGGGGGAGAGAGAGAGAGTGGGGTTAGAGGGAGAGAGAGTGGGGTTAGAGGGGGGGAGGGAGAGAGAGAGAGAGTGTGGGTTAGAGGGGGAGAGAGAGAGAGGTTAGGGGGGGGAGGGAGAGAGTGGGGTTAGAGGGGAGAGAGAGAGAGTGGGGGTTAGAGGGGGAGAGAGAGAGAGAGTGGGGGGAGAGAGAGAGAGAGAGAGGGAGAGAGAGAGAGAGGGAGGGAGAGAGAGAGAGAGAGGGGGGGAGAGAGAGAGAGGGGGAGAGAGTGGGGTTAGAGGGAGAGAGAGAGGGTTAGAGGGGGAGAGAGAGAGAGAGGTTAGAGGGGGGAGGGAGAGAGTGGGTTAGAGGGGGAGAGAGAGAGGGGGGGAGAGAGCGGGGGAGAGAGAGAGTGGGGTTAGAGGGAGAGAGAGAGAGTGGGTTTAGAGGGAGAGAGAGAGAGAGAGTGGGTTAGAGGGGGAGAGAGAGAGAGAGAGAGTGGGGTTAGAGGGGGAGAGAGAGAGTGGGTTAGAGGGGGGAGAGAGAGAGAGTGGGTTAGAGGGGGAGAGAGAGTGGGTTAGAGCGGGAGAGAGAGAAAGAGTGGGGTTAGAGGGGGAGAGAGAGAGTGGGGTTAGAGGGGGAGAGAGAGTGGGTTAGAGCGGGAGAGAGAGAGAGAGAGTGGGGTTAGAGGGGGAGAGAGAGAGTGGGGTTAGCGGGAGAGGAGTGGGTTTGGAGGGGGGAGGAGAGGGGGTTTGGGGGGAGGAGAGTGGGGTTTGGAGGGGGGGAGGAGTGTGGGGTTTGGAGGGGGGGAGGAGAGTGGGGTTTGGAGGGGGGGGAGTGTGGGGTTTGGAGGGGGGGAGGAGTGTGGGGTTTGGAGGGGGGGAGGAGAGTGGGGTTTGGAGGGGGGGGAGGAGTGTGGGGTTTGGAGTGGGGAGGAGAGTGGGGTTTGGAGGGGGGGAGGAGAGTGGGGTTTGGAGGGGGGGAGGAGTGTGGGTTTGGAGGGGGGGAGGAGAGTGGGGTTTGGAGGGGGGGAGGAGAGTGGGGTTTGGAGGGGGGAGGAGTGTGGGGTTTGGAGTGGGGGAGGAGAGTGGGGTTTGGAGGGGGGGAGGAGAGGGGGGTTTGGAGGGGGGAGGAGAGTGGGGTTTGGAGGGGGGGAGGAGTGTGGGGTTTGGAGTGGGGGAGGAGAGTGGGGTTTTGGAGGGGGGGAGGAGAGTGGGGTTTGGAGGGAGGGAGGGAGGAGAGTGGGGTTTGGAGGGGGGGAGGAGTGTGGGGTTTGGAGGGAGGGAGGATAGGGGGGTTTGGAGGGGGGGAGGAGAGTGGGGTTTGGAGGGGGGGAGGAGTGTGGGGTTTGGAGTGGGGGAGGAGAGTGGGGTTTGGAGGGGGGGAGGAGAGTGGGGTTTGGAGGGAGGGAGGGAGGAGAGTGGGGTTTGGAGGGGGGGAGGAGAGTGGGGTTTGGAGGGGGGACGGGAGAGGGGGGTTTGGAGGGGGGGAGGAGAGTGTGGTTTGGAGGGGGGGGTGGAGTGTGGGGGTTTGGAGTGGGGAGGAGAGTGGGGTTTGGAGGGGGGGAGGAGAGGGGGTTTGGAGGGGGGGAGGAGAGTGGGGTTTGGAGGGAGGGAGTAGAGTGGGGTTTGGAGGGAGGGAGGAGAGGGGGGTTTGGAGTGGGGGGAGGAGAGTGGGGTTTGGAGGCGGGAGGAGAATGGGGTTTGGAGGGGGGAGGAGAGTGGGGTGAGAGTAGAATTGGAGCGGGGAGAGAGTTTGGCAATTTACAGACCAGGGCACAATTACATAATCAGGATTTAATCACAACAGACCGCGGAATAAATCTGACCTGCCGAGCATTTTCTGCAAATATTATGCTCTATGGCTTGGACTTTTTAAAAGGTAAAAATTGAGTAAATCTGTAAACAATATTTTTCAGAGGCATACAAAGTGGAACACATACAGAAGAAAGAGGGAATTAGAGATTGGCATAAGGAAAGAGACCAACAAAAATGACAAGCTGAGACAATGACATCAAATGTATGAGAACCACAGAAAGAAAGAGTGGAAAAGAAATTCAAAGACCGAAACAGAAGCAATTAGGAGAGAGATCACTTATTTTTGTGTGTAAGGCAAGCTACAGAAAATAGGTAAAATTTGATTTTGTTTCTCGGTTTTCAAAATACTTCTGAAATTCTGGAACAAGAAACTATGCAAAGATCTTGCAAAAGAAACAAACACAGTACTATTGGTAAAGGTAAAACTCCCTTCTCCACTGAACAGAAAAGATTGCAAAGCTGTTGCGATTTTGCCCAGTTTTTGCCTCAAGAGCTAACGCTGAAAATTTTCAGGGAACTGGACATTCGAAGCCTGTCTAATGCTGCAGTGACATGTAAAGCATGGAATTATCTGATCGAAAACAGTGACAGCCTGTGGTACAATCACTGCTTGACAACATTGGCTGTCTGTAAAAGAGAGCTGCAATCTGATTGAGCAAGTGGACTTTCATGGAAGGTAAGTGCAGTTTGCTATGATTTAAGTTAAACATTGTTAATACTGTACTAATCTCCAATCTGCCTTTCTTTCCATTTATATCTAAGGGTGTTTCATTGTCTCCTATGTTTCTCTTCCCCCCCCCCATTTGTCCATGTATGTCAGTTGTGGCTCAATGGGTAGCAGTCTCACCTCTCACACATTGCGGGGCATCAGGGAGGGGAAGAGTTACCTGGACACTGTGGTCCTGGAGGCAGTCACACCCCTTAGGTTAGGTAGTGGTACAGGTCTGGTTAGTGGTCAGGGACAGGAGGGTGTGACTGCAACTCAGGCAGGTAAGGGGACCCCAGGTTAAGTGCTGGAGGAGCTTCTGCATTTGTCCTTGTCCAACAGGTATGAGGTTCTTGCTGATTGTGTGGATGAGGGAAAAGCATGCAGGATGGATGAGCAAGCTGACCATGGTGCAGGAGGCCATTCAAGTGGGGGGAGTGAAAGGGAATGTAGTTGTGGTAGGGGACAGTATAGTCAGAGGGATAGATACTGTTCTCTGCAGCCGCGACCGGGAGTTCCGAAGGTTGTGTTGCCAGGGTTAAAGACATCTCCTCGTGGCTGGAGAAGAACTTGGAGTGGGAAGGGGAGGATCCAGTTGTCGTGGTCCACGTAGGAACCAACGACATAAGTAGAACTAGGAATGAGGTTCTGCTGAGAGAGTTTGAGGAGTTGGGGTCAAAATTAAAAAGCAGGATCTCAAAGGTAATAATCTCTGGATTGTTACCTGAGCCACGCGCCAATTGGCATAGGGATAAGCGATTAGAAGGTTAAATGCGTAGCTCAAAGAGTGGTGTGGGAGGCAGGGGTTTTGCTTCATGGGGCACTGGCACCAGCACTGGGGAAAGAGGGAGCTGTTCCGTTGGGATGGGCTCCACTTAAACCGGGCTGGAACCAGTGTCCCGGCGATTTGAATAACTGGGGCAGTAGACAGGGCTTTAAACTAATGAAGCTGGGGTGGGAGGATTCAGGAAAGAGTAAATTTAAAAGCAGCCAGAGAAATGTCAAGGCTCTAGAGCAGAGCAGAGTTTTGGGTAAAAATAAGCAGAGTGGGTCAGGAAGGGACACGGAGAGTAACAAAGGTAATAGGGCAGCAGTGACTAAGGTGATATCAAGGAAAAATAGAAGAAGGTCAAAACTAAAGGCACTATATCTGAATACACGAAGCATTCGCAACAAAACCGATGAATTAATAGCGGAGGTAGAAATTAAAGGTTTGATCTAATAGCTATTACGGAGATGTGGTTACAAAGTGACCAAGGTTAGGAACTAAATATTCCAGTGTGGCGGAACCACCAGAGGATTACGGACAATTGTATATAATTCTTTTTACAGCAATGTAGTACAGCTGGGGGCTTCTTTCCTGTACTCCGCGTGATGACATCATTTCGTCCGTCACGTGATCTCTCAACGGCGGGAAGAATGTGATGACGTCAGAGCTCAGAATCTGCTAGCAGTTGAGCTCGGAACCTGCTAGCAGTTGAGCTCAGAACCTTCTAGCAGTTCCAGAGAGACTTTCAAGCAGACCAGACCTATTTGCATTATATCCTACAATTTCCTGTACAGCTTCGTTTGTTCATTAAATTTTATTGTTTTTGATTTTCTGAGTCGATCTCAATTCTTCGGCCAGGAACCCCAGTTCCTACATTGGTGACCCCAATTTCTTCGAACAAATTTCGTTGAAGTTACATCATGGACACGAGCGCCGTCACCCTCAAACTGCCGCAATTTTGGGAGCAACAACCGGCCGCGTGGTTTTTCCAGGCGGAAGCCCAATTTGCAATCCGGGGAGTAGCAGTGGATTCGACCCGTTATTATTACGTGGTCTCCGCCCTCGACAGCGCCACGGCCTCGTGGGTCGTCAGCCTCCTCGAGAGTCCACCGAACGATGGCAAGTACGAAGCTTTAAAAGCACGTTTACTGCAGATTTTCGGTCTGTCCAAGTCGGAGCGCGCTCGCAGACTTATCTCCATGCCCGGCCTCGGGGACTCAAAACCCTCAGCGCTCATGAGCCAAATGCTCACGCTTTTGGGCTCGGAATCGCAATGTTTTCTGTCCCGCGAGCTGTTTCTCTGTCAACTACAGACGGCCTTGGCCAATTCCGCGATCACGGATTGTGCTGAATTCGCCACGGAAGCGGATAAAATATTCACCATCTCACAACAATCTTGTGCAGCCACGAGGCGCCAAAACTATGCTGAACTCGCCGCAGAGGCGGATAAAATATGCTCCTGCACACATCCATGTTGTGCAGCCACGAGGCGCCCATCCCCCACAAGAGCGAATCCGACTCCTCCTCCTGCAGGCTGGTGTGCATACCATGCTCGTTTTGGTGCGAAGGCCTGAAATTGCCGTCCGCCCTGCTGTTTCTCACCAAAAAAAAAACAGCGGTTTCTGAGAAGATCAATAAGGCCTAAGGGACGCGCCGGAGTTGCGATGGCCGTTGGGTCTGCAGGGAAACTCCTATACATTACAGACTCCCTGTCAAGGCGACGTTTTCTCTGTGATACTGGCTCCCAGTGCAGTATCCTACCAGCATCGAAGCTAGATCTTCAATCCGGCAGTCAAGGTCCCCCCCTCGAGGCAGCCAATGGTGCGGTCATTCGCATGTTCGGAAAGCGTAGGGTCCAGTTGAGTTTTGGTGGCCAACGTTTTGTTTGGGAGTTCATCATGGCGAAAGTCTCACAGGCCATCCTGGGGGCAGATTTCTTCTGCGCAAACGGGTTTCTCGTCGACGTCCGACACTGCCGGCTAATCAGTGCCTCCATGTTTCACTCGGTCCCCTGCCACCGAAGCACCGCGATGTCTTGGTCAGTTGCCTGTGCAGTCCCATCTCCAAATAAGTTCTCTCATCTTCTCAGTGAGTTCCCTGAGCTCACCAGGCCCACATTTTCTTCTTCAGTCGCGAGGCACGGTGTGGCGCACCACATTACCACGACAGGATCCCCCGTTCATGCGAGAGCTCGAAGGCTGGAACCTGGTAAACTCGCGGCCGCCAAGGCGGAGCTCCATACAATGGAACGCCTGGGTATTATTCGACATTCGAATAGTCCTTGGTCCTCGCCATTACACATTGTTCCTAAGCCGGGCGGCGGATGGCGACCATGCGGCGACTACAGACGCCTGAATGAGGTTACCACACCGGATCGGTACCCAATTCCTCACATTCAGGATTTTTTGGCCTATCTGGCAGGGAATTCCATCTTTTCCAAAGTAGACCTCGTCCGAGGCTATCATCAAGTGCCCGTGCATCCTTCGGACATCCCCAAAACTGCCGTCATCACACCTTTCGGGCTCTTTGAGTTCCTTCGTATGCCGTTTGGGCTGAAGAATGCAGCACAAGCCTTCCAACGTCTCATGGATTCCGTGTTGCGCGATCTGCCGTTCATCTTCGTCTACCTAGACGACATCCTTATTGCCAGTAACAGCACGAAAGAACACCCTTTTTTCTCGTCTCAGCCAACATGGCCTTATTATCAACCCGGCTAAGTGCCAGTTTGGGTTGCACAGCATTGATTTTCTGGGACACAGAATCACCTCAGAAGGCGCCGTCCCGCTGGCCACGAAGGTGGAAGCAGTCACCTCTATCCCTCTTCCTCAGACCGTCAGAGCCCTCCAGGAATTTTTGGGAATGGTCAATTTTTATCATCGGTTCGTCCCCAAGGCGGCATTGTTGATGCAACTTTTGTACGAGGCCCTCAGAGGTAAATCGGGCAAAGACCCGATCGATTGGACACCCCAGATGGGCCAGGCTTTCCTCGACACTAAGAACGCTTTGGCTGCTGCGACCATGTTGGCACATCCCCTTCCGGGCGCAACCATTGCCCTTACCACCGACGCATCTGATTATGCCATCGGGGCAGTACAGGAGCAGTGGGTCGACAGCACATGGCAACCACTGGCTTTCTTCAGCCACCAATTGCGGAAGAACGAACGCAAGTATAGTACTTTTGATAGGGAGTTGTTGGCATTGTTTCTGGCCATCCGCCATTTTCGCTTCCTACTGGAAGGACGCCCATTCACGGCTTTTGTAGACCACATGCCACTTACTTTTGCGATGGCCAAGACAGCGGAACCATGGTCGGCACGGCAACAACGTCATCTTACGTACATATCTGAATTTACAACCGACATACAACATGTCTCGGGCAAAGACAACCTGGTGGCGGATTGTCTCTCCCGTGCCCAGCTCCACGCAGTACACCTGGGAGTCGACTATGTTGGTTTGGCAAAAGAACAGAAGGCAGACCCTGAAGTGCAGGCATACCGGACCGCACCTTCCAGCTTACAAGTGGCTGATGTCAGTTTCCAGGCCGC
The DNA here is from genome assembly GCF_052327205.1 of Somniosus microcephalus. Classification (NCBI taxonomy): domain Eukaryota; kingdom Metazoa; phylum Chordata; class Chondrichthyes; order Squaliformes; family Somniosidae; genus Somniosus; species Somniosus microcephalus. The sequence goes on along the minus strand of NC_140989.1, from coordinate 132,494,199 downwards.
AGGGACCACACTCCTGTGTGACATCTCGATGGGCGTCCCACGTCCAATCGTTCCAGTCGAATGGCGCAGGAGAATTTTCGACACTATCCACGGGTTGTCACACCCTGGCATGAGAGCATCACAACGACTCATGGCAAAGAAATTCGTCTGGAAGGGCATGCAGCTCGACGTCCGTGACTGGACCAATACCTGCGTGAGTTGCCAGAAGCCCAAGATACAACGCCATGTTAAGGCCCCAGTCGCCACTTTTCCGGTTCCGGAGCGTCAATTCGACCATGTGCACATGGACCTGGTTGGTCCTCTCCCTTCCTCTCGCGGGTACACTCACCGTGGTAGACTGCACCACCAGGTGGCCAGAGGCAATTCCTTTGGTTGCCACCACAGCGGCAGACGTCTCCAGAGCCTTCATCTCGTCGTGGGTAGCTCGGTTCGGGGTACCGGCTGACATCTCCTCCGACCGGGGGCCTCAATTCCTCAATTTACCTCTGAGTTTTGGAACGCCGTAGCTCAAGGTTTGGGCACCAAGCTTCATCGTACCACCGCCTACCATCCACAGGCGAACGGTCTGTGTGAAAGATTCCACAGGTCCCTTAAAGCCGCACTGCGTGCTAGTCTCCATGGGCCTAGTTGGGTGGACAGGCTCCCTTGGGTGCTGCTAGGTCTTCGCACAGCGCCTAAGGACGACCTGCATTCTTCTTCAGCAGAGCTGGTTTACGGCCAACCACTCAGAGTGCCTGGCGATTTTCTTCCTCCTCACACAGAACCCTGGTCCCCAGCTCAGCAGCTCATTAGCCACCAGGAAGCGGCTAGGAATTTCATCCCAGTGCCTACGTCGCTTCATGACCTGCAGCGCTCCCATGTCCCGGTGGATCTTAAGAGCGCAGAATATGTGTTCATTCGGCAGGATGCGCGCAAAAACCTGCTCAAACCGCCTTTCACAGGTCCGTTCCGCGTCATCTTGTCAGGTGACAAGTCCTTCACAGTCGACGTCGGCGGCAAGCCTGACCACATCTCCATCGACCAGTTGAAACCGGCGCATCTGGATCTGAGCGAACCAGTCGTCACCGCTCAGCCGCCTCGTCGTGGTCGTCCACCATCGACTGCCGGTCCAGTACAGCCACAGTCGTCCGCCGAGTCGCCAGTGCCCACCTCACCGGGTCGACCACAGCCGACCTCCTCTTCTCCTCCGCCTGCGGCGTCATCCCAACCACAGCCAATGGCCAGTTCGTCTTCTAGCGCTCCGTTCCAGCTGCCGGGGTATCGCAGTCGGTCGGACAGACTCGTCAGACCCCCTTCTCGCCTTACCTTCTTTTATAGCAATTCTGGGGGGGGCGCATGTGGCGGAACCACCAGAGGATTACGGACAATTGTATATAATTCCTTTTACAGCAATGTAGTACAGCTGGGGGCTGCACCTTTAATGTATCTGTTAACTGTACTAGGGCTTCTTTCCTGTACTTCGCATGATGACGTCATACCGTCCGTCACGTGATCTCTCAACGGTGGGAAGAACGTGATGACATCATGACATCAGAGCTCGGAACCTTCTAGCAGTTGAGCTCAGAACCTTCTAGCAGTTGAGCTTGGAACCTGCTAGCAGTTGAGCTCGGAACCTGCTAGCAGTTGAGCTCGGAACCTTCTAGCAGTTCCAGAGAGGCTTTCAAGCAGACCAGACCTATTTGCATTGTATCCTACAGTTTCCTGTACAGCTTCGTTTGTTCATTAAATTTTATTGTTTTTGATTTTCTGAGTCGATCTCAATTCTTCGGCTAGGAACCCCAGTTCCTACACCAGGATACTTAACTTTTAGAAGAGATAGGCAAAATGGAAAAGGAAGAGGGGTAGCCCTGATAATAAAGGATGGGATAAAGACAACAGAGAGAAAGGATCTTAGCTCTGAAAATCAAGAAGTAGAATCAGTTTGGGTGGAGTGAAGAAACAGCAAGGGGCAGAAAACATTGGTGGGAGTTGTTTATAGGGCCCCATACAGCAGTTCTGCTGTCGGGTAGAATATAAATCAGGAAATTAGAAGCGCATGTCATAGTCATAACGGCACAGAAGGAGGCCATTCGGCCCATAGTCCGTGCTGGCTCTATGTACAGCCATCCAGTCAGTCCAAATCCCCCACTCTATCCCCGTAGACCTGCAGGTTTATTTCCCTCAAGTGCCTATCCAGTCTCCCCTTGAAAACATTGAGTGTGTCTGCTTCCACCACTTCCGTGGGCAGCGAATACCAGGTCATCACCACTCGCTGTGTAAAAAAGTTTTTCCTCACATCTCCCCTGTATCTTTTGCCCAAAACCTTAAATCTGTGTCCCCTAGTCCTTGTACCATCAACAAGTGGGAACTGAAAGGATTATTACTAGTCCTAGCCCCTTTAGGGCTACCCTGGATCAGGCGTATTCCCCAGACGTTCACTTTCAACTAAAGTTTGAGTTAGCCGAATCCTAAAGATTCTTAATTGGGTCTAAAGGTCTGGACTATCTCTCCCTAAAGGAAAGGAACAACCTGAAGATGTTGCCATCCTCCAGATAGCACTTTTAATAAGTTTAGCTAGACTGTAACGTTCCGGATATTATGAGGGTCCGGAAAACTCCCCCAGAATAACTGCAGCAAGACATCCTTGCTCCTGTTTTCGAATCCTCTCGCTATGAAGGCCAACATACCATTTGCCTTCTTAACCACCTGCTGCACCTGCATGCTTACCTTCAGCGACTGGTGCACAATGACACCCAGGTCTCGTTGCACTTCCCCTTCTCCCAATCTATTGCAGTTCAGATAATCTGCCTTCCTGTTTTTTGCCACCAAAGTGGATAATCTCGCATTTATCCACATTATACTGCATCTGCCCAATCACCCAGCCTGTCTAAATCATACTGGAGTTGCTCAGCATCCTCCTCACAGCACACACGCCCACCCAGCTTTGTGTCGTCTGCAAACTTGGAGATATTACATCTAGTTCCCTCATCTAGATCATTAATATATATTGTGAATAGCTGGGGTCCTAGCACCGATCCCTGCGGTACCTCACTAAGCACTGCCTGCCACTCGGAAAAAGACCCGTTTATTCCAACTCTTTGCTTCCTGTCTGCCAACTAGTTCTCTATCCAAGTCAGTACCTTACCCCCAATCCCATGTGCTTTAACTTTACACTTCCCATTTGAAAGTTCAATTTTTATACCCTTTCTCGGTGGTATTTCCTTTGAAGTTTTCTGCTGATGTAAGCTAATTATCTCTAGTCATTTTTCTACTGACTTCTGCTATTTTTACAGTTAGATCAGCTTGTAGCATTAAGAATTATGTCTCTAGGTGTTCGAAGTTTATCATAAAAAATGGTGTGGAGCAAGTGCATCTATTTGATGTCATTCTTACCAAGGTCTTCTATTTGTGTCTTTTTACAACGTGTAAATTAAAAACACCTCAGCCGGATGCACCATTGTCTTCTTAGTTACCTCAGCTGGTTGTAACACAGACTCGTGTCTCCCATGTTTCATTTGATGTCATTTTCACGAAGGCATATGTTTTTTAATCTTATGTGTTTCTTTCCGAAGTGTTGGTTTAAGACACCTTAACAGGGTATACCATTGTGTTCTTTCCAAGGCTTCAAACTATCAGGAACCTCCAACCTCCTGTTTCAACAACGCTATTGATTCAGTGTCAACAACTTATCTTATCTCAATAGCCTGTATGCTGTTTACAGCTTTTCCATTGTTGAGGCTTCCAGATTTCCAGACCTAGTATGTCATGTTTTAATGAAGTCAGAATTCTTTTATAGAATGGTGTCTTTTTCTGAATAGGTATATTGCTTATTCCTTCACAGAACAGCCTTTCCCCGTCTAGCCTATCCAAACCCGTCATAATCTTGTACATCTTTATCAAAACACCCTCCACCTCCTTTGCTCTAATGAAAACAAATCCAGCTTCTCTAACTTATCCTTGTAGCGAAGATCCCCCATCCCCGGAACCATTCTGCTAAATCTCCTCTGCACCCTCTCAAGGGCCTTCATATCCTTCCTAAAGTGTGGTGACCAGAACTGGACGCAATACTCCAGTTGTGGCCTAACCAGTGCTTTATAAAGGTTCAGCATAACTTCTCTACTTTTGTACTCAATACCGCTATTTATGAAGCCCAAGATCCCATATGCTTTGTTAACCACTCTCTCAACATGTCCTGCCACCTTCAGGGACCTATGCACCTTAACTCCCAGGCCCCTCTGTCCCTGCACACTCTTTAAAACTGTGCCATTATGTGTATATTGCCTTTTCCTGTTCCTTCTGCCAAAATGCATCACCTCACACTTCTCTGTATTAAATTCCATCTGCCACTTGTCTGCCCATTCTGCTAGCCTTTCTATATCCTGTTGCACTCGATTGGTATCATCATCACTGTTTGCCACACCCCCAAGTTTGGTGTCATCGGCAAATTTAGAAATTCTACTCTGTATTCCAATATCTAGGTCATTTCTCAAAAAAAGCAGTGTCCCCAGCACTGACCCTTGGGGAACACCACTGTCTACCATCCTCCAGTCTGAAAAACAGCCATTTACCACAACTCGCTGTTTTCTGTCCTTAAGCCAATTCCTTATCCAAGCTGCCGCCACTGACCCACCTATTCCATGAGCCTCAATTTTGCTAACCAGCCTTCTATGTGGTACTTTGTCAAACACCATCCGAAAATCCATGTAGACAACAGCCATTGTATTCCCTTCATCAATCCTCTCTGTTACTTCATCAAAAAATTCAATTAGATTGGTCAAACTTGATTTGCCTTTTACAAATCCGTGTTGGCTCTCCTGAATTAGCTTAAACCTCTCCAAGTGCCTGTTAATTCTTTTCCTTGATTATTGTTTCTAAAACTTTACCCACCACTGATGTTAAACTGACCGGCCTGTAGTTACTAGGATTGTCCTTGCACCCTTTCTTGAACAATGGTGTCACATTTGCCACTTTCCAATCCTGAGGCACCTTCCTGCAGCTAGGGAAGATTGGAAAATTATGGCAAGCCCTTCCGCTATCTCCTCCCCCAATTCCCTTAGCAACCTGGGATGCAAACCATCTGGACCAGGTGACTTGTCCACTCTAAGCATACCCAGCTTTTCTAGTACATCCTGTCTATCAATTTTCACCCTTTCCATTGCTTCTACCTTTTCCACTTCTACCAATATTTTGTCAGCATTCACCTCCTTAGTAAACACCAATACAAAGTACTCATTGAGTATTCTAGCCTTGTCCTGTGCCTCTAAGCATATATCACCTTCTTTGTCTCTAATAGGCCCCAACCCGCCTCTTACTACCAGCTTACTGTTTACATGCCGGTAGAAGATTTTTGGGTTCCCTTTTATGTTAACCGCCATTGTACTCTCATATTCTCTCTTTGCCAATATTATTTTCATCTTCACATCCCCTCTCAACTTATTGTATTTGGTCTGGTTCTCCCTTGAAGAATTCACCTAAGATGCATTATACACCCTCTTTTTGTTTCATCATCTTCTCTATCTCCCTCGTCATCCAAGGAGCCCTTGCTTTAGTTCCATTACCCTTCCCTCTTGTTGAAATGTACCAAGCCTGTACTTGGAACATCTCCTCCTTAAAGATCACCGATTGTTCCATTACAGTTTTCCCTGTTAGTCTTTGGTTCCATTTTATCCTGGCTAGATCCTTTCACATCCCATTGAAGTTGGCTCTATTCCAGTTTAGAAGTTCACTCTAGATTGTTCCTTGCTCCTCTCCATTGCTAATCTAAATCTTATGATACGATGATCACTCGTACCCAAGTGTTCTCCCACAGACACTTGGTCGAGCTGGCCCACCTCATTCCCCAGCAGCAGATCCAGCAATGCCTCCTTCCGAGTTGGGCCAAGAACATATTGGTCAAGGAAATTCTCCTAAACATTTCAGAAATTCCTCGCCCTCCTTTCCCTTTACCCTAGCATTATCCCAATCGATATTTGGGTGATTAAAGTCCCCCAATATCACCACTCTATAGCTCTTGCATATCTCTGCGATTTTCCCTGCAGATTTGCTTCTCTACCTCCCTCTCACTATTTAGAGGCCTATAGAATACTCCCAATAGCGTGATCATACCCTTTTTGCTCCTCAACTCTAACCAAATGGATTCTGTCCTTGTCCCCTCAAGAACATCCTCCCTTTCTAATACTACAATGTCTTCCTTAATCAGCACTGCCACCCACCTCCCTTTTTTCCTTCCCTATCTTTTCTGAACACCTTGTACTCTTGAATATTAAGTGCCCAGTCCTCACCATTTATAAGCCACGTTTCTGTTATTGCCACAACATCATATTGCCACACAGCTAATTGTGCTTGTAGCTCACCAACCTTATTCACCACACTTTGTTTACGTACATGCATTCAAAACCCATTTTTGAATTTTTTGTAGTCTTTCTTAGTCTGCGCCTATCTAAAATGGTACTACTACCGCCTCCAGTACTACTTTTTTCTCTAGTACTATCCAACACACTCACTCTTTTATGCACCTTATTCCTCTTTTCTACTCTTATATGCTGGTGCCCATCCCACTGCCAAGCTAGTTTTAACCCTCCCCAACAGCACGAACAAACCTCCCCGCGAGAATATTGGTCCCGGCTCTGTTGAGGTGTAACCCGTCCGGCTTGTACAGGTCCCACTTTCCCCAGAAACGGTCCCAATGCCTCAGGAATCTAAATCCCTCCCTCCTGCACCATCTTTCCAGCCACGCATTCATCTGTTCTAGCCTCCTAATTCTGTACTCACTAGCACGTGGCACTGGGAGTAATCCGGAGATTACTACCTTTTGAGGTCCTGCTTTTTAATCTCTCTCCTAGCTCCCTAAACTCTGCCTGCAGGACCTTATCCTTCTTTCTGCCGATGTCGTTGGTACCAATATGGACAACGACCTCTGGTTGTTCACCCTCCTCCCTCAAAGTGTCTTGCAGCCACTCAGTGACATCCTTGCCCCTGGCACCAGGGAGGCAACATACCATCCTGGAGTCACATCTACAGCCGCAGACACGCCTGTCTGCTCCCCTAACTATCAAATCCCCTACCACTATTGCTCTTCCACTCTTTCCCCCCCCCCCGCCCCCCGTGCAGCTGAGCCACCTGTGGTGCCGTGGACTTGACTCTGGCTGCACTCCCCAGAGGAACCATTGCCCTCACCAGTACTCAGAACAGAATACTGGTTAGAGAGCACAATGTACTCTGGGGATTCCTGCACTAGCTGCCTAGTCCTCCTCTTCTGTCTGGCGGTCACCCATTCCCTCTTTGCCTGCATACTCTTAAGCTGCAGGGTGACCACCTCTAGAAACGTGCTAGCCACGTAACTCCCGCACATGTGGTCGTCCAGGCTACGCGAAGCATCCAGGACTTCCCAATGGCACAGGATGTGCACTCCACGGGACTGAGCTGCCCTGCCATGCCTCTATTTAATAGACTAAGAACTAACCCAGCAGAAATAAACTTAAAACTTAACAAGAAACACTCTCCAGCTACTCACCAATCAGCTCTTTCCCTCTATTTAATAGGCTATTAACTAACTTAGCAGAAATAAACTTATAAACTTTTTTAAAAAACTCAACAGCTACACACCAATCAGCTCTTTCCCTTGTACCGACGTCACTTTTTTTTACTCTGATGTCACTTTTTCAAAAACTGCCTCTGTTGAGTTGCTGCCATTCGGGATTGCTCCACTCTCGCTGTGCTCCCACCAGGTCCGCTACAAGGGGGACTTTAATCTACATATAGACTGGGCAAACCAAATTTGCTGTAATAGTGTGGAGGACGAATTAATGGAATGTATGCAGGATAGTTTTCTAAATCAGTATGTTGAGGAACCAACTAGGGAACAGGTTTTTTTAGATCAAGTATTGTGCAATGAGAAAGGGTTAATTAATAACCTTGTAGTAAAGGGGCCCTTAGGGAAGAGTGACCATAATATGATAGAATTTTATATTAAGTTTGAAAGTGATCTAGTTAAATCCGAAACTAGGGTCTTCAATCTGAACAAAGCAAACTACGTAGGTATGAAGGGCAAGTTGGCTAAGGTAGATTGGGAAACTACATTAAAAGGTATGATGGTGGATAAGCAATGGCTAGCATTTAAAGAATTAATACATAATTTACAACAAATATACATTCCTTTAAGGCACAAAACCCCCCAGGAAATGTGGTCCAACCGTGGCTAACAAGAGAAGTTAAAGATAGTATTAGATCAAAGGAAGAGGCTTATAATGTTGCCAAATAGAGCAGTAAGCCTGAGGATTGGGAGGATTTTAGAATTCAGCAAAGGAGGACCAAGAAATTGATAAAGGGAAAATAGAATATAAGAGTAAACTCGCGAGAGACATAAAAACAGACTGTAAAAGCTTCTATAGGTATGTAAAAAGGAAAAGATTTGCGAAGTAAACGTAGGTCCCTTACAGGCTCAGGCAGGAGAAATTATAATGGGAATCAAAAAATGGCAATGAAATTAAACAAATACATTGTGTCTGTCTTCACCGAAGAAGATGCAAAAAACCTCCCGGAAATAGTGGAGAACCAAGGGTCTAGCAAGAATGAGGAACTGAAAGAAATTAGTATTAGTAAAAAAATAGTACCGGAGAAATTAATGGGACAGAAAGCCGATAAATCCCCTGGACCTGATGGCCTACATCCAAGGGTTTTGAAAGAGGTGGCTATAGAGATAGTGGATGCATTGGTTGCCATTTTCCAAAATTTCATAGATTCTCGAACGGTTCCTGTGGATTGGAAGGTAGCAACTATAACTCCACTATTTAAGAAAGGAGGGAAGAGAGAAAACGGGGAACTACAGACCAGTTAGCCTGACATCAGTAGTAGGGAAAATGTTAGAATCTATTTATTAAGGACGTGGTAACAGGGCACTTAGAAAATAATAATAGGATTGGGCAGAGTCAACACGGATTTAGGAAAGGGAAATCGTGTTTGACAAATCTGTTGGAGTTTTTTGAGGTTGTAATTAGCAGAATCGATAAGGGCAAACCAGTGGATGTGGTGTATTTGGATTTTCAGAAGGCATTCGATAATTTGCCACACAAGAGGTTATTAAACAAAATTAGGGCTCATGGGATTGGGGGTAATATACTAGCATGGATTGAGGATTGGTTAACGGACAGAAAACAGAGAGTAGGAATAAACAGGTCATTTTCGGGTTGGCAGGCTGTAACTAGTGGGGTACCGCAAGGATCAGGGCTTGGGCCTCAGCTATTCACAATCTATATCAATGATTTGGATGAGGGGACCAAATGTAATATTTCCAAGTTTTTTTGCTGATGATATAAAGCTGGGTGGGAATATAAGTTGTGAGGAGGATGCAAGGAGGCTTCAAGGGGATATAGGCAAGCTAAGTGTATGGGCAAGAACATGGCAAATGGAATATAATGTGGAGAAATGTGAAGTTATCCACTTTGGTAGGAAAAATAGAAAAGCAGAGTATTTTTTAAATGGTGAGAGATTGGAAAATGTTGGTGTTCAGAGGGACCTGGGTGTCCTTTTACACGAATCACTGAAAGTTAAGATGCAGGTACAGCAAGCAATTAGGAAAGCAAATGGTATGTTGGCCTTTATTACAAGAGCATTTGAATATAAGAGTAAAGACGTCTTACTGCAATTATATAGGGCCCTGGTGGGACCACAGCTGGAGTATTGTGTACAGTTTTGGTCTCCTTACCTAAGGAAGGATATATTTACCATAGAGGCAGTGCAACAAAGGTTCACCAGACTGATTCCTGGGATGGGGGGGTTTGTCCTATGAGGAGAGATTGAGTAGACTAGGCCTATATTCTCTAGAGTTTAGAAGAATGAGAGGTGATCTCATTGAAACACACAAAATTCTTACAGGGCTTGACGGGGTAGATGCAGGGAGGATGGTTCCCCTGGCTGGGGAGTCTAGAACCAGGGGGTCACAGTCTCAGAATAAGGGGTCGACCATTTAGGACTGAGATGAGGAGAAATTTCTTCACTCAGAATCTTTTGAATTCTCTACCTCAGAGGGCTCAGTCGTTGAGTATGTTCAAGATAGATTTTGGGATATTAAGGGAATCAAGGGTTATGGGGATAGTGCAGGAAAGTGCAGGAAAGTGGAGTTAAGGTACAAGATCAGCCATGATCTTATTGAATAGCAGAGCAAGCTCGAGGTGCCAAATGGCCAACTCCTGCTCCTATTTCTTATGTTTTTATGAGTCAGAAGGTTGTGGGTTCAAGTCCCACTCCAGAGATTTGAGCACAAAAATCTAGGCTGACACTCCAATGCATTGCTGAGGGAGTGCTGCACTGTCAGAGGTGCCGTCTTTCAGATAAGACGTTAAACCGAGGCCCTGTCTGCACTCTCAGGTGGATGTAAAAGATCTCATGGCACTATTTCGAAGAAGAGCAGGGGAGTTATCCCCGGTGTCCTGACCAATATTTATCCCTCAATCAACATAACAAAACAGATCATCTGGTCATTATCACATTGCTGTTTATGGGAGCTTGCTGTGTGCAGATTGGCTGCCACGTTTCCTACATTATATCAGTGGCTACACTTCAAAAGTACTTCATTGGCTGTAAAGCGCTTTGGGACGTCCTGAGGTTGTGAAAGGTGCTATATAAATGCAAGTCTCTCTTCTTTCTTTCATAGTATCATAGTAAATACAAAAATATAGGAATAGAAACACTTTAAGGGTATTGCTTATTCCATTCAGCAGAGAGCTTGTGCTTATGACACACACAAATATTAGTTAAGGACAAGATAGCCAAGAACTCCGTGTCCACACTACGGATCATTTAAATGTAATTACATTTTGTTACGTCCGTGTAATAATAAGAAAAGGACTGCAGAGAACGGTACAACAGGTGTTTACTCAACGTGGTTCAAACTGCAACTGAAACAACAGATTACTACTCAGCATTATATACAGGTGTGGTCACTGCCGGTACTACAGTATACATTGATGCGCTATCAATTACTCAAAAGACTGAGGTTAAGCGAGTAACTAACAGGCTTTTATTAACAAGAGAACGAAGGTGTGCCTCGAGTGGTCGACTAGTCCAGAATACAGAGGGACTGTGGAGCAGTCACCTTTATACCTGGACTCGTGGGAGGAGTCAGCCGAGGCATGTACAGACATGTACACAGTGGAATACAAACACACACACAGGCAGGTATAACAGTGGTTTACCACATTCACCCCTTGTTTAAAAATGAGTCTGGCGGGGTGAAGTGTATTAAAAGTTTGTGTATTGGAGTCTCTCCGGAGGTCTTGTCTGCCGCTGTGATCGACGTGGCGACGGCAGGGGTAGTGAAGCTTCCGGCGTCGAGTCCCACGTAGGCTGGGGCACTGGTGTGTAGTCCTCGTGGGTGTCGAGCGGGTCGCGGGGCCCAGGCATGCCGTCTGCTGGGGTTGGATATTGGATCGTGGGGGGGGGGTGGTAGTGGGTAGTGGGTTACTGGGGCCCCCGAGGGTGCGAGGTCTCGTATGGAGACTGTGTCCTCCCGCCCGTCCGGGTACGCAATGTAAGCATACTGGGGGTTGGCGTGGAGGAGGTCGACCCTCTCGACCAGGGGGTCCGTTTTATGGGTCCTCACGTGTCTTCTCAGTAGGACCGGCCCTGGGGACGTCAGCCATGGCGGTAGCGATGTCCCCGATGTGGACTTCCTTGGGAAGACAAACATTTTCTCATGAGGGGTGGCGTTAGTGGCAGTGCAGAGCAGTGACCGAATAGAGTGGAGCGCATCGGGGAGCACATCCTGCCAGCGGGAGGTCGGAAGGCCCCTAGACTTTAAGGCTAGCAGGGCGGCCTTCCAAACTGTCGCATTCTCTCTTTCCACCTGTCCGTTCCCCCGGGGGTTGTAACTGGTGGTCCTGCTTGTGGCAATACCCCTAGCGAGCAGGTACTGGCGGAGTTCGTCGCTCATAAACGATGAGCCCCGGTCGCTATGGATATAGCTGGGGAAACCGAACAGGGTGAAGAGGTCGTTCAGACATTTAATGACCGTGGCACTGGTCATGTCCTGGCAGGGGATGGCGAACAGGAAACGGGAGTACTCGTCAATAATGTTGAGGAAGTACACATTGCGGTCGGAGGAGGGGAGAGGCCCTTTAAAATCAACGCTCAGGCGCTCGAAGGGGCGAGTGGCTTTTATCAGGTGAGCCCTGTCTGGTCTATAAAAGTGCGGTTTGCACTCAGCGCAGACTTGGCAGTTCCTGGTCATGGTCCTGACCTCCTCAATGGAGTAAGGCAGGTTGCGGGCCTTGATGAAGTGGAAGAACCTGGTGACCCCCGGGTGGCAGAGGTCATTGTGGAGGGCCCACAGTCTATCGATCTGCGCGCTGGCGCAGGTGCCACACGATAGAGCATCCGGGGGTTCATTGAGCTTCCCGGGCCGGTACAAGATCTCGTAGTTGTAGGTGGAAAGTTTGATTCTCCACCTCAAGATCTTGTCATTTTTGATTTTGCCCCTCTGCTTGTTGTTAAACATAAAAGCAACTGAACGCTGGTCAGTGAGCAGGGTAAATCGTTTTCCGGCCAGGTAGTGCCTCCAATGACGCACAGCCTCCACAATAGCCTGGGCCTCCTTCTCAACAGCGGAGTGTCTGGTCTCCGGGCCCTGGAGGGTTTGTGAAAAGAAGGCCACGGGTCTCCCCGCCTGATTAAGGGTAGCGGCCAGGGCAAAGTCGGACGCGTCGCTTTCCACCTGGAAGGGGATGGATTTGTCCACTGCGTGCATGGTGGCTTTGGCAATGTCTTCCTTGATACGGTGGAAGGCTAAGCGGGCCTCTGCCGTCAAGGGAAAAGAACTGGACTTGATCAGCGGACGGGCCTTGTCCACATAGTAGGGGACCCACTGGGCGTAATAGGAGAAAAACCCTAGGCACCTCTTCAGGGCCTTGAGGCAGTGGGGCAGTGGGAGTTCCATAAGGGGACGCATCCGGTCGGGGTCGGGACCGATGACTCCGTGTTCCACAACACAGCCAAGGATGGCGAGGCGGGTTGTGCGGAATATGCACTTCTCCTTGTTATACGTCAGGTTCAGGAGTTGGGCGGTGCAGAGGAATTTTTCGAGGTTTGCGTCATGGTCCTGCAAGTCATGGCCGCAGATGGTCACATTGTCCAGATATGGGAAAGTGGCCTGCAACGCATTTTGATCGACCATCCGGCCCATCTCCCTTTGGAAGACGGAGACCCCGTTGGTGATGCCAAAGGGAACCCTAAGCAAGTGGTAGAGGCGGCCGTTTGCCTCAAAGGCAGTATACTGGCGGTCCTCAGGGCGGATAGGGAGCTGGTGGTACGCTGATTTCAGGTCAATGGTCGAGAAGACGCGGTACTGCGCGATCTGGTTGACCATATCAGCTATGTGGGGGAGTGGGTAAGCGTCCAGCAGGGTGTAGCGATTTATTGTCTGGCTGTAGTCGATGACCAGGCGCTGCTTCTCGCCGGTCTTAACGACCACAACCTGGGCTCGCCAGGGGCTGGTGCTGCCCTCAATAATCCCCTCCTTCAGGAGCCGCTCCACTTCGGTTTTAATGAAAACCCTGTCCCCGGCACTGTATCGCCTGCTCTTTGTGGCGATGGGCTTACAGTCGGGGGTGAGGTTAGCAAACAGTGGTGGGGGGGTGACTCTGAGTGTGGAGAGGTTGCACCTGGTGCGCGGCGGGCAATTTGGAAGCTGCTGGCTGCGGACTGTGCGTGGGGGGAGGGGTCCACCGTACGCCATCGTAACACTTTTAAGGTGGCACTGAAAATCTAACCCCAGTAGAACGGCAGCGCAGAAGTGGGGCAGGACCAGAAGTTTAAAATTATCGTACACAGTCCCGTCTATTAAGAGTGTCACCACGCAGTAGCCGCCAATGTCCGCCGACTGGGACTCGGAGGCCATAGAAATCCGCTGGTGCGCAGGCAGGACTGGGAGAGAGCAACGCCGCACCGTGTCGGGGTGGATGAAGCTCTCCGTGCTCCCAGAGTCAAAAAGGCAGGTTGTTTCATGACCATTTACCTTAATGTCCATTGTGGACCGAGCCAGTTGGTGCGGTCTCGCTTGGTCCAGCGTAACGGAGGCCAGCGTAGGGGTCGGTGTGTCGCTGCGGGTATCAGATGAGGCGGTGTTGGGGGCCTGCTGCATCCCAGCTGGCGTCCAAGATGGCGGCATCCATGATCCCCATGTGGTTGGAGGCATCCAAAATGGCTGCTGTTCCGGTGGTTCGCACATGGCTGGGGAGGCCCAAGATGGCGGCCCGCACGGCCCACACACGGCGCTGCTGGGGTTCGGGGTGGCTTTGGCCCTGCAGATGCTGGCGTAGTGTCCCTTCTTCCCGCAGCCTGAGCAGCTCGCATTTTTCGCCGGGCAGCGCGCTCTGAGGTGTTTGGCCTGGCCACAGAAGTAGCATTTCTGGCCTTGGGACACTGCTGCGGTAGTTGGGCCGTTGCTGGGATGTGGCTGGGGTGGCACGGCGCTATGAGACGGTCCTACCATGTCCCAGGCTGTCGTTCCCCGCGGCGTCCACGGTGCAGAGGAGTAGGCATCCATGCCCCGGTAGGCTGCGTCCAATGATAGTGCGAGTTCAGAGGCCTTGTTGATGTCGAGGTCACTCTGCTCCAACAGTCGCTGTCGGGTGTAATTGGACCTGTGGCCCGCCACAAAAGCGTCCCGGATAAGTTCCTCTGTGTACACGGCGGCCTTTACATCCTTACAACCACAGGCCCGGCCAAGCACAGACAGTGCCTGAAGGTATTCCTCGGTCGATTCCCCAGGTTGTTGTTTACGACTCCCCAGGAGGTGCCTGGCATACACCTCGTTCACTGGGCGTGTGTACTTGTCCTTGAGGAGCTTGAGAGCAGCCGTGTACGAGGTCGCGTCCTGGATGACCGAGTACGCTCGGTGGTTCACTTTGGAGGTCAGGACATCCAGTTTGTCCTCATCCGATTTGACCGTTGCAGCGGAGGCGATCAGGAATCTTTCAAAGCACTTAAGCCAGTGAGCAAACTTGGTGGATGCGTCCGCCTCCCGATGGTCTAAGTCCAGGCATGCTGGAGTGAGGATCTTCCCCATTGTAAAAAATCTTGTTAATAAAATTGATGCGCTATCAATTACTCAAAAGACTGAGGTTAAGCGAGTAACTAACAGGCTTTTATTAACAAGAGAACGAAGGTGTCCCTCGAGTGGTCGACCAGTCCAGAATACAGAGGGACTGTGGAGCAGTCACCTTGATACCTGGACTCGTGGGAGGAGTCAGCCGAGGCATGTACAGACATGTACACAGTGGAATACAAACACACACACAGGCAGGTATAACAGTGGTTTACCACATACATGAGCTGTAGAAAGTAGTTCCCCCCTTAAAGGTACATACATTACAATTCCTCCCCTTTTAGATTAACAGTACCATAACACTCATTTAACAATTAAATATCAAACTAATTACAATTAACACTTTTAACATGCAACATTAGCTGAAAATAGTCCATTTATAAATTCAGTCTTTGGGGAGGCTTCCTGATCCTTTCTGGATAGCGCCTTTCCCGAGTGTCTTGCTCTTGGTGCGGAGGTGATTCTGGCCCCCTGTCGTCGGCTGGTTCATCAGCTTCCGATGCTACTGTTTCTGGGGTAGATGCTACCTGTACGTCGGGTTCATCACCAGGTACGTATGGGCGAGGCATGGGGTTGACTCGTTCCTGTGACTCTAGGATCTGGTCAGCATGGCGTCTCACGATGCTCTCCCCAACATCCACTGTGTACATTAGTGGCCCCTGCCGCGTGCATATCGTTCCTGCTTGCCATTTCTCTGTTCGGTAGTCGCGGGCCAAGACTGGTTGCCCTACATTGAAGCTCCTTGTCGGCTTCTCATTGATGTGCTGGAATTGCTTACTCTCAACAGCTCTTCGTACATTTGGTCTGAGCAAATCCAGATGAGATCTCAACCTTCGGTTAAAGAACATCATGGCCGGGGCCTGGTTGGTGACTGCATGTGTCGCATTTCTGTAGGCTAATAGGAAATTGTCCACCTTATGCTGCAGTGGAATGTCGTCATCGCACATGGCCTTTACTGCTTTTTTAAAGGTTTGTACGAACCTCTCAGCCAATCCATTTGTGGCTGGATGATACGGGGCGGATGTGTAATGCCTTACCCCATTCCTTTTCATAAATCTTCGAAAATCTTCGGACACAAACTGTGGTCTGTTATCAGAGCAAATCTGCTCTGGCAAGCCGTTCCTGGCAAAAATGGTCCATAGGACTGCAATAGTTTTCTCCGTGGTGGTGGAGGACATTTTGATCACCTCAGGCCATTTCGAGTGCGCATCCACGGCTATTAAAAACATTGAGTCCATGAATGAACCAGCAAAATCAATATGCACCCGTTGCCATGGAGATGAGGGCCACTCCCATGGGTGTAGAGGGGCATGTGGTGGTGCATTTTGGACCTTCTGGCATCCTGAGCAGCTCTTTGTCAGGTCCTCGATTTTCTGATCGATCCCCGGCCACCACACATAAGCCCTAGCAAGGCTTTTCATTTTCACCCCTCCCAGATGACCTTCGTGAAGCTCATTGAGCACTCTCTCCCTTAACTTGGGTGGAATTACCACTCGAGATCCACACATCAAGGTCCCCTGGCATACTGACAGCTGTTCTCTTCTGGATGACAATGCTGGCAACAGTGAGTCGCCATGTGCTGGCCATCCCTTCACCGTCAAATCATATACCCGAGACAGTGTCGGGTCATTTCGGGTCTCCTTCTCTATAACAGCGTTAGTTACTGGCAAGCATTCAATTATAGTCGAATTAAATATTTCGACAGGATCCACTGCTGGTGCTTCCTCCGCAGTAGGCAGTGGCAGGCGTGATAGCCCATCAGCGTTTCCATGTTGTTTTGTGCCCTTATACTCGATTTCATATTGGTGCGCCCCTAGAAAAAGGGACCATCTTTGTAGCCGTTGCGCAGTCATCACCGGAACGCCCTTCTTTGGATTAAAGATGGAGACAAGTGGTTGGTGGTCAGTCAGCAAGGTGAACTTCTGCCCGTGCAGATAGTGATTGAACTTTTTCACTCCCCACACTAGGCTGAGGGCCTCCCTGTCAATCTGGGCGTAGTTACGCTCGGCTGAGGTTAGTGACCGAGACGCAAAGGCTACTGGCCTCTCCGAGCTGTCCGGGAATTTGTGCGACAGCACCGCTCCAATGCCATAGGGTGATGCATCACACGCCAACCGAATTGGTAGTGCTGGGTTGAAATGAGCCAACACCTCTTTTGATGTGATCAATGCTTTGCTCTTCTGGAAAGCTTGTTTACATTCGTCACTCCACTTCCATGGTACCCCCGTTTGCAGTAGGGTGTTCGGTGGGTGTAGTACGGTAGACAAATTCGGCAAGAACTTATGGTAGTAGTTCACCAGCCCGAGGAACGACCTCAGTTGTGACACATTTTCCGGTGCTGGAGCCTTGACTACTGCCTCAATCTTTTCAGGGGACTTATGTAACCCCTCTTTATCAATAACGTGGCCACAATACAAGATCTGCTTCTGGAAAAACTCGCATTTGTGGCGATTAGCTCGGAGCCCATATTCCTTCAATCTAGTGAGCACCTGCTCCAGGTTGGCGAGGTGATCACTGTCATTTTCGCCCATGACCAGGATGTCATCCAAATAACACTGGGTCCCTGGAATCCCTTGCAGGACTTGTTCCATTGCCCTTTGCCAAATAGCCGGAGCTGATGCTACCCCGAACACCAGCCGGTTGTATTGGTAGAGACCTTTATGAGTGTTGATCGTGAGGTACTGTTTCGAGGCTTCTTCTACCTCCATTTGCAGGTACGCCTGGGCCAGATCAATCTTAGTGAAGCATTTCCCTCCAGATAGCGAGGCGAAAATATCTTCAATCCGCGGAAGCGGATATTTTACCGTGTGAAGGACTGGGTTCACTGTCACCTTAAAGTCCCCACAGATGCGAACCTTCTTTGGTTCCCCAGGCGTATTACTCAACGACCTCTTCATTACAAGAACGATGGGTGTAGCCCACTCACTCCAGTCCACTTTGGACAGTACTCCTGAACGTTCCAAACCTTCCAGCTCTGCTTCGACGGCTGGGCGGATCGCATAAGGTACCGGTCTGGCCTTAAAAAACTTTGGGCTTGCATTTTCCTCTATTTTGATCATCGCTGTTATGCCTTTTAGTGTTCCGAGTCCCTGCTGGAACACTTCTTGTGCGTCAGTTAGCATTTTTGACAGTCGTCCAGGTGTGACGTCGTCATCCTTTTTGGCATCTACAGTCAGTGCTTGTATGGAATGCCAATCTAGCTGTATCTTCCGGACCCATTCACATCCTAGTAATGGTGGTCCTCCATCTGGCAATACATTTGGTCCATTTTTGGTGTTTCCTTGCCGTTATATATAACGTTCACCCTTATTTTTCCTTTGTGGTCGACTTTTTGCCCCGTGTACGTCTCCAAGACAATCTTTGTATCTCTCAAGGGTATATGTGAGAATAACCGCTTGTAGTCCCTTCGGTTTATGACTGTTAGGGCTGATCCTGTGTCCAATTCCATTTTCACTTGGACTCCTGCTATCTTGAGCGTGACCCAGATAGTTTGGTGATCCTCCGTTTTGATCACATTATGTAGTTTCAGACAACCCAGCTCCTTGCTTCCGGAGTCTGTATCACTCTTCTGTTCGTCTGAACTACTCTCCGTCACCTTATGTACCTTCTTGTACTTCTCCTGTGGAGATTTCTTGCTGCTGGTTTTCTTTCCCGACCTGCAGACTCTTGCTATGTGTCCTACTTTTCCACACTGTCTGCACACTTTGTCCTTGAACCAGCAATCATTATGGTCGTGTGTTGTTCTGCTGCAGCGATAGCACTTCACTGTTCCGTATGACATTTCATTTGTGCCATATTCTTGCGGTCTCCGTTATATCTCTGCAGCGCCCCGTGCTGCTGCTTCGTGTGATACTGCAATGCTGAAAGCCTTGTCTAGCGTAAGATCCTTTTCTGATTGAAGCCGTTTCTGGGTTCCTTCACTTTGAAGCCCACACACAAACTTGTCCCTTAAAGTATCTGCTAGTCCCGTTCCAAACTGGCAGTGTTTCGATAGCTTGCACAGTTCTGTTAAATACTCAGCATTACTTTCATCTTTACGCTGGTTCCTTTTGTGAAACTTAAATCTTTCTGCTATCAGCAGCGGTGTGGGGTTTAAGTGGTCCTGTAGGATTGACACTATGTTTTCAAAATCCTTTTCTACTGGCTTCTCTGGGGTTACTCGGTTTCGTGATAAGCCATACGTTTTTGCACCCATTGAATTCAACAATACCAGCGCTTTCTTGTCATCGGGCACTTCATTCGCCTTGCAGTATACTTCTATGCGTTCAACATATGTCGTCCAATCTTCGACTTCATTGTCGAACGCTGTGATACTGCCACTCTTCAGCATTTTTGGGTGTGGTTAGACTGGCTTAAAATGGCGTCTCCCGCGCTGCTGCAAATGCCGCTCTCGGCGGTCCTCGTGGCAAATGGCGACGCCCTGTGGGTTTCGTGTGCTGCTCCTGTGCTGCTGCCAACGCCGCTCTCTGCGGTCCTCGTGGCAATGGCAGCGCCTCGCGTTTTCCTGCGTGCCTCTCTCCCCCGTTGACGCTGCTCGGCCCTTGACCACCGGCTGTGCTCTGCTCTCTCTCGCCTCTCTCCCCCGTTGCCGCCGCTCGGTCCTGAACACCGGCTGCGCCCTGTGCGCTCTGCCCTCTCTCTCTCCCCCGTCGACGCTGCTCGGCCTCTTTCTGTGCCGCTCGGTCGGGCTCTAGCCCGTCGCTGTCCGGGAAGGGTCTGCGCAGTACCTGTTGCCAGCCCGTTTCGCTGGACCACCGTGACTGGAAAGCCAAGCCTGGCTCTCGACAGCCTCCCCTGCGATGCTCAAATCTCCACTGGATGACTGGGCGGTTGCCCGTGGTCGACGCCCGTGCTTCTGGACTCGACCTTCTTCCACTGTTCTCCAGGAGCGAATCCCTGGGAGGTGATGCAGAGTTGCCGGTAGGTTCGAACTTGCTCGTCGCCACTGTTACGTCCGTGTAATAATAAGAAAAGGACTGCAGAGAACGGTACAACAGGTGTTTACTCAGCATGGTTCAAACTGCAACTGAAACAACAGATTACTACTCAGCGTTATATACAGGTGTGGTCACTGCCGGTACTACAGTATACATGAGCTGTAGAAATTAGTTCCCCCCTTAAAGGTACATACATTACACATTTTATAACATAACCTTCACAGAAATTGTTGGAAATACACAGCAGGATTATCAACACCTGTAGAGATAAAAGACCGGTAAAAGCTTTAGTTGTGAATCGTCAGCCAAATATTAACCCATCTTTTTGCAGATTTTGATGGACCAGAATTGTTTTTTAATTACTCTTTTTTTCCCCTCAGATTTTCAACATTTGCATTTTTTCTTTTCATATCCATATTTGTATAGTTCCTCAAGAAATACTTGTATACAATTTTCTTACAAAATGATCTTTAATTGTATTGAAACTTATATTGTTCCATCTACAATAATAACAGTGACTGCTGCAAGCACACAGAGTACAGGTACTTTAGTAAGACAAACTCAATGATTTTACTATGACAACGGCTATTTTAGTCCGAGGCAAAGCCAAGTCCTAAAAGGAATAGTGATGGAAAATCTGAATATATCCACATCTGCGTTCATTATCAACACTAGATTCCATATCCCATTCAATGATCTGTAAATAAAGGTTAATTTTTTAAAAAGTTATCTTAACAAGGAAACTAGCTGAAGTGGGTTTTAGCACATTGCCTTTCACCTTTGGGACCTGGCTTGCAATCCAGATCAGACTGATGCAATGAAAAACACTTCTTTACTGGTTGAAAAAGTTGTACATGAAGGCAGGTTGGGCAGTTTCAACCCAGTTCACAGTCATTACAGGTTTATTATATATTCAACTATGCTGTTGGAATTGGAGGCTTCCTGAGTAACCCATATTCTCTTTGTGACAGCCATGTGAAAATTCCACTTCACAGAGACATAACTTAGTCAGTCACCAGAACAAAATCAATGTCTTGGATTCAATGTTTTCGTTTAGATTGTAATTGCATCTTTCACAAGGAAATCTAATAGGGACATAACATAGTAGCTGGTAGCACAAGAGCGTGTGTTCATTGACCCTGGCACTTGCTACAAAAAGATAATCAGTCCCTGAGTTTGCCAGGCTCCAGTAGATTAAGAGATCGCAATGCATGCCTAATTGCATTAATAGTATGAAGTCACAGTATGTTCACCAATATTGAAAAACAACATTGGATTCACAACATTAGTAATCTGCTCAACTTCTTTCCTGATCTATTAAAAAATGAAATCATGAATCCACATTTATTTTCATGAAACTTAACTTTATACTACAATGCAAATAGAAATAGTGGCATCCAGGTTAAAGGTAGTTATAATCAACTTAATTGTGACCTGACTTTAGCACGCGCACACACACACACCTGCCTTTATTCAATTGATGATAAAAGCAATATTAAGACTGTCTGAAAGATTTTGTTTTGTTAATTTGTAGGTTACCCTGGTGAGAAACTACAAGAAAAGCAACATAAAACGAGCATGGTTAGATGGTCGATACAGTTACATTCGTTCTGCAACCGAGCTTCTGCACAACAGCATGTGTGAAATGGATGCAGATGAATGGGGAGAGATACTGGAGGCTGAGTTGGAAAGATAGAGTTGTATAATTTGGACCGTTTTATTGCAGCATCATGCACTTAAAAAGCTAAGAGCACCATAATGAAAGTATTTTTTATTTGTTATAGTTTATATTTTAAATTAGTAAATAGATTTTATTGAGTTTGAAAATTTTCATTGGATGGTTAATTATAGAATCTGTAAAGATTTATTGCAATATTATTAAAAGATTTTAAGGTATAGCTCCTTTAAAAAATGTGTTCCACTGTTTTAAGCACTTTTTGGTATTTCTTTGGAAAAACATCGATCATGGAGATGTAATGATATTACTATAGTTTTTGGTTCCTTTATATTTGTATTGTGCCTGTCAGAAATAAATAGTGGACTTGGATTGCTAGTTCTTAACTGCTTTGATTCATCAGTCTGTACTCCCATCGTTCAGTGTTGTGATCAGAGTCAAGTACGTCCACATCACTTTTTAAAATTTGTGTATGGGATGTGGACGTCGCTGGCAAGGCCAGCATTTTGCCCTTGAAGGTGGTGGTGAGCCGCCTTGAACCGCTGCAGTCCATGTGGTGAAGGTACTCTCACAGTGCCGTTTGGGAGGGAGTTCCAGGATTTTGACCCAGCAATGATGAAGGATCGGCGATATACTTCTAAGTCAGGATGGCCTATGCCTGTCCTCACTTTAAAGACCTGATGTGCACCATGTTTCTATTTGACAAATGAAGACACCTCAAAAGTAGGTAAGCTAATGTTTTGACAGTAGATACCGGGGGCAGATTCATTCCATTTCAACTTTTTTTCTACTGCTGGTGGATGTTTTGGTTCTCGTCTTGTCAACTGTCGTGGACATTCAGCCCTCGTTGAAGTATTAAAATCTTTTCAACGTGATTTCCACAGGCTTATTGCATGACATTATGGGGGAAAAATTCGGTTGGTTTGCGCCTCCCGTTAGCGTCTTAAGCAGGCGCTAATGGGGTGCAAAGCAATTAGCGCCTGTGCGCGGCGATGTTTTCGCCACTCACAAAATTGACTAGACATTTTGCGGCGGCTATAAGCACTACCGCCACGATCTCCTGCACCCGAAGATCGTGACGTCAGTCGAACGCGCAATGCCCCGGACCGGATATTGCATGGTGCCGCCTGCCGCTAGCAATGACAGGTTGAGGGGAGCGTTTTGCAGTCGGGAAGGGACTGGGGGAGCGCTATTTAAAGGCGACCGCTTCCTGCCTCTTTTTGTCGGTGAAATTTTTGCACCACGCATTCTGAGTGAGTGAGAGACTGCAGGAGATATTCAAAGCTGTGTTGAGGAGTTTTGGGTACTGAGCAGCACTTTACAGGTTCTTTTTGATTTGATCTTCCTTGCATCGATTTAGAAGAGACTGTGGGGGCTGCACTCTGAGCTCTTTCCCGAAGCCTCTCCATTGTTCTTTCCAACAGATTTGATGTACAGGTCTCTCCAGGCTGAGATTCAAGGCTGCAATGAGCAGGGTGTGGATGGAGAGCAAGATCGACCCTCCCCTTTAAGAACTGGCCGATGCCATTGTGTCTGTGTTCCATTGCTGACTGACATCACATGAGCTTTGCCAGCGCTCTGAGGTAGCGCCTCGCTCCTTGGCGTTAGCGCCTTAAGAGAGGTGTGTAGAGCCTGATTTAGCGCTCCAATCACCTCCAGGGGCGATAGAAGCCAAGTTTGCGGTCGGAGGCGATAATTAGCGCCAGGCCGATAATCGCGCCCCAAACGGGGCAATACTGAATTTCTCCCCCATGTCTTTATTTTTCATGTTTTCATGAGAAATTTCTATGTCTACATTTATAATGGAAACTGCCTAAGTAAACTTTCCACTCTGTAATTACATTCTCCCAACAATGATGTCCCTGCAATGGCTCCACTAGTTTGGGGGGTGTGGGGCGATTACAGCATCACAAGCTTACTTATTTTGTTTCCATTTTAAATGTGGACATAGGAATTTATAATGGACAAAGTAGACAGGGAGTGTGGACAGACCTAAAGTTTTTAACATATTACTTACTAGTTGATCTCCCATGGCATTGCACCTGGTAAGTTGGAGAATATGATCAGTCTCCTATCTATCTCTGATAACAGCTGCAGGCTCCATTTGGGAAGGGGATTGTGAGATAAAAGTGGCACTCAGTAGCTCCTTTCCCATTCCCTCCCTCTTGTGCTAACCCCCCCCCCATCAATTTATTTTGTCCCCTACCTCTTCACCATCTTGTTACCCTTCCTCCTTCGTACCATCAATACCCCTACCTCTTCCCCACCGAACGATTCAGCCCCTGTCTTCTCCTTTCCCCTTGCTTCACTAACCTTTCATTTATATAGCATCTTTTATGTCCTCGGAACATCCCAAGGTGCTTTACAGCCAGTGGATTCTTTTTGAAGTGCAGCCACTGTTGTTACATAGGCAAACTTGGCAGCCAATTTTGTGCGCAGCATAGTGCCACAACCAGGAAATGACTGAAATTTGATTCCTATGATGTTGGCTGAGAGAAGAAAATTAGCTAGGACACTGGAAGAACTCCCTGTTCTTCTTCGAATAAAATTCTGACAGGACTGGACAGACTAGATGCAGGAAGGATGTTCCCGATGGTCGGGGAATCCAGAACCAGGGGTCACAGTCTAAGGATAAGGGGTAGGCCATTTAGGACAGAAATTAGGAGGAATTTCTTCACCCAGAGGGTGGTGAACCTGTGGAATTCTCTACCACAGAAGGCAGTAGAGGCCAATACATTAAATATATTCAAGAAGGAGTTGGATATATTTCTTAAGGCTAAAGGGATCAAGGGGTATGGGGAGAAAGCAGGGACCGGGTACTGAATTTGGATGATCAGCCATGATCGCATTGAATGGCGGAGCAGGCTTAAGGGGCCGAATGGCCTACTCCTGCTCCTATCTTCTATGTGCCCTGGGATCTTTTACATCCACAAGTAGTAAGCACATGAATGGGAACCATCTGCAAAAGTGTAAGTACCACTAAAAAACAAACCATAATAAGCAGTAACTTGGAAATAACATTAGCTTGGAGAAGAGGATTTCAGATTTATCTTATTTGAAAGTCTGGTATCACACTGAATAACTTATATACATTTCTGTATCTCCATTGCACTTGATAAGCTGAAAATGTTATTCATAAAACTACTAACAAATAAGTACAGAATGTACAGATCAACACATAACTGTGGAAAGGAAAAGTTCAAAAAACTTCCAATCAAAAGTTGAGTCAGTAACAAATACCAATAGTAAGGAATAGAAGATGAACTAAAGAACTCACTGCAAATACTTTCTGATAGTCCTGCCATTTTGGTTTCTCCACTAAACTGAGGGACTTACTCCTGTAACATTTAAATATATTAGTAACAACATTTGTAACTTATTAAGGAGAGGTTACACAAACTAGGGTTGTATTCCCTGGAATTTAGAAGGCTAAGGATTTGATTGAAGTTTTCAAGATATTAAGGGGAACTGATAGGGTAGATAGAAACTATTTCCACTGGTTGGGGAATCTCGGACTAGGGGACATAGGGTGAAAATTAAAGCCAGGCATTTCAGGAGTGAACACCTTGAAAATCTTCAGCTGATCAGAGAGAGCCAGCATGGATTTGTGAAAGGTAGGGCATATCTGACAAACCTGATTGAATTTTTTGAAGAGGTGACTAAAGTAGTGGACAGGGGAATGTCTATGGATGTTATTTATATGGACTTCCAGAAGGAATTTGATAAAGTCCCTCATAAGGGACTGTTAACTAAGGTTGAAGCTCATGGAATTGAAGGCAAATTATTGACCTGGTTAGGAAATCGTCAGGTACTCTAATTGGCAGGATGTGCGTAGTGGTGTCCCACAGGGATCTGTGTTGGGGTCTCAACTATTCACAGTATTCATTAACGACTTTGATGATGGCATAGAAAGCCACATATCCAAATTTGCTGATGACACAAAGATAGATTGCATTGTAGCATAAAAGTACAAGGGATATTGATCGGTTAAGTGAATGGGCAAAACTGTGGCAAATGGATTTCAATGTAGGCAAATGTGAGGTCATCCACTTTGGGCCTAAAAAGGATAGGTGAAAAGCTAAAAACTGGAAGTCCAAAGAGACTAGGGGGTCCAGGTACATGAACAGGTACATAAAATAATCAAAAAGGCTAATGGAATGCTGGCCTTTATATCTAGAGGACTACAGATGTAAGCGGGTAGAAGTTATGCTGCAGCTGTACAAAGCCCTGGTTAGACCTCACCTGGAGTACTGTGAGCTGTTCTGGGCACCACACCTTAGGAAGGATATATTGGCCTTGGAGGGAGTGCAGCGTAGGCTTGCCAGAATGATACCCGGACTTCAATGGTTAAATTATGAGGCACGATTACACAAATTAGTGTTGTACTTGTGGCAGCACGGTGGCATAGTGGTTAGCACTGTTGCCTCACAGCGCCAGGGACCTGGGTTCAAATCCGGCCTCGGGTGACTGTCTGTGTGGAGTTTGCACATTCTCCCCGTGTTTGCGTGGGTTTTTTCTGGGTGCTCCGGTTTCCTCCCACAGTCCAAAGATGTGCAGGTTAGGTTGATTGGCTATGGAAAAAAAAGTGGCCCTTAGTGTTAGGGGGGATTAAATTCGTGGGGTTACGGGGATAGGGCTTGGGTGGGATGGCTGTCGGTGTAGGGACCGGGTGCTAGGGTTTGGATGATCAGCCATGATCTCGTTGAATGGCGGAGCAGGCTCGAAGGGCCGAATGGCCTACTCCTGCTCTTATCTTCTATGTATGTTTCTATGTTTACTCCCTAGAATTTAGAAGGCTAAGGGTGATTTGATTGAAGTTTTCAAAATATTAAAGAGGACAGATAGGGTAGATAGAGAGAAACTATTTCTGCTGATTGGGGAGTGTAGGACTAGGGGACACAAAGGGTGGTAGAAGTTTGGATCTCTCTCCCGCAAACGGCAATTGATGCTAGGTCAATTGTTAATTTTAAATCTGAGATTGATAGATTTTTGTTAACCAAAGGTATTAAGGATATGGGGCAAAGGCGGGTATATGGAGTTAGGTCACAGGTCAGCCATGATCTCATTGAATGACAGAACAGGTTCGAGGGATTAAATAGCCTACTCCTGTTCCTATGTTCCCAAATGATTATGCCTTCCATCGCAACAGCATTTTCTGTGCTTAAAATGTGTCAACAATGTTTTCCATCAGAGACCTATGCCTCCCTGGCAAGATTGGGGCTTGAATTTGTGGGAGTTCCCAGGGCTAGCAATGACAGCTGAAAAGATTAGCAGATTATAATTCCAAGCATGCATCTGTGCCAAAAAATCCCAGAATTTTTTAACATATATATAATTGACTGCAAGATTAGCTATTTACAGAGCGTGTGTCTTCTCTTTGTAAATCCCACTCCCTCCTCCACACCTGCATATCAACAGAGAATTACTAAGCAGAAGACCCCCAGGGAAACAATTTCTAGGAGCAGCAAAACTAATCAGATGTACTTGTTTTCTATGAACAGCAAAACAATTTAATGCATTAACTCTTCCACTTTTTCTGAAATAGTTCACCTATAAAAAAAAACAATTGAAATTACTACAATTAAGGATTTGTTTATTTGGAGACAAATTAAAAATTGCACTTGGAATTTTGGCAGCATCTAATCTTTATATTTTGTCATTTATTCTAAATTATTACCAGCTGTATTGCTTCTATTTGTTTATCCGAGAATTCAACAGCAGCCAGCAAACAACATTCTGAATACAAATTTGAATTTAAATATGTTTATTGAATCCAAACATTTAAGTATCACTAAATACTGTTGCAAAGATGTTGTAAAGAAGGAAGAGTGCTTATAAATGTAATCTTTTAATAAGAACATAAGAAATAGGAGCAGGAGCAGACCATACAGCCCCTCGAGCCTGCTCCGCCATTCAATAAGATCATGGCTGGTCTTCTACCTCAACTCCACTTTCCCGCCCGATCCCCATACTCCTTGATTCCCTTAGTGTCCGAAAAATGTTTTTTACGTTTTATATGTTTCTTGGAACCTTGCTATAAACATGCAGATGCTAAATACATGAACAGTTAAAGAGTAACACACCTGGGTCACTTGCAGAAAGTCATTTATTATTTTCATTAGTTATTGACCCACAGGATCCAATCAAAAAAACATATACTACACTGCCCTTGAGAAGATCTCTTACAAACTTCTTTCCAAATTCTTTCAGTGGAGATCTGCTCTCCCATTTCTCCACGTCCAGATCCTAGCACTTCTGCTCCTTGCAACCTTAGACTAACCATGCCATCAAGTTGGAGCTGTCTAGTTTGATGAGGCTCAGTTTGCTGCACCAGAGGGACTGTTGTAGAATGCTAATTGATATCATTATAAGTGGATGAGCTCTGTCAGTGTTCAAGCAGAACCTGATCGATAAACAACTGGATTGAAAGGAAAATATTTATTGTACTAGTTTATTTCAAATGTTGATTGTACATCATCATAGAGTTACATCGAGTGTACAACCCAGAAACAGGCCATTTGGCCCAACTGGTCTATGCACGTGCTTATTTCAGTTACCCTTAAGTACATCTGTGCTATTTGCCTCAACTACTCCTTGTGGTAGCGAGTGATTCATTCTTACCACTCTTTGGGTAAAGAAGTTTCTCCTGAATTCCTCATAGGATTTATTAGTAACCATTTTATATTTGTGACCTCTAAACAATTTCTCCACTTCTACCCTATCAAATCCTTTCATTATCTTAAACACCTCTTTTTTCTTAGATTCAGACATTTTTCTCAGATTCAGATGTTTAAATATTGAAAAAGGAATCACTTAATTCAATATTGAAATTTTTAGAAAGCCCTGTCTTTAAACTTGGTGGGTAAAGATGCAAAGTATACAGTTCTTCAAAATTCCAGAAGATGGCTCCAAACATCAGTCCCCTAAATTGCCAACAACTTGTATTTATATAGCGCCTTTAATGTAGAAGAATGTCCCAAGGCGCTGCACAGGAGTATTATAAGACAAAAAATTTGACACCAAGCCACATAAGAAGAAATTAGAGCAGGTGTGGCGACACGCCACTACTGGACATAATCCGCTCACGGCGGCACGGACAGTTTAAGCAGACGCCCCCAGCCGGGTGCCCTTTCCTCCAGCAACTTGTTTCCCACAGGGACAGGCTGCCGGGAGCACTTCCTGTCTGGGGAGTATTTAAGTGGTTGCGCGGGCTTTTCGAGTTCCTCTTTGCCATGAGGTTGATTAAAGCAGTTGTGTTTCACTGACTCTGGTCTCGACTCCCACGTTTGCCGCGGTATCTCAACACTGGTGACCCCGACGCTCAGGACGAATCCTAAGCTAGCATGGCGGATACAAACGCAGTCACGGTTAAACTACCGGACTTTTGGGAGAACCTGGCCGAAGCCTGGTTTGTTCAAGCTGAGTCCAGATTCCGGCTGAAACACATTACAGTCGACGCCACGAAGTACGACTACCTCGTCGCCTCTCTCACCTACGCCACAGTCCCCAAGGTTTGGGCAGCGCTGCAGGAGCCACAAGCAGAAGGCAAGTACGAACATCTGAAGGCTGCGCTCCTTAAAAAATTTCAAACGTCCTCTTACCAGCGCAACTGCCAACTCCTCGACCTCCCCGGACTTGGTGACGCTTCACCGTCGGATCTGCTTTCCCACATGCTGTCCCTCTCGGACGACAAAAACACCGGCGCCCTCTTTTGCACGCTTTTCATTCGGCAGCTTCCCGCCAGCATCCGCCCGCTCATTGTGGAAACTGGCTCTACGGACCTGAATGAGATAGCCGAAAAGGCCGACCGGCTGCTCTCTGCACAGTCCGCCCGCGACGTCGCGCCCGACCTCACGGCAACGACCACGCGGTCTTCCCGGCCCACTAGGCCCGACCGCCCTACCACTCCGGGTCACTGCTACTACCACACCCGTTTTGGCACTAGGGCCCAACGCTGCACGCCACCGTGCACTTTCAAACCCCCCCCCGCACCGGCCCCCACGATGGCCGCGGGGCAAAAGGGGCCTCTACTGTACGTCACCGACGACAGCACCAACCGCCAATTTCTGTGCGACACAGGGGCCCAGCACAGCATCACCCCCGCCTCCGCCCTCGAAATCCAACGCGGCGCACGGGGTATCATGCTGGCTGCAGCCAATGGCTCTGACATCCGCACATATGGCACCCGCATGGTCACGCTCGACCTCGCAGGCTGCCGCTACCGCTGGGAGTTCCTCACAGCCAGGGTCCTCTGCCCACTCATCGGCGCCGACTTTCTACGCACCCACGGCCTCCTTGTCGACATTCCAAGGCACCGCTTCGTCGACATCAACACTATGGCCTCCATCCCTGGCGCATTTACCCCGGCCCGTTCGGCCGGCCTGACGACCTACTGCCTCGCCAGAGCCACGGACGACTACTCGGCACTTCTAGCCGAGTTTCCCTCCCTCACTAACCCGATCTTTTTGGCCAAAGCCGCCAAACACGGTGTGGAGCACTATATCCCCACAACCGGCCCCCCGGTTTCTGCCCACGCCCGCAGACTCAACCCGGCCAAGCTGGAAATCGCGCGGGCCGAGTTCACCACCATGGAACAACTCGGCATCATCCGCCGCTCCAGCAGCCCTTGGGCCTCGCCCCTCCACATCGCCCCCAAGCCCGGCGGAGGCTGGCGCCCTTGCGGGGACTACCACCGCCTCAATGATGCCACCGCCCCCGACCAATACCCGGTGCCGCACATCCAGGACTTCTCGGCCCGACTGGCTGGACGAACCGTCTTTTCCAAGGTCGACCTGGTGCGCGGTTACCACCAAGTCCCCGTACACCCCGCGGACATCCCCAAAACGGCCGGCATCACCCCATTCAGCCTGTTCGAGTTCCTGAGGATGCCCTTCAGCCTCAAGAATGCAGCCCAGGCTTTCCAGCGCCTTATGGACTCAGTCCTCCGGGACCTGAACTTCCTATTCGTCTATCTAGGCGACATTCTCGTGGCCAGCTCCTCCCAACAGGAACACCTCGAACACATTCGCATCCTGTTCGGGCGCCTAGCCCAACACGGGCTCATTCTCAGCCCGGCGAAGTGCCAATTCGGCCGAACCGAGATCAATTTTCTCGGTCACCACATCACCCCTGCTGGGGCCGTCCCCCTGCCCAACAAGGTGCAGGCCGTCCAACAATTCCCCCGCCCCAAAACCATCAAGGGCCTCCAGGAGTTCCTCGGGATGGTGAACTTCTACAACAGGTTCATCCCCAGCGCTGCAGCCCTCATGAAGCCCCTATACGACTCCCGCCGAGGTAAATCCGGCAAGATGGCCGTAGCCTGGACCACTGACACGTCAGCCGCCTTCGACGCCACCAAAAACGCGCTCGCCGACGCCACCCTGCTCGCGCACCCGAGGGCCGATGCCCGGGTTGCGCTCACCACCGACGCCTCCGACCACGCGGTTGGAGCCGTGTTCGAGCAGTGGGTCAATGGCACGTGGCAGCCACTTGCCTTCTACAGCCGCCAACTGCGCCCCCCGGAGGTCAAATACTCTACTTTCGACCGCGAGCTTCTCGCGCTCCACCTGTCGGTCCACCATTTCAGGTTCCTCCTGGAGGGCCGCCCCTTCACCGCGTACATGGACCACAAGCCGCTCACATACGCGATGGCCAAGCACACCGAACCCTGGTCCGCTAGGCAGCAACGCCAGCTCGCGGCCGTGTCCGAGTTTACTACGGACATCCAGCATGCCTTTCCCGTCCCGCCATCTGCTTGAATCACCTCGCGGTCGATTACGCGCAACTAGCAGCGGCCCAGCTCACGGACCCAGACCTCCTCTCAGCGGCTACCAGCCTGCCAGGGCTACGCCTAGCCAAGGTCGCGCACGGGCCCGAAGCCACGGCAGTCACTTGCGACATCTCACTCGGCCAACCCAGGCCGGTCGTCCCTGCAACCTGGCGCCGCCGCATCTTCGACGCGCTACACGCGCTCTCCCATCCGGGTGCCCGCGCATCCGTCAAACTCCTCTTCCAACGTTTCGTCTGGCGCGGCCTCAGCAAAGATGTTCGGACTTGGGCCACCTCCTGCCTCGCCTGCCAACGGGCTAAGGTACAGCTACACACAAAAGCACCCCTGGGAGACTTCGAGGTACCCAGCCGCCACTTCGACCACGTACACGTCGACATCATCGGTCCTCTGCCGCCATCGCAAGGCCAAACTTATCTCCTCACGATGGTCGACCGCTACACACGCTGGCCTGAGGCAGTGCCGCTGCCCTCCACCACCACAGCCGACATCGCCAGGGCGTTCGTTAACACCTGGGTCGCAAGGTTCGGCGTACCAGCCGACATAACCTCCGACAGAGGCGCCCAGTTCACCTCCGAACTCTGGACGGCCACAGCACGCAACCTCGGGGTGACGCTCCACCGAACCACGGCGTACCACCCGCAGGCCAATGGTCTGCGTGAACGCTTCCACAGGCCACTCAAGGCCTCACTCCGCGCCGGCCTGCAGGACAGTACCTGGACTGACCGCCTACCGTGGGTGCTACTAGGCCTACGCACCGCGGTCAAGGAAGACCTCCAGTCCTCGGCAGCGGAGTTAGTCTACGGACAACCGCTGCGCGTCCCAGGCGAATTCCTTCCGGAGGCTACCACGCCTTGGTCGGCCGAACAGCAGCGGCTCAACTCTTTCTCTTCCGCTCAACAGTTCGCCCCACTTCCGGTTAACCAACACGGCGAACTCGCACCTCACGTCCCGCCAAACTTACAGCAGGCACACTTCGGCTTCGTGCGACACGACGCGCACCGCGGACCCCTGCGACCCCCGTACGACGGACCGTACGAGGTACTACAAACCAGGGACAAGGTCTTCAAGCTGCGACTCGGCGACAGGGTCGACACAGTCTCCATCGACCGGCTCAAACCAGCACACACAGAACCAGGGGAACAGGTCCCCGTGGCCTGACCTCCAACTAGAGGCCGTCCCGCCAGCAAGCCAGCACAGCCGGCGGCGAACCACCCGGCCCCACCAACTAGACCGGCGACCACTCAGAGCCGCTCCGGCAGAACCATTAGACCACCGTCACGACTCGTCCACTCCTCCTAAGCGGATTCTGGGGGGGGCTCTGTGGCGACACGCCACTACTGGACATAATCCGCTCACGGCGGCACGGACAGTTTAAGCAGATGCCCCCAGCCGGGGGCCCTTTCCTCCAGCAACTTGTTTTCCGCAGGGACAGGCTGCCGGGAGCAGTTCCTGTCTGGGGAGTATTTAAGTGGTTGCGCGGGCTTTTCGAGTTCCTCTTTGCCATGAGGTTGATTAAAGCAGTTGTGTTTCACTGACTCTGGTCTTGACTCCCACGTTTGCCGCGGTATCTCAACACAGGTGACCAAAAGCTTGGTCAAAGAGTTAGGTTTTAAGGAACGAGTGTGGCATCAAGGAGCCCTAGCAAAACTGAAGTCAATGGGAATCAAGGAGAAAACTTTCCATTGGTTGGAATCATACCTAGCACAAAGGAAGTTGGCTGTGGTTGTTGGAGGTCATTCATCTCAATCACATGACATCACTGCAGGAGTTCCTCAGGGCAGTGCCCTAGGCCCAACCATCTTCAGCTGTTTCATCAATGACCTTCCCTCCATCATAAGGTCAGAAGTGGGGATGTTCGCTGATGATTGCACATTGTTCAGCACCATTCGAGACTCGTCAGATACTGATGCAGTCCGTGTCCATATGCAGCAAGACCTGGACAACATTCAGACTTGGGCTGACAAGTGGCAAGTAACATTCGCACCACACAAGTGCCAGGCAACCATCTTCAACAAGCGAGACTCTAACCATCTTCCCTTGACATTCAATGGCACTACCATCACTGAATCCCCCACTATCAACATCCTGGGGGTTACCATTGATCAGAAACTGAACTGAACCAGCCATATAAATACTGTGGCTACAAGAGCAGGCCAGAGGCTGGGAATTCTGCAGCGAGTGTCTCACCTCCTGACTCCCCAAAGCCTTTCCACCATCTACAAGACACAAGTCAGGAGTGTGATGGAATACTCTCCAATGGCCTGGATGAGTGCAGCTCCAACAACACTCAAGAAGCTCGACACCATTCAGGATAAAGCAGCCCGCTTGATTGGCACTCCATCCACCACCTTCAACATTCACTCCCTCCACCACCGGTGCACTGTGGCTGCAGTGTGTACCATCTACAAGATGCACTGCAGCAACTCGCCAAAGCTCCTTCAACAGCACCTTCCAAACCCGCGACCTCTACCACTTAGAAGGACAAGGGCAGCAGACGCATGGGAACAGCACCACCTACAAGTTCCCCTCCAAGCCACACACCATCCTGACTTGGACCTGTATCGCCGTTCCTTCACTGTCGCTGGGCCAAAATCCTGGAACTCCCTTCCTAACAGCATTGTGGGTGTACCTACACCATATGGACTGCAGCGGCTCAAGAAGGTGGCTCACCACCATCTTCTCAAGGGCAATTAGGGATGGGCACTAAATGCAGGCCTAGCCAGCGATGCCCACATCCCATCAATGAATTTTAAAAAACGTCTTAAAGGAGGAAAGAGAGGTAGTGAAGCAGAGCTTAAGGGAGGGAATTCCAGAGCTTAGGGCCTGGGCAACAGAAGGCACAGCCACCAATGGTTGAGCAATTATAATCAAGGATGCTCAAGAGAACATAGAACATAGAAGATAGGAGCAGGAGTAGGCCATTTGGCCCCTCGAGCCTGCTCCGCCATTCAATGTGATCATGGCTGATCATCCAAATTCAGTACCCGGTCCCTGCTTTCTCCCCATACCCCTTGATCCCTTTAGCCTTAAGAAATATATCCAACTCCTTCTTGAATATATTTAATGTATTGGCCTCTACTGCCTTCTGTGGTAGAGAATTCCACAGGTTCACCACTCTCTGGGTGAAGAAATTCCTCCTCATTTCTGTCCTAAATGGCCTACCCCTTATCCTTAGACTGTGACCCCTGGTTCTGGACTCCCCGACCATCGGGAACATCCTTCCTGCATCTAATCTGTCCAGTCCTGTCAGAATTTTATAAGTTTCAATGAGACCCCCTCTCATTCTTCTAAACTCCAGCGAGTACAAGCCCAATCGACCCAATCTCTCCTCATACATCATTCCTGCCATCCCAGGTATCAGCCTGGTGAATCTTCGCTGAACTCCTTCCATGGCAAGAACATCCTTCCTCAGATAAGGCGACCAAAACTGCACACAATACTCAAGATGTGGCCTCAACAAGGCCCTGTATAACTGCAGCAAGACATCCTTGTTCCTGTACTCAAACCCTCTCGCTACGAAAGCCAACAAACCATTTGCCTTCTTAACCGCCTGCTGCACCTGCATGCTTACCTTCAGCGACTGATGCACAAGGACACCCAGGTCTCGTTGCACTTGCCCTTCTCCCAATCTAATGCCATTCAGATAATAATCTGCCTTCCTGTTTTTGCCACCAAAGTGGATAACCTCGCATTTATCCACGTTATATTGCATTTGCCATGCTTTTGCCCAATCACCCAACCTGTCCAAATCATCCTGGAGTTTCTCGGCATCCTCCTCACAGCACACACGCCCACCCAGCTTTGTGTCGTCTGCAAATTTGGAGATATTACATCTAGTTCCCTTGTCTAGATCATTAATATATATTGTAAATAGCTGGGTTCCAAGGACCGATCCCTGCGGTACCCCACTAGTCACTGCCTGCCACTCGGAAAAAGACACGTTTATTCCAACTCTTTGTTTTCTGTCTGCCAACCAGTTCTCTATCCAAGTCAATGCCTTGCCCCCAAACCCATGTGCCTTAACTTTACATGCTAATCTCTTATGCGGGACCTTATCGAAAGCCTTCTGAAAGTTCAAATACACCACATCCACTGGTTCTCCCTTATCTATTTTACCAGTTACATCCTCAAAAAATTCCAGTAGATTAGTCAAGCACGATTTACCTTTTGTAAATCCATGTTGACTTTGTCCGATCCTGTCACTGTTTTCCAAGTGTTCTGCTATTACATCTTTTATAATGGACTCTAGCATTTTCCCCACTACCGATGTCAGGCTTACCGGTCTGTAATTCCCCGTTTTCTCTCTACCACCTTTTTTGAATAGTGGGGTAACATTAGCTACCCTCCAATCCATGGGTACTGTTCCAGGTTCCATCGAATGTTGGAAGATGATCAGCAATGCATCTACTATTTCTAGGGCCACTTCCTTAAGTACCCTAGGATGTAGATTATCAGGCCCTGGGGATTTATCGGCCTTCAATCCCATCAATTTCGTTAACACCTTTTCCCTACAAATACTGATTTCTTTCAGTTCCTCCCTTTCATCAGACCCTATGTTCCCCGACATCTCTGGGAGGTTATTTGTGTCCTCCTTTGTGAAGACAGAACCAAAATATGTATTTAATTGGTCAGCCATTTCTTTGTTCCCCATTATAAATTCCCCTGATTCTGACTGCAAGGGACCTATGCTTGACTTCACCAATCTTTTTCTCTTCACATATCTATAAAAGTTTTTACAGTCAGTTTTTATGTTCCCTGCAAGCTTACTCTCATATTCTATTTTCCCTTTCTTAATTAATCCCTTTTTCCTCCTTTGTTGAATCCTAAACTGCTCCCAATCCTCAGGTTTACTGCTTTTTCTGGCCAATTTATATGCCCTCTCCTTGGATCTTATGCTATCCCTAATTTCCCTTGTTAGCCACGGTTGCGTCACCTTGTTTGTTTTATTTTTATGCCAAAGTGGGATGAACAAATTCTGTAGTTCATCCATGTGGTCTTTGAATGTTTGCCATTGCCTATCCACCGTCAACCCTTTGAGTGACATTCCCCAATCAATCCTACCCAATTCGCGCTTCAGACCATCGTAGTTTCCTTTATTTAAATTTAGGACCCTAGTCTCTGAGTCGACTATTTCATTCTCCATCTTAATGAAGAATTCTATCATATTATGATCGCTCCGACCCAAGGGGCCTCGTACAACAAGATTGCTAATTAATCCTTTCTCGTTACATAATACCCAGTCTAAGATGGCCTGATCTCTGGTTGGTTCCTCAACATATTGGTCCAGGAAACCATCCCGTAAACACTCCAGGAATTCCTCCTCCACAGTATTGTTACTAATTTGGTTCGCCCAATCTATATGTAGATTAAAGTCACCCATGATGACTGCTGTGCCCTTATTGCACGCTTCTCTAATTTCCCTTTTAATGCCATCCCCAACCTCTGCATTACTGTTTGGAGGTCTATATACTACTCCCACTAACGTTTTCTGCCCCTTGGTATTTCTCAGTTCTACCCATACAGATTCCACATCATTAGAGCTAATATCCTTCCTTACAATTGTGTTAATCCCTTCTTTAACCAGCAATGCTACCCCACCTCCCTTTCCTTTTTGCCTCTCTTTCCTGAATATTGAATACCCCTGGATGTTGAGTTCCCAGCCTTGGCCACCCTGGAGCCATGTTTCCTAATCCCAATCAAATCATTTTCGTTTACCTCAATTTGCGCAGCTAATTCATCCATCTTATTATGAATGCTCCTCGCATTAAGACACTTGGGGCTAGATTTTCAGTATAGACAGTTTTGGGGCGCTAATCTTAGCGCCCGCCCGAAGTTAGCGCCCGCCCCAAAGTAGCGCCCCGTTGCCGGAAATTCAGTGGCTTCGCCCTAAGAGGTTGGTGGAGCGCTAAAAGAGGCGTTCCACTACTATCTTTAGGCGCTAAGCCGGCGGTGCAGAGCGCAGCGCCCGAGCTCGGGCGCAGCGCACGGCAGACACTCTGGTGCCAGTGAGCTCTTAAAGGGGAGCGGTGGTGGTGGTGGTGGTGGTGGTGGTGGTGGTGGTGGTGGTGGTGGTAAATACACCGTTCACAACACTGGATCCTTCCACACAGCACATGCAGACTGCCGTTTATAGTGCAGGAGGAGTGCCCTTTAATTTGCGCTCCCCAGGGTGTGTTGCATTCCATTTTACAAACGCACTGGACGCCAGTCGCAGAATGGGGCGGTCCGACTGAAGTTTGGTTTCGGGGCGGCCAAAGGGCGTTGCACGAGGATGTGACGTCATTTTCTGCGCGCGCATCCGGGCGGCCGCTAAACTTTGCGCCGGCGCTAATGGGCAACTTAATTTGGGGCGGGGTGCAAACTGCGCTGCGCCCGGGCGCTACACGAATAGCGCCCGAAAATCACTTCTCTTAAGGCGCTAACTGCTGGCGCAAGCAACTGAAAATCTAGCCCAAAGCCTTTAGGCTTGTTTTTTTAATGCTTTTAGACCTATTAGAATTATTATTTACTGTGGCCATGTTTGATTTAAACCGTTGATTTCTCTGACTGCCACTTTTGTTTTTCTCCTTCCTATCTTTTGCTTTTATCCTTGTTTCCCTTTCCTCTGTCCCCCTGCTCAGGTTCCCAACCCCCTGCCATTTTAGTTTAAACCCTCCCCCAGAGCACTAGCAAACACTCCCCCTAGGACATCGGTCCCGGTCCTGCCCAGGTGCAAACCGTCCGGTTTGAACTGGTCCCACCGCCCCAGAATCGTTTCCAATGTCCCAGGAATTTGAATCCCTCCCCCTTGCACCATTCCACTAGCCATGTATTCATCTGAAATATCCTTCTATTTCTACTCTGACTAGCATGTGGCACTGGTAGCAATCCTGAGATTACTACCTTTGAGGTCCTATTTTTTAATTTACCTCCTAACTCCCTATATTCAGCTTTTAGGACCTCATCCCACTTTTTACCTTTATCGTTGGTACCTATATGCACCACGACAACTGGCTGTTCACCCTCCCCTTCCAAGATGTTCTGCAGCCGCTCTGAGACATCCTTGACCCTTGCACCAGGGAGGCAACACACCATCCTGGAGTCTCATTTGCGGCCGCAGAAACATAAGAACATAAGAACATAAGAAATAGGAGCAGGAGTAGGCCAATCAGCCCCTCGAGCCTGCTCCGCCATTCAATAAGATCATGGCTGATCTGATCCTAACCGCCAATCTACTATCACAGAATCATCTCCTGAATCTAACAGAATTAGACTCACAAAATAGGAGCAGGATCAGGCTACACAGCCGCTGGGCCCGCTCCGCTACCCACAGGGCCATGTCCGATCCGAACCTAGACTCATGTCCAAATGCCTGCCCGCTCCCCTTAACCCTTAATTCCCTTTACTTCTAGGAAACTGTCTATTTCTGTTTTAAATTCATGTAATGATGTAGCTTCTACAGCTTTTTGGGGCAGCATATTCCATGGACCTACCACCCTCTGAGTGAAGTAGTTCCTCCTCATCTCAGTTTTGAAAGAGCAGCCCCTTATTCTAAGACTATGCCCCCTAGTTCTAGTTTCACCCATCATCGGGAACATCCTCCCCGCATCCACCCGATCCAACCCCTTCACAATCTTATATGTTTCAATAAGATCGCCTCTCATTCTTCTGAACTCCAATGAGTAGAGTCCCAATCTACTCAACCTCTCCTCATATGTCCATCCCCTCATCGTATCTATTCCCCTTACAATAGAATCCCCTATTACTATAGCTCTACCCCTCTTTTTCCTCCTGTCCTGTGCAGCAGAGTCACCCCTGGTTCCAGGAAGTTGGCTGCTGCTGCCTTCCCCCCCAACAGTACTCAAAGTGGTGTATCTGTTTGAGAGGGGGATGTCCACAGGGGACCCCTGCACTACCTGCCTGTGCCTAGTACTCTGTCTGTTGGACACCCATTCCCTTTCTGCCTGTCCAACCTTTGCCTGCGGTGTGACCAACTGATCAAACGTGATATCCACGATGTCCTCAGCCTCGCGAATGGTCCAGTATGTATCCAATCGCAGCTCCAGCACCGCAATGCGGTCTGCCAGTAGCTGCAGCTGGATACACTTCCTGCACACATAGTTGTCAGGGACACAGGAAGTGTCCCTGAGTTCCCACATAGCGCCGGAGGAGCATACCAAGGCACCGGGCTGTCCTGCCATGACTTACCCTTTAATTAATTGCAATTAAATTAAATCAAATCAATCTCACCAATTACACTACAGTTAAATGGTATATTTAAGGGCCCTGGTTTATAAACAGTCCCCACTACACCACAGAGACTTTAGAAACTATAAACCATAGAGTTAAAGTTTAAAAAGAGAGAAATACTCACCAACCAATCACTTACCTGCTTTCTGGTGACATCACACTTCGATTCCTTTTTACTTCTCTCCCTCTCTGAGAGGGCAGAATTAGTGGAGCGCAGATATCTCAGGGGGTCATGGGGCTGAAGGAGATTACAGAGATAGGGAGGGTCAAGGCCATGGAGGGATTTGAAAGCAAGGATGAGAATTTTGAAATCGAGGTGCTGCTTAACTGGGAGCCAATGTAGGTCAGCGAATACAGGGTTGTTGGGAGAAGGGGACTTGGTGCGAGTTAGCACACAGGCAGCCGAGTTTTGGATGACCTCAAGTTTACGTAGGGTAGAATGTGGGAGGCCAGCCAAGAGTGCATTGGATTAGTCAAGTCTAGATGTAACAAAGGCATGGATGAGAGTTTCAGCAGTGGATGAGCTGAGGTAAGGGCAGAGACAGGCGATGTTACGGAGGTGGATATAGGCGGTCTTTGTTATTCTGTGGATATGCGGTCGGAAGCTCATTTCAGGGTCAAATATGACACCAAGGTTGCGAACAGTCTGGTTCAGCCTCCAACACATGTTAGGGAGAGGGATGGAGTCAGTGGCTAGGGAACGGAGTTTGTGGCGGGGACCAAAAACATTGGCTTCAGTCTTCTTCCTAGGCAGTCCCTCGGAACCGACGATGACTTGCTTCCCCATTAAAAATGAGTTCTCAGGTGACCGGTATAGTAATCTGGGATGTAATGTTTAAGTTATCCACCAGATGGAGCCAAATATTAAGGGTTCACATTCACCAGTATTTAAGGTAATGGGTCATGTATTCAATGTCCTGGTACACCAGTTAATACAGTAATGTGGCATTGCATTATGGGTATGACTCAGAGGTTGATCCTCCATCTTGTCTCGTGCAATAAGAATTGTGTGCCTTGCCTCCAGCTTGTAAGAGATATGTTTCTCTGCTACACCGTGTAAATAAACAGTTGGGTTTTGTTCCTAATATCTCGCTTCTCTCAGTTTCTGACCTTACCACTCGGATATCACATATTGGCGATGAGGATAAACAGATCACAATTTGACGAAGAAAAAAAAAGAAAAGGAACACTGAATTACGGATCATGGCTGCTACGGTAGGAAAGATCTCTGCTTTTGCTGTTCAGACGCAGACCTGGGATGAATACTGCGAGGTGTTGATGCATTTCTTTGAAGCAAATGATATAATTGATGTCGGAAAAAAGTAGAGCTATTTTGCTCACTTCCGTGGGAAGTCAGACGTATAGTTTAATGAGAAAATTATGCAGTCCTGCAAAGCTTGGAGACAGATCATTTGCTGACTTAGTGGCCTTGCTAAAGGACCATTTCAATCCCAGACCGAGTGAGATGGTACAGCGTTTCAAATTTAATTCACGGAACAGAAAACCGGGAGAGACTGTATTGGATTATGTAGCAGTGTTGAGAAACTTGGCACACGATTGCAATTACGGCAACAACCTGAAAGACACGCTGAGAGATAGGCTAGTTTGCGGGATAAAGGATGATCGAATGCAGTGGAGATTATTGTCCGAGACTGGGCTTACGTATGAAAAAGCATTGGAACTTGCTCAAGCCATAGAGACAGCGAACCGAGATGTAAAAGAAATACAAGGTTCAGACTGGGCTACTACAAAGCAAGTTGCAGGTCAGCTTATTGTGCACAAGTTAAACATGCGTCAGAAACCACAACGTGAGCATGTAAAGGCATGTTATAGATACAATGGCGATCACCTGGCGAGGGAATGCAGGTTTCTGGAGGAAAAGTGCCACAAGTGTGGGAAAAAAGGGCACATAAAACGTGCATGCAGGGCAAAAGCAATCGTGGCGGAATACAAACCAAAAGGGGGAGGAAAGCAAAACCTAGGAAGAGAAGTGAAAAAACAGGGAGCACATCACATCAGCGGAGCAGCTGAGAAAGAAGACGACATGTTCATAATGCATAGTATGGTAGAGAACATTCCAAAAGTGGATCCTATCACTTTGCAACTGACAGTAAATGACTCTAAGGTCAACTTTGAAGTGGATACAGGATGCGGGGTAACCATAATGAACAGGGAGGAGTACTCAAAATTGTGGAACCGTGCAAAAGTTCCAGAGTTAAAGTCTTGCTCTATGCAGCTTAAAACATATACCGGTGAACGAGTGGCGACATTGGGTACAGCTACTGTAACTGTGCAACACAGGGACACCGTGGAACAGCTACCTGTAGTTGTAGTATCGGGTTCCGGACCAAACCTGTTAGGTCGGGGCTGGATAAAAGAACTTAAGTTAGATTGGGGAGCAATAAATCAAATAGAGGGAGGCAAACAGTTGTCTTTGCAAGAAGTGTTGATTGAACATGAGAACGTGTTCAAGGAAGAACTTGGCACATTTAATGGCCCCCCAGCTAAGATTTATGTAGACAAGGAGGCACTGCCAAGGTTTTTTAAACAACGACCTGTGCCGTATGCCATGAAACCGAAGGTAGAGGTTGAACTTGATCGTCTTTTGAGAGAGAACATAATGGAACCCGTGAAATGTTCAGAATGGGCAGCTCCCATTGTACCTGTTTTAAAACCGGACAATTCGGTAAGACTCTGTGGAGATTATAAATTGACAGTAAATAGGGTGTCTAAACTAGAACAGTATCCTATTCCCAAAACAAAGGATCTCTTTGCAAACCTGGCTGGAGGGAAGAAATTCACGAAGCTGGATATGAGTCATGCATACTTGCAGATTACACTAGATGAGGATTCCAAGAAGTATGTAACCATAAATACACACAAGGGTTTGTTTACCTATAACCACTTACCATTCGGTGTCTCATCTAGTCCAGCTATTTTCCAGAGGACTTTCGGGGGTGTACTGCAAGGGATCCCACATGTTTCAATCTATCTGGATGACATTCTGGTGTCGGGAAGAACTGACCAGGAGCATCTGAGCACTCTGAGAGAGGTACTACAAAGATTGGATAAGGCTGGGTTACGGCTCAAGAGGAGTAAGTGCACTTTCCTGGGGAATGAGGCCGTGTTCCTGGGACACAGAGTGAACGCCACCGGGCTCCATCCAATCAAGGAGAAGGTACAAGCACTGCAGGAGGCCCCAGCTCCTACCAATGTGACTGAGTTAAAAGCTTACCTGGGACTGCTAAACTATTATAACAGATTTTTACCAAACTTGACAACAGTGTTAGCACCTCTTCACAAACTTCTGCGCAAGGAGACACAGTGGCAGTGGGAAGAGGAAAAGAGGGTTTCATTTGAACAGTCCAAGAAACTGATGCTGTCCTCGGATATGCTGGTTCACTACAATGCAGAGAAAGACATCATTCTCTCTTGTGATGCTTCACCTTACAGGGTGGGGGCGGTTCTTTCACACAGCTTGGAAGATGGAACAGAAAGACCAATAGGGTTTATGTCTCAAACGCTGACACCGGCGGAAAAAAACTATTCCCAGTTAGATAAAGAGGGGTTAGCAGTAATGTTTGGGTTACGGAGGTTTCACAAGTACATATATGGCAGGAAATTCACCATATGCACCGATCATAAACCTCTTCTATCTCTTTTTAATGAAATGAAAGCAGTACCACAGATGGTGTCACCTCGGATCCAGAGGTGGGCAGTGACGTTGAGGGCATATGAGTATGTCATCGTTTACAAGGCGGGCAAGTACCATGGGAACGCAGATGCCTTGAGCCGTCTTCCAC
Source organism: Somniosus microcephalus (assembly GCF_052327205.1). NCBI lineage: Eukaryota > Metazoa > Chordata > Chondrichthyes > Squaliformes > Somniosidae > Somniosus > Somniosus microcephalus. The sequence continues at coordinate 132,450,686 of NC_140989.1, read as the reverse complement.
TGCCAGGTACACCTATCCGCGCAGCTCCAGAGGACAGAGTTTTGATGTTGGAGGACACGGACGCGGCAATTGTGACCGCTGAACAAGTAAGGGCATGGACCGGTAAAGATCCAGTACTGTCTAGAGTCCGAGAATATGTGATGAGGGGTTGGCCACAGCATCCGGAAGGAACTGATTTCATACCTTACAGTGTCAGGAAGACAGAGCTGGGTGTGCAGGATGGTTGCGTGTTGTGGGGAGCACGAGTGATTATTCCACAGCCAGCACGACAGTCTATCCTAGGGCAACTACATCAGTGTCATCCTGGAGTTTCGCATATGAAAGCCTTGGCAAGGAGTTACTTGTGGTGGCCAAAGCTAGATGAGGAGATAGAAAATCTAGTCAAGACATGCAGCACTTGTCAAGTACACAGGAAGGCACCAGCAGCGGCTCCTCTCCACCCCTGGGAGTGGCCGGATAAACCATGGAGAAGATTACATGTAGATTATGCGGGTCCATTCATGGGAAAGATGTTCCTCATAATCATTGATGCCCATTCCAAATGGATGGATGTTTATCCTGTAAATTCTGCTTCATCTACTGCTACTATAGACTGCCTGCGTAGGAGTTTTAGTAATCAAGGGCTACTGGAGATTGTAGTAAGTGACAATGCCACGTGCTTTGTGAGTACAGAAACAAAAGAGTTCATGAGAAACAATGGCATAGTGCACGTGACCTCAGCTCCATATCATCCGTCTTCAAATGGACTTACGGAGAGAGCCATACAAACATTTAAGGAGATGATGAAAAAAAGTGTGGAATGGAGTTTGGCAGCCAAGGTGTCATGAGTTCTGTTCAGCTACAGAATAACACCTCAATCTACCACAGGACTCTCTCCTGCTGAGCTGTTGTTAGGACGTCGACTACGCTCCACTCTTGACCTGGTTCACCCAGATCTAAAAAGGAAGGTGGAAAACCGACAAATCAAACAAAAGGAGAACCATGACAGAAGGACAAAGAGCCGCAGTTTTGGAGAAGGAGATGCGGTCCTTACCAGGAATTTCAGTTATGGTCCAAAATGGATCCCTGGCGTCATAGACTCAATGACTGGTCCAATATCATATACGGTCATGGTGGGAACTGGTCAGGTAGTACGCAGACATGTAGATCAGATACTGACCAGACCAGGGGAAATTGAAATGGAGGTTCCAGAGGAGATGTCGGAGGACAAGTTGGCCCCCAGTTATCCAAATGCATTGGTGGTACCACCACCACAAACAGAGCCAGTTCCACCTGGACCCCTTCGTCAAGAGGAAACCATCGTAGCAGAGTCAGATACTCTGAGTACTGCTCAGGAGCAGCAGGTGGCTCTACCACAACCAAGCAGGGACTTGAGTGTAAGATGTTCACCAAGGACTCACAAGCCACCAGAGAGATTGATAACGACCTGCTAGATTCATTCAGTATGGGCTATCGTTAAAGGAGTTTCCTTATGGGACTTTTTAAGAATGTTGTTAAGAAATTAATGTTCAACTTAAGAGGGGAGGGATATAGTAATCTGGGATGTAATGTTTAAGTTATCCACCAGATGGAGCCAAATATTAAGGGTTCACATTCACCAGTGTTTAAGGTAATGGGTCATGTATTCAATGTCCTGGTACACCAGCTAATACGGTAATGTGGCATTGCATTATGGGTATGACTCAGAGGTTGATCCTCCATCTTGTCTCGTGCAATAAGAATGGTGTGCCTTGCCTCCAGCTTGTAAGAGATATGTTTCTCTGCTACACCGTGTAAATAAACAGTTGGGTTTTGTTCCTAATATCTCACTTCTCTCAGTTTCTGACCTTACCACTCAGATATCACAACCGGTGAGTCCAATGTGGGACCTACAGTTTCTGTCACAGGTGGGGCAGATGGTGGTTGAAGGGGCGGGTGGGTGGGGTGCTTGCATTGACGTGTGCTCCTTCCGCTGTTTGCGCTTGGCTTCTGCTTGCTCCCAGCGAAGAGACTCGACGTGTTCAACGCCTTCCTGGATGCTTCTCCTCCACTTTGTGCGGTCTTGGGCCAGGGATTCCCAGGTGTCGGTGGGGATGTTGCACTTTTTCAAGGAGGCTTTGAGGGTGTCCTTGAAGCATTTCCTCTGCCCACCTGGGGCTCTCTTGCTGTGTCAGAGCTCCGAGTAGAGTGCTTGTTTTCAAGTCTTGTATCGGGCATGTGGACGATGTGGCCCATCCATCAGAGTTGATCAAGCGTGGTCAAAGCTTCGATGCTGGGGATGTTGGTCTGAGCGAGAACACTGATGTTGGTGCGCCTATCCTGCCAATGGATTTGCAGGATCTTGCAAAGGCAGCATTGGTGGCACCTCTCCAGTGCTTTGAGGTGCCTGCTGTACATGGTCCATGTCTATGGGCTTCAGTCTACCCAATATTTAACTGGAGAAAATATCTGCTCATCCAGAACTGTATGCCAGACAAGCAGTCTTACAATTTAGAGACCGTGGAGGGGTTGAGAGAAGAGGTAGTGAGGTAGAGCTGGGTGTCGTCAGCGTACATGTGGAAACTGATGCTGTGTTTTCGGATGAAGTCACCAAGGGCAACATGTAGATGAGAAATAGGAGGGGGCCAATGATAGATCCTTGGGGGACACCAAGAGGTAACGATGTGGGAGCGGGAAGAGAAGCCATTGCAGGTGATTCTCTGGCTACGATTAGATAGATAAGAATTTTTTGATGAAGTAACAGGGAGGATTGATGAAGGGAATGCAATGGATGTTGTCTACATGGATTTTAGGAAGGCATTTGACAAAGTACCACATAGAAGGCCGGTTAACAAAATTATGGAATAGGTGGGTCAGTGGCAGTGTTCTGGACCAATGAACATTTACGTGTGCAGATAGCACCCTCTGGTGGTGGTTATTGTGTTAACAGTTTGTATGCTGGAAAGGTCATCTGATCTTTCTTCCTGTGTGAGGTCATTTGACCTTTGTTCCTTTCTTCCTGTGTGAGGTCATTTGACCTTTGTTCCTTTCTTCCTGTGAGAGGTCATTTGACCTTCTTACCTTTCTTCCTGTTGACCCCAGGAAGCAGTTTTGCCAGGAAGAACCTGACTTGAGTAATGGAGAATTTGCTATGAGAGGTTCCATTACAATCCAGTGTAATCTGACTTCATATGTTAGGCCAAGCGCAATATCTGTGAGTATCTTTAGTTCTTAGCATAATAGCAATGTTGTCAGAGTAATATTTTGATAATACTATGTTTATAAAAGGTTAATATTTAATAGTTACAGAAGTTAGTTCAAATGTTAGTTAGTTATACAGTTAGTCTATTCTACTGTTGTAAATATGTTTATATCTTGTGTAATATCGAATGTGTAGTACTCAGTTTATGTACAAAACATACTTTGTCTTTGTTTACAGTTTCACAAATTTGTTCAAGTAAAAGCTTCAAAACAGCAACCGCTTCAGGAAGAATTATTTTGAATGAGTGTTTAACTTGCTGGATAGCTAGATAGGAGCACGTCTAGCGCGGCCAGTACAGGCAGCTTGGATAAGGAATTGGCTTAAGGATAGAAAACAGCGAGTTGTGGTAAATGGCTGTTTTTCAGACTGGAGGATGGTATACAGTGGTGTTCCCCAAAGGCCAGTGCTGGGGCTACTGATTTTTGGATATATATAAATGACCTGGATATTGGAATACAGAGTAGAATTTATAAATTTGCCGATAACACCAAACTTGGGGAGTGGCAAACAGTGAGGATGATACCAATCAACTGCACCAGGACACAGAAAGGCTAGCAGAATGGGTAGACAAGTGGCAGATGGAATTTAATACAGAGAAGTGTGAGGTAATGCATTTTGGCAGAAGGAACAGGGAGAGGCAATATATACTTAATGGCACAGTTTTAAAGAGTGTGCAGGGACAGAGGGACCTGGGAGTTAATGTGCATAGGTCCCTGAAGGTAGCAGGACATATTGAGGGAGTGATTAGCAAAGCATATGGGATCTTGGGCTTCATAAATAGCGGTATTGAGTACAAAAGTAGAGAAGTTATGCTGAACCTTTATAAAGCGCTGGTTAGGCCACAACTGGAGTATTGCATCCAGTTCTGGTCACCACAGTTTAGGAAGAATGTGAAGGCCCCTGAGAGGGTGCAGAGGAGATTTACCAGAATGGTTCCGGGGATGGGGGATCTTAGCTACAAGGACAGGTTGGAGAAGCTGGATTTGTTTTCATTAGAGCAAAGGAGGTTGAGGGGTGATTTGATAGAGGTGTACAAGATTATGACGGGTTTGGATAGGCTAGATGGGGAAAGGCTGTTCCCACTAGTTGATGGTAGAAGGACTCGGGCACAGATTTAAGGTTTTGGACAAGAGATACAGGGGTGATGTGAGGACAAACTTTTTTACGCAGCGAGTGGTGAGGACCTGGAACTCGCTGCCGACGAAGTGGTGGCAGCGGAGACACTCAATGTTTTCAAGGGGAGACTGGATAGGCACTTGAGGGAAATAAACTTGCAGGGCTACGGGGATAGAGCGGAGGAATGGGACTGGCTGGATTGCTCTATAGAGAGCTGGCATGGACTCAATGGGCCGAATGGCCTCCTTCTGTGCAGTTATGACTCTATGACTCTAAAAATCGAACCAGGCGAGTGCAGTCCCACCCAGCTGGATGACGGTGGAAAGGCGTTGGAGAAGGATGAAGTGGTCAACTGTGTTAAAGGCTGCAAACAAGCCAAGAAGCATGAGGAGGGATAGTTTACCTTTGTCACAGTCACAAAGGATGTCATTTGTAACTTTGAGAGCCGTTTCGGCACTGTGGCAAGGGCGGAAACCTGATTGGAAGGATTCAAACATGGAATTGCGGGAAAGATGGGCACGGATTTGGGAAGTGACAACACGTTCAAGGACTTTGGAGAGGAAAGGGAGGTTGGAGATGGGGCAGTAGTTTGCAAGGACGGAGCTGTCAAAGGTTGTTTTTTTGAGGAGAGGAGTGATGACGGCCGTTAACAATGTCAGCTAACATGGGAGCCAGAAAAGGAAGTTGGGTGGTCAGCAGTTTGGTGGGAATAGGGTTGAGGGAGCAGGAGGTGGGTTTCAGGGACAAGATGAGCCGATGGAGAGGTCATGAGGGGAGATCGGAGAGAAACTGGAGAAAGATGCGAGTTCAGGGCTAGGGCAGAAGAGAACCTTAGAGGAAGTTTGGCCTGGTGGGCGAGGGGAAGGAAGGGAAGTGGCAGAGGCAGCTGAATGGATTGTCTCAGTCTTAGTGACAAAGAAGTCCATGAGCTCCTCACACTTGTTATCGGAGGTGAGGGTGGAGGAGACAGGGGAGAGGGGTTTAAGAAGACGGTTAGCAGTAGAGAATAGGAGCTGGGGTTTATCTTTGCATTCCAGGATGATCCTGGAATAGTGAGCAATATTAGCAGACGACAGCAGGACCCGATAATGCTTTATGTGGTCCAGCCAGATCTGGCGGTGAATGGCTAAACGAGTTGTCTGCCATATCCGTTCAAGTCTGCGTCTCTTGTACTTAAGGGAGCAAAGATGACCACACTAGTCCGAGCATGTGTGACTTCTATGTAAACTCCATTGAAGAATGCAGTAATATCTGACTACTTTTCATTCTAAGGATGAACAAAAAACCTCCATCACTCTAACTATTTAAGATATGGGCCTCAACAATCCGCTTATGTACTGTGATGCACCCTGCCCAAACTTCCACTGCTGATCATGCCAAACTATAATGCTAGAGTCCATTATAAAAGATGTAATAGCAGAGCACTTGGAAAACAGTGACAGGATCGGACAAAGTCAACATGGATTTACAAAAGGTAAATCATGCTTGAATAATCTACTGGAATTTTTGAGGATGTAACTGGTAGAATAGATAAGGGAGAACCAGTGGATGTGGTGTATTTGGACTTTCAGAAGGCTTTCGATAAGGTCCCGCATAAGAGATTGGCGTGCAAAGTTAAGGCACATGGGATTGGGGGTAAGGTACTGACTTGGATAGAGAATTGGTTGGCAGGCAGGAAGCAAAGAGTTGGAATAAACGAGTCTTTTTCCAAGTGGCAGGCAGTGAGCGGTGCTAGGACCCCAGTTATTCACAATATATATTAATGATCTAGACGAGGGAACTAGATGTAATATCTCCAAATTTGCAGATGACACAAAGCTGGGTGGGCGTGTGTGCTGTGAGGAGGATGCCGAGAAACTCCAGTATGATTTGGACAGGTTGGGTGATTGGGCAGATGCATGGCAGATGCAGTATAATGTGGATAAATGTGAGGTTATCCACTTTGGTGGCAAAAACAGGAAGGCAGATTATTATCTGAACGGCAATAGATTGGGAAAAGGGGAAGTGCAACGAGACCTGGGTGTCCTTGTGCACCAGTCGCTGAAGGTAATCATGCAGGTGCAGCAGGCGGTTAAGAAGGCAAATGGTATGTTGGCCTTCATAGCGAGGGGATTCAAGTACAGGAACAAGGATGTCTTGCTGCAGTTGTACAACGCCTTGGTGAGACCATACCTTGAGTATTGTGCAGATTTGGTCGCTTTATCTGAGGAAGGATGTTCTTGCCATGGATGGAGTGCAGCGAAGATTCACCAGACCGATAACTAGGATGGCAGGAATGGGAGAGATTGGGTCGATTGGGCTTGTATTCGCTAGAGTTTAGAAGAATGAGAGGGGATCTCATTGAAAGTTATAAAATTCTATCAGGACTAGACAGACTAGATGCAGGAAGGATGTTCCTGATGGCAGGGGAGTCCAGAACCAGGGGTCACAGTCTAAGGATAAGGGGTAAGCCATTTAGGACAGAGATGAGGAGGAATTTCTTCACCCAGAGAGTGGTGAACCTGTGGAATTCTCTACCACAGAAGACAGTTGAGGCCAATTCATTAAATATATTCAAGAAGGATTTAGATATATTTCTTAAGGCTAAAGGGATCAAGGGATATGGGGAGAAAGCAGGGACAGGGTACTGAATTTGGATGATCAGCCATGATCTCATTAAATGACGGAACAGGCTCGAGGGGCTGAATGGCCTACTCCAGCTCCTATCTTCTATGTTTCTATACCACAGGGAGGTTCTTTAATTTCCAGAGAGAAGTCAATGAAAATAATAATCGGGGGAGATGTAAAATGAGCTATCTCCTGTTTTACACTATCGCACAAAGTCAATATCTACCCCAGTGTTTTTTCTAATATTTTGAACTAAATTCCTTACCAATGTCCCTCCATACATTTTTCACGGTGCGTTATATTTGCAGATATATTGGGCTGGAATTTGTGGTCAGATGCGTACCTCTGGAATACGCCTCTGACACGATAAAAAAATCTGCACCTACCTTCAGGCTCCTGGGCTTCGGAGACTTCGGGTCCTGGGCCTGCGTAAAGGCCCACGGATCCCAGGGATGCAGGCGGTTTGGAAGCGTCCCTGGGATCACATGGGCCAGGTCCTCCAAACAGAAAGGAGGATTCCCAATATGCTTATGGGGATTCCACAAATAATAAAATAATTTATATAACTTCAGTAAAAATAAATATTCCCATTTACAAATTTAATTAAAAGTCTGTTCAATAAAACATTTACAACTTTTTGAAAAATAATTTTAAAGATTTTAATCTGGGCCAAAATTTACATAAACTAATTTTAAATGTTTGTGCATGATATTTTATTTTTTAATTTTTGATTTAAGATTCATATTAACCCTTAAAATGGTGAAAGCAGGCCCTATACCTACTTTTACCAGGCGTAAGGGTTTTGTGGGTTTTTGCTGGACAACAGTTGGGCAAATAGCACAACTCTGCACCAGCGAAAGTGATTTTTGGGTCAGTGCAGCGCATGCGGAAACCCGGATCTTGTGGGGCCTTTCTGATGGCTTACACCATCATCGAGAGCCCAATATCCAGGCCAATAGGAATTGACACTCTTGAGGGTGGTAAGCAGCATAACATTAGGTGGATTGCATGGTTGATAACGTTTGCATTGGCATAAGAGACTCACAGTTCAGCTGCTGATCAATGAAGCTGCCTCCAATGTCAATTGTCACTGGGAGCATATTTTCACAGTGCAGGCGGTTGGAGGTTTCCTTCCTCCAGGGCACATGTGTGTTCCTTGGCGATGTCCAGGTGAATACCTCTCATGAAAGCAATAGGGCAGTTTGGATGGCTCATAGTTCCTGAATTTGCGGTAGTAATAATGGCGAGGCTGTCGGCGCTCACCGTTATTACTGGGTAAAACTGACACCAACTCCTGGCAGTTAAATGCGGAAATCCGGAAGTTGCTGTCAGAGCTACCCTGCTCCTCAACAGGCTGAAGACTGTACTTGATCAGTTTCGAGAAATATTTTTTCCCACTTGATCAGTTTCAGGAAATATTTTTTCCCATGCTGCAGCTGTCTTCATCAAAATAATGAAAGGAAATTTTTAATTTGCAACATGCATGTTGCCACTGATAATGCTACAAATATATAGAGCTGTGAGAACGAATGTGGTACAACATGAGGTTTATTTTACTTGGTTGGTGCGATACATCAGCAGAGAGCTGGGTTTGCAGTATTAAATGGAATTGGACACCAGGCTTTCATCAAGTCAAGGAATGACACTAGAGGGAGCACTTGTAATACGGCACGGAACAAGTGTGCACGTCACTCAATTCAATTCAATTCAATTCAAATTGCTTTATTGGCATGACAAGGTACACCTTATGTTGCCAAAGCACCGAAAAAAACATTTATGGTTGAACACATAAACGCAGATCTATCCATACAGTGTATAAACAGATATATCCCTGTGTGTATAAATATACACTCATATAATATGTATATATACTCTTTTCTTAGATTTAATGGTTGTCCCTCTGCTTATGGCAAGCTGTAACATAGTTTGCTGCTAAGGTTACGCAATTTCTCTGTTCCCCTAATAGGTATGGGAGTTTTTGGTCGTCATTCAAATTTTTGAATTCAGGGCATATTTTTATGAATTTTGGGTAGAAATTCCCCCTTATGCCCTGATATTTTCCACAAGCTGTGAGGAAGTGCATCTCTGTCTCCACCACTCCCTGACTGCAGTGAGAGCATATCCTGTCCTCTCTTGGCAGCCAGGTCTGCCTGTGTCTGCCTTTTTCGATGGCCAGGCTATGCTCACTAAGTCTGTACATAGTCAAGGTTTTTCTCAATTTGCTATCTTTTACCGTGGTCAGGTATTCAGCCATGTTGTATTGTCTGTTTAGGGCCAAGTAGCAATTGAGTTTGTTTTGGGTTTTTGTTGTTTCTGCACTCTCTTTCTCTGGCTTTCATCACCAGTCCAATTTTCCTGAAGGTTATTTGTGAAATGAGTCACAATTGACAATTTATAACTGACAAGTCACTTACACGTGAATGAATAGTCTTGATTTTAACTCATGTAAAACATAGGAATTGATTTTCCTGTTCCTGCGTATTGGATCCTTTGGGTATAGTGAATTCAGGAAAATTGGGTGGGGAGGATCCTACACAACTTTCTATTCATTTAAATTACTGGCTAGAAAATCAGGCGGGCTCCCTTGTGAGGGTGCAGTCCGCCCAACCCGAATTTTCTGTATTCATTGCACTAGGTGATCCAGTACACCCAGCGGCATTATCAGGAAAGTGTACCCTATTGTCTCTTTAGCTGACAGTGTAGCATCTCTGTCCAATTGTAAATGTATTTTATTTCAAAATGATTCAAATTGTACATTTGAAATTTGTACTTGTAATTCATTTTGTTTTGAAAAGTTAATCCTTATTGTAAATTACTAATGGATCTGATTTTAAACTAATCAGTAGTACATCTCTTATTAATTATAACGTGTAACTGTTTAAACGGCTGAAGATTTTTAAATGAGAATTCAATTTTCTTTGGGAGTAGATGAAATTTGGCTTTCAGTCAACTGAAGGCAAGCTGTGAGCACAAATTATGAACCTGATATCCACCTCCATTTTGAGTTTTATTCCACAGGTCTGAAGAATGCATGTTCATTACAGGGCTACTGGACACTTTACATTCTTGACAACCAAAATCATTTTTACCTTAAGGATACATCCTTCTCTCTTCCAATAAACTACAGGTTAAATACTCTACAATGAATTGGATACTCTCTATTAGATTGCTCTTATTGCCATAATAGTGCAACATGGCAGGGTAATAAAAAACTGTGCTCCCCTGTAGAGACCTTTATGTATCTACACACAATGAATCAACAATTTTTAAACACACTTGAAATAGTATGATTTGGCCACAATTTGAATTCTCACAAAGAAACACAAAAATGATTGAATTTAGATCACTTCAAAGTTTTCTGTTTGATTTGAATATCACTCCTACTATATACCTCTAATTTTATTGTAAAATTTAGATTGCCTCCCTGTTGTAAATCAACCATTTCACTGAATATTCTGTATGTTGAACCTTAACCACCTGCTTACATTATCTGTTTATCTCATTATGCTTCATATAAAAAGATAGGAATAATGTAACTTTGGCAAGTCAATTTAAGATGTAAATTCAGAATTTTCAGCACTGGGTTTTTACTGGGAACATAGACTCGACTGTTCCAATGCTCTCTTGGCCAGCCTCCCATCTTCCACCCTCTGTAAACTTCAGCTGATCCAAAACTCTGCTGTCTGTATCCTGGCTTGCACTAAGTTCCGCTTCACCCATCACCCCTGTGCTCGCTGGCCTACATTGGCTCTCGGTCCAGCAATGCCTCAAATTTAAAATTCTCAACTAGTGTTCAAATACCATCATGTCCTCACCCCTCCCAATGTGTGTCACCTCCTCCAGTCCTACAACCCCCCGAGAACTCTGTGTTCATCCAATTCTGGCCTCTTGCGTTTCCCAATTTCCCTCGCTCCAACATTGGTGGCCGTGCCTTCAGCTGCCTAGGCCCTAAGCTCTGGAATTCCCTCCCTAAACCACTCCGCATCTCTACATCTCTCTCCTCCTTTAAGACGCACCTTAAAACCTACCTCTTTGTCCAAGCATTTGGTCACCTGTCCTAAAATCTCCTTACATGGGTCGGTGTCAAATTTTGTCTGCTATCGCTCCTGTGAAGCACCTTGAGAGGTTTTACTACGTTAAAGGGGCTATATAAATGCAAGTTATTGTTGTAGGCTATCAGAAATTGTTACCGGTGCACTTAAAGCTAATGCAGCACCCAAATGTTTACTGCCCTGCAATGTTAAGATCAGATTCATGTTCACAATTGCTAGCAAGTAACTTCCTGGTCTCAGCTGGGCCCTGAGAGAGGCATTGAGTGGTTATGGAGCACTTTCCCAAAGTGAAGGGAAGAGAAATCAGGGAGTAAGTTACATAGTATTACAAAGTATGTACAGCACAGAAAAAAAAAACATTTGGCCCAACTGGTCCATGTGGGTGCGACACAGCTGGCATGATGGTCTCGGTGATCTGGTCCAACATTCTTCTTTCCGGAGGGCCTCCTGGCCCCTGTGGGTAGAGGGCCTGTCTTGCAGTATTGACCTCCTGCACAAAGCTGGAGTGCTGTGTGCGAGACCCTGGGTGCCCCTTCCCTGGTTTGTTGAGGCATTTGTGTTTGTGCTGAAGCACTTTTCCTATTTTTTGAGGTTCAGAAGGGAATTCAGCTTCAAGTGCTGAAGGCTCCCATTTGGGAATTCTTTTTAATGTTAATTTTTTTTTAAAAGGCAGCAAGGGCTGAAGACTACATTTCTTCACTTCATTTTAAACGTTATTAGTTCTGAACTCATTGCCCCTTTAATTCATAGCCCTTTTAATTGCCCACAATTCCTTGCGAACTCCATAGCCTCGCTCCCAGAGGCTGTTGGGAGCTGGAACGCCACTTCAGGACGGGAAATTTGACTTCCATGCCTGCACTAACGCCACCAGGAGGGCGTTACACAGTAAGTTAGCGCTGGGCTAAAAATCTTTAGATCCCAATAATACCAGCAACTCTTGTGGTGGCCTCAAATCTTCCCCCCGATGTTCCCACTGGCGGGCGAGACCTGAACTAGGGCCCATAAATATAAGGTCATCCCTAATAAATCCAATAGGCAATTAGGAGAATCACCTTTACCCAGAGAGTGGTTAGAATGTGAAGCTCACTACCACAAGGAGTACTTGAGGCGAATCGCATAGATGTATTCAAGGGGAGGAGGACAGTAGGAGTATGTTTGTGTGTGTGTGTGTGTGCTAGGCCATTGTAGCAGAGCCTGGTCTCCAATCATCTTGGATCCCCTTGCCATTGGACCAAGACCTTGCTCTGTCAAGCCCGTGTGGTAGCTGATGAGCAATGGCCACCCCACATTAAAAGAACTCACGCACAGGCATCTTCCACCCTTTAAAATGAAGTTTGGGACCTGGAATGTCAGGACCCTCATGGACAACCCGAACAGCGACAGACCGGAATGCCGCACTGCTATTGTTACCTGGGAGCTCAGACGTTTCGACATAGACATCGCCGCCCTAAGCGAGACCCGGCAGGCAGGGGAAGGCCAGCTCAAGGAGCAAGGCGGTGGTTACACCTCCTTCTGGAAAGGCAAACCTGAAGAAGAACGCCGCCTCCATGGGGTCGGCTTCGCCATAAAAAATTAGCTAGTTGAACGTCTCAGAGACTCCCCTTGTGGAATAAACGAACGCCTCATGACTCTACGGCTCACCAAAGCCTGGAATCAGTGCGCTACGGTCATCAGTGCGTACGCCCCAACACTGGAAGCCACAGACGAGACCAAAGGGGAATTCTACTCCAGCCTCGAACAATCCCTGTCCCGAGTCCCAACGGGAGGCAAGCTGATCCTCCTTGACGACTTTAACGCCAGAGTTGGAAAGGACACAGACCTCTGGGGAGGTGTGATTGGCAGAGAGGGGGTAGGGAAAGCCAACTCCAACGGTACTCTCCTCCTGTCGAAATGCTTAGAACATGGCCTTGTCAAAACCAACACCATGTTCCGTCAGCGAGACAAGTACAAGGCTTCATGGCAATACCCTCGCTCCAAGCACTGGCATCTGCTGGACTAAGTCATTGTCCGAGCGAGGGGCTGCAAGGACGTCTGCATCACCCGCAGGAGCTGATGACTGCTGGACAGACCACCGCCTAATCCGCTCTGTCATCGCCATCAACGTAGCCCCAAAACAGCAGCAGCAACAGAAGCAATGCCGCAGGAAAATATATGCTAGAGCACTCAAAGACCCTGCTAAGAAAGCCCTATTCAGCCTACGCCTCCCAACAAACCTGGTGACTCCCAGTGATTTAGAGACACAGAGTGCCCACAGCGCCTGGTCTGCACTCAAGGATTCCGTAATCAGCACCTGTGAAGAGACGCTTGGTCACTCGACCAGGAAACACCAAGACTGGTTCGACGAGAATGACCAGGAGATCCAGGAGCTAAGGAGTCACAAGCGCAAGGCATTCCTGATCTGGAAACAGCAACAGAACTCGAGAGCAAGAAAGCAGCTCTACAGATGCCTGAAGACCGAGATCCAACAAAAACTCGCGACCTAAAGAACAGATGGTGGGTGGAGAAATCGCAGGAGATCCAGCAGCTAGCCAACAACCACGATGTGCGTGGATTCTTTAGCGTAGTCAAGACCACCTACGGCCCAAGTACCCAAGGTCCTACCCCACTGCGGGCCAAGAATGGAGAGGTACTTATCAAAGACAGAGAGGCAGTCAGTGCCCACTGGAAGGAGCACTTCGAAGATCTCCATAACCGAGACTCTGTCTTCGACGCAAGTGTCCTCAAATCCATCGCGCAGCATGCTGCCCGCCACCACCTCAGCACAACCCCAGCCCGGCATGAGGTTGGAAAGACCATCTGCCAACTGAAGAACAACAAGGCCTCAGGAGCAGATGGAATCCCCGCCGAGGCACTTAAACATGGCGGAGAAGTACTACTGGCATAAATACATGAACTAATTTCTCTTATCTGGAAGGAGGAGAGCATGCCAGTGGATCTCAGAGATGCCGTAATCGTGACCATCTTCAAGAAAGGTGACAAGTCCGATTGCGATAATTACAGAGGAGTCTCTCTGCTGTCTGCCACAGGGAAAGTCATCGCAAGAATCCTCCTCAATCGCTTTCTCCCAGTGGCTGAAGAGCTCCTCCCAGAGTCGCAATGCGGATTCCGCCCACTAAGGGGCACAATGGACATGATCATCACCGCGCATCAACTTCAAGAGAAATGCAGGGAACAGCACCAACTGCTGTACATGGCCTTCTTTGACCTCGCAAAGGTCTTCAACACTGTCAACCATGAGGGATTATGGAGTGTCCTCCTCAAATTCGGCTGCCCTCAAAAATTTGTCACCATCCTCCACCTGCTTCATGATGACATGCAAGCCGTGATCCTGACCAACGGATCCACCACAGACCCAATTCACGTATGGACCGGGGTCAAGCAAGGCTGTGTCATCACACGAACGCTCTTCTCGATCTTCCTGGCTGAAATTCTCCAGGAAGGATGTTCCCGATGGCCGGGGAGTCCAGAACCAGGAGTCACAGTCTAAGGATAAGGGGTAAGCCATTTAAGGCAGAGATGAGGAGGAATTTCTTTACCCAGAGAGTGCTGAATCTGTGGAATTCTCTACCACAGAAGGCAGTGGAGGCCAATTCATTAAATATATTCAAGAAGGAGTTAGATATATTTCTTAAGGCTAAAGGGATCAAGGGATATGGGGAGAAGGCAGGGGCAGGGTACTGAATTCGGATGCTCAGCCATGATCTCATTGAATGGTGGAGCAGGCTCGAGGGGCCGAATGGCCTACTCCTGCTCCTATCTTCTATGTTTCTATGTTTCTATCTCACCCTCAGTAAGCTCCCCGCTGGAGTGGAGCTAATTTACAGAACAAACGGGAAACTGTTCAACCTCCGTCGCCTCCAGTCCAGATCTAAGGTTGTCCCATCCTCTGTCATCGAATTACAGTATGCAGATGACGCTTGCGTCTGCGCACACTCTGAGGTCGAACTCCAAATTATCATCAACGCCTTCATGAAACATATGAGAGCATGGGCCTTACACTAAACATCCGTAAGACAAAGGTTCTCTACCAACCTGCTCCGCCACACAGTACTGCTCCCCAATTATCAAAATCCACGACAAGGCCTTGGACAACATGGACCACTTTCCATACCTTGGGAGCCTACTGTCAACAAAGGCAGACGTCGATGACAAAGTCCAACATCGCCTTCAGTGTACCAGTGCAGCCTTTGGTCGCCTGAGGAAGAGAGTGTTTGAAGACCAGGACCTCAAACCCAGCACCAAGATCATGGTCTACAGAGCAGTAGTGATACCCGCCCTCCTATATGCTTCAGAGACATGGGCCATGTACAGCAGCCACCTCAAAGCACTGGACAGGTACCACCAATGTTGCCTCCGCAAGATCCTGCAAATCCATTGGCAGGATAGGTGCACCAATGTCAGTGTTCTCGCTCAGGCCAACATCCCCAGCATCAAAGCTTTGACCACGCTCGATCAGCTCCGATGGATGGGCCACATCCTCCGCATGCCCGATACGAGACTCTCAAAGCAAGCGCTCCACTCTGAGCTCTGGCACGGCAAGAGAACCCCAGGTGGGCAGAGGAAACGCCTCAAGGACACCCTCAAAGCCTCCTTGAAAAAGTGTAACATCCCCACCAACACCTGGGAATCCCTGGCCCAAGACCGCACAAAGTGAAGGAGAAGCATTCAGGAAGGCGCCAAACACCTCGAGTCTCTTTGCTGGGAGCAAGCAGAAGCCAAGCGCAAACAGCGGAAGGAGCGCACGTCAACCTAAGCACCCCACCCACCCGCCCCTTCAACCACCGTCTGCCCCACCTGTGATAGAGATGGTAGGTCCCGCATTGGACTCATCAGTCACCTGAGAACTCATTTTTAGTGTGGAAGCAAGTCATCCTCGGTTCGGAGGGACTGCCTAAGAAGACTCACCACCTGGCTCCAGTGCCCAAAGATGCTTCATGACCTCAGACCACTGGTCAAGGTCAGTGAATGCATCTCCAAAATCCGTCTCCTACTAACTGAATCACTAGCCTCACACACTGCTCAATGTACGACTCCCCACCCCCGCCCCCCCCACCCCCCGCAATCACTCACCTATCAGCAATCTGCACCAATCAAGAGGCACATCTTCCAATCCTAGCCTCATCTCACACAGTGCTGGCTATTCTTGGCTCATACATTATCCTCCTTCTTGCATGCACCTCATGCTTTCCCACCCTCCTCTCACCTCAACTCCACCCTTGTGCCTTCCTCATTTCACACACCCAATAAATGCAGCCTGCCTAGCCAATGGTTGGCCAAGAAGGAGAGGAGAGTGAAGAAGAAGAAGAAGAAACACCATCATTTGATTTGACACTCCCAGCCACCAGCTCCTCAAGTTCGACCAGCAAGGCCATTTACAGTGTCCCCTGCTGAAAGTCAGCAGCTTTCCACCAGCCATGCTGCAGCCACTGGGGTAGCACTGCGTGACATCAGTTGGATAGGCAAAGAAACACATAAGACAGTCACTAAGAGAATGCATAAGGGTGATGAGGTGATTTCTTGATGTCATATTGGATGGATAAATGTATAATGTTGGATTGGAAAGTTTGCTTTGTGGTGGCTTTTATTTCAGCATCATGGCCAAGAGAACGTTGTGATGATCAGTAATGTTGAAAGGGGAATTGGGGTTGTGGTCACTGGGTGTGCAGGCGGGTAATTCCATCCCAGACATCCTGGCCAGAAAGGGGCTGTCTGGGTTGCATCCTTCCTTCTGCTTCCTCCTCTTTTACTTCCTCCTCTTCTGCGTCCTCCTCTTTGTTTTCTTCCTCTTTTGTTTCTTCCTCTTCTGTGTCTTCCTCTTCCCTCTGCGAGTGGATGTTGTAAATCTGAATTGACAGCATAAAATGCTGGAAATACTCAGCAGGTTAAGCAGCATCTTGACCTGAGATGTGAACTCTGTTTCTCTCTCCACGGATGCTGCCTGACCTGCTGAGTATTGGCAGCATTTTCTGTCTTCTCAGAGGCCTTCCTTTACCATCCGAGGCCTTGCAAGCATCCAGTAGCACTCCCTACACACTTAAAAAACTTTTAACATCTATTGCTGCAAACTACTACTTCAGTAAAATCAAAAGCTTAAATGCAAACTTACCTGAAAGATGTGTGTGTCCCTTTATGAGGTGCTGACAGCGCCTCTGTGAGTCTGCTTGCACGCTGGGTTTACTTGGCTTGCTTAGGACCTACCGCTGAACTCAGCGCTAGGGTAGAAGTTCTATGTGGTGACGTTAAGTCGTCGTTGCACGCCGACTGATGTCACCACTCCCTCATTTTTCTTTACAGGCAATACTTCTTAATGACAGCGCTACCGGGCCTGGGAAAATGGAGGACGCTGCAGGACCCACCACCAGCTGGCAAAAGAGCAGCGGCTGCCCTCTTTTCACCATTTTTTACCAGTAACAGGTGGCGTTCAGCCCCTGAATTTTTGGCCCATTTTCTCTATGTTTACCCTATCATACCCTTTCATAATCTTGAAGACCTCTATCATGTCACCCCCGAAGGCTTCTCTTTTCTAGAGAAAAGAGCCCCAGCCTGTTCAATCTTTCCTGATGGGTATAACCTCTCAGTTCTGATATCATTCTAGTAAAGTTGGGTAACTCTCGTATGCTCTCTACCCACTGAACTGGAGAATATAACCCATTCTGAGGGGACCCAAAGAGAAGAGGGGAAAATAATAAATAATGCTCTCAGATGAAGGATTTATCTTCAAATATTGCCATTTTTTTCAGCCAACATTAATAATTCACATTCACTTTATTCACAAATACTAGCACACCAACACTGTCAATGTTGTCAGTATATCAGCAATAAGCACCATTAACCTATTACAATGAAAGTGCCCACTTAAAACCTTAACTCTTTCACATATGGACTGGCCAGCTGTGAGTTGCTGGCATTCTCTGTTATTGCCATACTGGCCGCATATAAGGGCAAACCCCACACTGTGAACGGACAAGCAGCACAGGTCGGAGACTGGGTTACTACACTGTAGCCCCGACTTTCCATTAACCGGCAATCCCTGTGAATGTGGCTCACCGCTGGAAACAGCGGATTGCAGAATCACCCATATAGACTACTTATTGAACAACAAAAAAAGTTTGAGTTGCGGGTATAAGTTTTGAGGCATATAATAATCATTTGTTTTTCCTAGGGGAGTGCTCAAGCTTGGAGCAGCCTATATTGTCCTGTTTCATATTTCCTGCATTGACGGTAGTTATTCTTTTGATCTGAAGCCAAGAAATTTGATCAAAACCAATTTCAGTAAATGCCGACAAAGATTTGCTGTATCCTCAACCAAAATCTTTGGAAAAAAACAAGGGTGTGTGTTTAAAAGAAAGAACAGCTGTGGGTACAAGTATAAAGGATTTCTCTTTTATATTCATGAGGATAGAGTTCTGCTGTCTTTTTCTCTCCAACATTAAAACGAAGGAGGAAGTGAGTGACTGAATCGTGTTGCATTACTTCACACCAATGGCTAATGATACAGCTCATGAATATTCGTGGATGTTGCAGGAAGTGCCACCTAAACAGCACTGTTTCACAGCTCAATAAAACCACAGCAAGTCGTAACCAGATTTCAAAAATTCAGTTATGTGTAAGTTGATCAAAAGCAAAGTATCAGTTTCTGCCTGTATATATCTCGTTTGTGTGGAATTAACAAGGTTTGACGTAAAGACGATAGCACAGATTGAATAACTGGTGGCTTTTTGGTAACACTGGGTACTACATTTTACAGAACTTTGTACTGTATGCCAAATGGCAAGCAATAAATGTTGGCTAAAAGCATATCCTGTGGAAATTAAACATGGTTTATTAGTTAGTCTAGAGCAGCTATTTTATTTTACAGTTATTTTCCATTCGCTGAGTTCAATTTTTAAACTGTTTAAAAATAAAGATGAACTCCTTACATTTCTCGTACGTCACATCAAGCTTAATCCCAAGTTGGGTTGTGAACCTTCTGGGAGGAACCATTTCAAGTATTGTAGACAATTATTCCCCCCTTTGTGCGCACTCTTTCCTTGCGCCAAAGCAGAATCATAGAATGATACAGCACAGCAGGAGGCCATTTGACCGATGGTGTCTGTGCCGTCTCTTTGGTAGAGCTATGTATTTAGTCCTGCTCCCCTGCTCTTTCCCCATAGCCCTGCAAATGCTTTCCCTTCAAGTATTTATCCAATTTTCTTTTGAATGTTACTATTGAATATGCTTCCACCGCCCTTTCGGCAGTGCATTCCAGAATGGCCCACTTTTCCTCCAGATGGAGGTAGTAGACGTGGAGTACTAAACAGATAAAGAAAAGGAAATAAAACTTCCATTTATATAGTGCCTTTCACGACCTCAGGTTCTCCCAAAGCACTTTACAACCAATGAAGTACTTTTGAAGTGTAGCCACTGTTTTAATTTAGGAAACATGGCAGCCAATTTGCTCACAGCAAGGTCCCACAAACATGAAATGAAATAATGACCAGATAATCTGTTATATCAACAGATGTTGGTTGAGGGAAAAATATTTACAGATGTGATGTTGGTGGAGGGATAAATGTTGGCCAGGAAACTGGGGAGAACTGCCCTGCTCTTCTTGAAATTGTGTCTTGGGACTTGAATCCACAACCTTCTGACTGAAGACTAACACCAGATACTCAGGTTTCCAGCCCAAGGCACACCTCTGTTATTAGGGAGTTTCCCAGTGGGAACCACAGCAATGAATGCAAAGGTTAGCCCAGCTCTTTTAAGAGCCATCTGCCAATGTTTCTTCTCTTGTGGACTGTTACACAATGAAGGCATCACAGCTGCTTTCTGGATGGTGACCATTGATGTGGTCTGACAGCACCTGAAAATATCTCACCACAGAAATAGCATTCTGTATGCCAATGCCCATTACGTGGCAGCACAAAGTGCTTCCATTTTTGGAAGGAAAAGAAACACTGCCAGATGGTTCTTACAAGACTATAAACCATTGCTGTTTATGTAGCTTGAAGGAGCCCTAATGTCATTATAGGTGCATTCTATGAAATGGCTTGGACTTGAGGGAATCCTGACACCTAGTGAAAGTGGTGTGCCTATCCAGCTGATGCCTCCTTTCCACAGGGAAATTAATAAAGGTTTTCTCCAAACTTGCTTGAGCCATGTGTACAATCAGACTGCCTGACATGACAGATGTCCCCTGGAGTGGTTCGGAAGAATTTGGGAGCATTAAAGCATCATGCTGTGGTAATGTTGATTTCTACAGATGAGATGTCTCTATTCCAGTTATTGACAGCAGGTCATCCGGTCGCAGATGATACAACTCTACAACCTCTCCGGTAATGTGAAAGCAGTGAAGGCAGAGTCCCTCTAAAATTACATAGAAAGTACAGCACAGAAACAGGCCATTCAGCCCAACTGGTCCGTGCCTGTGTTTATGCCCCACACAACTCTCTTCATCCAACCCCATCAGCATAACCTTCTATTTATTTTTCCCTCATGTGTTTATCTAGCTTTCCCTTAAATGCATCTATGCTATTCACCTCAACTACTTGATGCACCATCAATTACTCAAAAGACTGAGGTTAAGCGAGTAACAACCAGGCTTTTATTAATTAAAGAATGAAGGTCTTGTCTCGAGTGGTCGACCCGTCCAGAATACTAAGGGACTGGGAGGTAGTCACTTATATACCTGGAATAGTGGGAGGAGTCAGCCGAGGCATGTCCAGACCTGTACCTAGTGGAATACACATACACTTACAGACAGGTATAACAGTGGTTTACCACATTCACCCCTTGTTTAAAAATGAGTCTGGCGGGGTGAAGTGTGTTTAAAAGTTCGTGTATTGGAGTCTCTCCGGAGGTCTTATCTGCCGCTGTGATCGACGTGGCGACGGCAGGGGTGGTGGAGCTTCCGGCGTCGTGTCCCGTGTAGGCTGGTGCACTGGAGTGTAGTCCTCGTGGGTGACGGGCTCAGGCGTGCCGGCTGCTGGGGCTGGATATCGGGTCGTGGGGGGGGTGGTAATGGGTAGTGGGTTACAGCGGTCCCCGAGGGTGCGAGGTCTCGTATGGAGACTGTGTCCCCCCGCCCGTCCGGGTACGCAATGTAAGCGTACTGGGGGTTGGCGTGGAGGAGGTCGACCCTCTCGACCAGGGGGTCCGTTTTATTGGTCCTCACGTGTCTTCTCAGTAGTACCAGCCCTGGGGACGTCAGCCATGGCGGTAACGATGTCCCCGATGTGGACTTCCTTGGGAAGACAAACATTTTCTCATGAGGGGTGGCTGGGGTGGCACGGTGCTATGGGGCTGTCCTACTGTGTCCCAGGTTGTCATTCCCCGCGGCGTCCACGGTGCAGAGGAGTAGGCATCCATGCCCCGGTAGGCTGCGTCCAGCGTTAGTGCAATTTCGGAGGCTTTGTCGAGGGTGAGGTCACTCTGCTCCAGCAGTCGCTGTCGGGTGTAGTTGGACCTGTGGCCCGCTATGAAGGCATCCCGGATCAGTTCCTCCGTGTACGTAGTGGGCATTACCGCCTTACACCCACAGGCCCGGCCAAGCACGGACAGAGCTTGGAGGTATTCCTCAGTCGATTCCCCAGGTTGTTGCTTGCGACTCCCCAGTAGGTGCCTGGCGTATACTTCGTTCACAGGGCGTGTGTACTTGGTCTTGAGGAGCTGGAGGGCGGCTGTGTACGAGGTCGCGTCCCGGATGACTGAGTACACTTGGTGGTTCACCTTGGAGATCAGGACAGACAGTTTGTTCGCATCCGTTACGACCGCAGTGGAGGCAGTCAGGAATGTCTCGAAGCACATGAGCCAGTGAGCAAACTTGGTGGAAGCGTCCGCTTCCCGACTGTCCAGGTCCAGGCATGCTGGTGTGAGGATCTTCTCCATTATAAAAAATTTAGTTAATAAAATTGATGCGCCATCAATTACTCAAAAGACTGAGGTTAAGCGAGTAACAACCAGGCTTTTATTAACTAAAGAATGAAGGTCTTGTCTCGAGTGGTCGACCCGTCCAGAATACTAAGGGACTGGGAGGTAGTCACTTATATACCTGGAATAGTGGGAGGAGTCAGCCGAGGCATGTCCAGACCTGTACCTAGTGGAATACACATACACTTACAGACAGGTATAACAGTGGTTTACCACACTACTCCCTTGTGCTGGCGAGTTCCACATTCTAACCACCCTCTGGGTAACAAAGTTCCTCCCGAATTCCCGACTGGATTTATTAGTGACCATCTGATATTTGCCGCCCTGAGTTTTGGACTCCCCACAAGTGGAAACATTTTCTCTACATCTACCCTCTCAAACCCTTTCATTATTTTAAAGACCTCTATCAGTTCACTCCTCAGTCTTCCCTTTTCTAGAGAAAAGAGCCCCAGCCTGTTAAGTCTTTCCTGATAGTTATAACCTCTCAGTTCTGGTATCATCCTTGTAAATCTTTTTTGCACCTTCTCCAGTGCCTCACTATCCTTTCTGTAATTTGGAGATCAGACTGTGCACGGTACTCTAAATACAAAATGAATGAACCAATTACATGTGCAGGTAATTGTGGAGGCATCTATAAATATGGATCCTGCTGTACTGACTGGTGCAGACAAATCGATTTTGACTTTTGGCAGAACAGGTGAAGATGGAACTTGATATTAGTCATAATAGTCATCGCCGTGCACAGCGCCCCGCTCGCTCCCTGGCCGCGATCTTCGGTAGCGCCCCCTGACTTACCATGGACGCTATGTTCGACGGGGTCAGTGGGTCCTACCTGTGGCCATGGCGGCGCTAGTTAAAGGCAAGGTGCTGGGTGGCCATTTTTGTTGCTGACCGCCTGCCACCATTGCCGTCCCCGGCCTCCTGAGTGGCCCCTCCCCCCCCCACCCCCCACAGAGTTCTGGCTGCGCTCCGTGAGCCCGGCACTTCTCTTGCATGCCGGGCTCTTTTGCCGGCACTCCTGATCCCTGGTGGCCCAGCTGGGCCCCGGGTTGCTCTGCGCAAGGCCCCTCCCCTTTAAGAAGGGGAGGAAGGCCTGCAGAACCGCGGCGCAACATGCCACAGCACCGTAGTGCCACAGTATTCTCTCGCAGCACCCCAAGAGGGAGAGGGGGCACTTCCAGTAGCGCCCCGGTGAAGTTAGTGCCCCAAAGGGGGCACGACTCAATTTTTCCCCCTTAGTCTCCTCTTTAAAAAGCCTCAATTTAAAAATTCTCATCTTTGTTTTCAAATCCCTCCATGGCCTCGCCCCTCCCTATCTCTGTAACCTCCTCCAGCCCTACAACCCTCCGAGATCTCTGCGCTCCTCCAATTCTGGTCTCTTGCGCATTGCCCGATTTTCACTGTTCCACCAAGCTCTGGAATTCCCTTCCTAAACCTCTCCGCCTTTCCTCCTTTAAGACGCAGTTAAAACCTACCTCTTCGACCAAGCTTTTGGTCTCCTGTCCTAATATCAACAACAACTTTTATTTATAGAGCACCTTTAACATAGTAAAACATCCCTAGGTGCTTCACAGGAGCATTATCAAACAAAATTTGCCACTTGAGATATTAGTGCAGATGTCCAAAAGCTTGGTCAAAGAGGTAAATTCTCCTTATGTGGCTCGGTGTCCAATTTTGTTTGCTAACACTCCTGTGAAGCTCCTTACGGCATTTTGCTATGTTAAAGGCACTCTATAAATATATGTTGTTGTTGTTGTTGATGACTACTTAAAAGTCAGATTAGCATGACATTCATGACCGTGTGAATAAGTTTCATACTTCTTTACAAATGAATCATTTTGAGTGCGGTTGTGGGTCTGGTCATCTATATTAAGGTTTCTGTTTGTGACAGGAAGTGAGTGGGTTGTAACTATTAGAAAGATACTTGCAGTATTTAAGGGAAATTCTCCCTCATGGAGGGCTGTTAAGTTATGGTTCTATTTGACATTGCAGGTTCTAAAACCTTAGCTGGAGATTGAAAAATCAGAATTGTCCGAATTACTCCCCAGGATATATTCTACAGCTACCAGTCTGAGATAAGTAACCACTTGCATTTATACAGCAGCTTTAACATAGTACAATAAAACGTTCCAAGGCGCTTCACAGGAACATTATCATATTGGTGGGTTGTAGCCGTGCCTTTAGCTGCCAAGTCCCAAAGCTCTGGAATTCCCTCCCTAAACCTTTCCGCTTCTCTTCCCTCCTTTAAGACGCTCCTTAAAACCTACCTCTCTGACCAAGCTTTTGGTCACCTGCCCTAATATCTCCTCATGTGGCTCGTTGTCAAATTTTATTTGATAGTCGCTCCTGTGAAGTGCCTTGGGACGTTTTACTATATTAAAGGTGCTATATAAATACAAGTTGTTGTAGTTGTTGTTGGGGGGCTTATACTGTTGGTGAACACTGGGCAAGGTTGAGCTAGCCTACAGGTCGGAGATCCAACTAGAGAAGTTGTTTCCTAGGCCCTCAAGCGGACCACAAACATGAAGTCTCCATTCAACCCGGGCAAATACCTTCTCTGATTCTAGGAAAAGGCCTTTTCTGAAGTATTTGTGGCAGTTCAGTGCCCATAAAACATCAGACATAATCAACAGAATTACTCTCTGTCTACAAGCACAGATCCAAAGGAATGGCAAATGTAACCACAACCACTGGAAGAAGGTTTTACTTTTACAAGCAAAACCTTCTATATGGAATTTAAAACAAGCTTTGTAATCGCAGCTAACTGAAAGTCATCACTCAATAAATCAGGTTAAGCAATGTGTTAAGTGTATGTACTAAAACTCTCCAAGACGCTGTCATTCTAACTACACACTTATTCCACATCAACTTCTTGACAATATTTCCTGTCTTTCACCATCTGGTGCTTATCCTCTCATGAAGTTACGGTCATGTCATAAGTTTTGAGAAAAGTTCTATTTAGAAAATTCCTGTTTTCTCACATACGTTTCACAATTTTCTGTTACAAAGAGCCTCATTTGAATTGTTAACGTGGTAGCATTTACTCTACTTTGCATACTACAATAACAATGAATAAAAATCTATTCAATGGGGGCCAAATTTTGTCTTCACGGCAGGGCAGGTACAGAACGGTAATGCGATGAAAATTGCGGCACAGCACTAACTATCTTGTTCCTGTTACCGCTTAGGTGCCACCATTTTGGTGGGGGGAGGGAGGCTTGCTAGAAACAGTGCAAACAGTATCATCAGTGGAAAACGGAAATTTAGGCAAGTTGCTAGGCCCCACCTCCCATCCATCATTTACATGCAACAGAGAGGTCAAAGGGTGGCCAGTAGCCTTTCCTACTGGAGCAAGAGGAGGCAAATGTAAGTCAGGAGGACTTTCTGCAGATTTCAGGCAATCTAGCAGAGGAAAATCCAGTCTGTTGCCTCATTGGACCACCACAAAATGTTTTTTTTTGCTGGATAACCTCCTAGATGGTCAGTTAAATGGTTGCTGCAGACTGCTGACTTCATCATCCCTGACTGCCAGAGGAACAAAGAAAAAATCAGACACCCACTCGGCAATACAGAAATGGAGATTTTGATGTAAACCACTAGACCACAAAAGTATGAATGCCAGGAAAGTGTGTCAGGAATGACCCAGGTTCTGCCTCGCCTCGCCACCAGAGGGCACCATGAACTCTTAATTGTTTCCTTCTTTATTCCTAATTGTACTCACCTGTGCATGGTTATGCCTGCTATTTAAGTGGTGCTTAGGTTATGTTCATTGCTCAGTCTTGAGTTTCACTGCCTTGTGATTATCTTGCTGGCCTGCTAGCCTGTATCTGTGCTGTTGTTATTTTGTTTATTTCAAGTAAAGTCTATCTTTGTTTTTGCAACCTAACCTCTGCCTCAGTTTGCCTTCCTGCAATTGGGTTCACCAAGTTCCATTCCTCACAGCAAGACTGAGCCAAACATGGACCCAGCAGAGAAGGACCAATGGCTACAACAAGTCTTTGAACAGCTACAACTGGTCTTGGACAAACTGCGGTGCCTCGCCACGTCATTCTCCCAAAGCCAGAAACAGCTGGAGGCCCTCATCATTGCTTTCCATCAGAGCCAGAGTCAGGCGACCCAAGCTACTCCAGCACCGTTACCCACTCCTCCGGTTTCGCCTCCCCCTCTGAAAGAACCCCGATTACCTGCACCCGAGTGCTACGACGGTAACCCGGGAGGATGTCGAGGCTTTCTAACCCAATCGTCCCTGGCTTTCCAACTGCAAGGTTCATTATTTCCCAGTGACCGTTCTTAAGTAGCCTACATCATTTCGCTACTCACCGGCAAAGCACTTACCTGGGCTACGGCCGTCTGGGAACAGCAAACTCCGGCATGTTCAAACTACCAACTTTTCTCTGAGGAAATGAGAAGGGTCTTTGATCATCCTGTCAGTGGGAGAGAGGCATCTAACAAACTGCTTCGGCTTCGCCAGGGGGCTCGTAGCGTTGCGGACTACGCTATTGAGTTTCGCACTCTCGCTGCAGAGAGCCAATGGAATTCGGAGGCGCTCATCGCCACTTTTCGCCATGGTCTCACGAATGAAATCAAGGACGAACTGGCTTCCAAAGATCCAGTGAGTGATTTGGAGTCTCTCTTTGATATCTCCATTCGAGTGGATAATTGTCTCCGTGAGAGGCGAAGAGAACGCCGCTCCTTTTTCATCCCACTTCCGGAGACAAGAGCCTTCCCTGCTTCGAAGCCATCCGAGAACCTCCGAGCCATCCCGAGTCCATCTTTGACTGATCCAGAGGAGCCCATGCAGTTGGGAGTAACTCGTCTCTCGCAGCCTGAACGTAATCGCCGAATGAGCGAGGGATCGTGCCTCTATTGTGGGGAACCGGGCCACTTTCGCTCTTCTTGCCCAAAGTTGGTGGGAAAAGCCAGGGCTCGTCCAGGACGGAGGGACCTGAGATGAGCGTAGCCATCCCTCCCGGTCCCACTGTTTCTAGGGTCCTGCTGGCATCCTCCCTTTTCTGGGGCAATCAACAACATGATCTTAAGGCCCTAGTAGATTCTGGGTCCGATGGTAACTTCATGGATCTGCATTTAGCTAAACAGCTCAAGATTTCCCTGACCCATCCAGTTCACCCACTCACTGTTATCGCCCTGGATGGAAGACCCCTGGGCCCCGGAACTATTCACCATCTTACTGCCCCCCAGTGTTTGGGCGTGGAAGGACAACATTTCGAGACCATCCAATTCTCCCTTATCCACTCTCCCGAGTTTCCATTAGTTCTGGGTTACCCTTCGTTGGCCTGCCATAATCCGTGCATGGATTGGGCCGCCGGCCGGCTTACGGAATGGGGCTCTGCCTGCCATACCACCTGTCTTCGCTCCAAGTCTCCTTCCCAGCCCCAGGAGCCCCCATCGCACTCCGAATTGTCCCGAGTGCCTCCCGAGTATGAGGATTTAAAAGAGGTCTTCAGTAAGGTTCGAGCCACATCACTTCCCCCTCATAGGCCATATGACTGTGCCATTGACCTCCTGCCTGGGACATGCCCACCTAGGGGTAGGATCTTCTCCCTTTCTGCTCCAGAGACCGCCACCATGGAGGATTACATCCGTGACGCCCTCGCCGCTGGCTTCATCCATCCGTCCACCTCTCCTGCTGGTGCTGGTTTTTTCTTCGTGAGTAAGAAAGATGGAGGTCTCCGCCCCTGCATCGACTACTGTGGCCTTAACAAGATTACTATAAAAAACCGTTATCCTCTTCCGCTCATGTCGACGGCCTTCGAGCTATTACAGGGAGCCACAGTCTTCACTAAATTGGATCTCCGCAACGCCTACAACCTCATCCGCATCCACGAAGGCGACGAGTGGAAGACAGCATTCAACACACCTACCGGGCACTATGAGAACCTGGTCATGCCTTTTGGATTGGCCAACGCCCTTGCTGTGTTCCAGGCGCTCATCAACGACGTCCTCCGAGACATGCTGAATCGCTTTGTCTTTGTCTACCTGGACGACATTCTCATTTTCTCCAAAACTCTTCACGATCATGTCCAGCATGTAAGGCAAGTCCTGCAACGTCTGCTTAACAACCTCTTGTTTGTCAAGGCTGAGAAGTGTGAGTTTCACGTTTCCACGGTTTCATTCCTGGACTTCATCATCTCCAGCGGCAACATCCAAATGGACCCTGGCAAGACCCAAGCTGTCCGAGATTGGCCACCACCCACCTCTCTCAAACAGGTGCAACGTTTCTTGGGGTTTGCTAATTTCTATCGGAGATTCATCAGGAACTTCGGCACCATTGCTGCCCCTCTTAACGCCCTCACCAAAACCGCTTCCACCCGGTTCAGTTGGTCCGCTGAGGCTGCGCAGGCTTTCGAGGATCTCAAGCGGCGCTTCATGTCTGCTCCTGTCCTCGTGATTCCAGATCCCTCACTCCCCTTCATTGTCGAGGTGGATGCCTCTGATATAGGAGTGGGTGCCGTTTTGTCCCAGCGGTCTAACGACAACAAACTGCACCCTTGCGCCTTCTTTTCTTGCCGACTCACTCCTGCAGAACGAAACTACGATATTGGAAACAGGGAACTACTAGCAGTTAAGTTGGCACTGGAGGAGTGGACACATTGGTTGGAGGGGTCTAAACACCCATTCATTGTCTGGACAGACCATAAGAATCTGGCCTATATCCAGGAGGCCAAACGGCTTAACTCTCGTCAAGCTCGCTGGTCACTGTTTTTCAATCGTTTCGACTTTGTCCTATCATATCGTCCAGGATCCAAAAATCTCAAGCCTGATGCTCTCTCCAGGCAATTTGATTCACCCGAGCAGGAGAGACAACCAGAACCTATTCTTCCAACTTCTCAAATTGTAGCACCGGTTCGCTGGGGGATCGAGACGCTGGTCAGAAAGGCGCAACAGAGGGAGGCAGACCCTGGCAACGGCCCACCAGGTCGCCTTTTTGTTCCCAACACGGCACGCTCAAGTCCTGCAGTGGGGGCATTCGTCGCGACTCACCGGTCATCCAGGCACATCCAGGACGCTGGAGTTCCTTCGCAGAAGGTTCTGGTGGCCCACCATGGAGAAGGACGTTAAGGCGTTCGTGGCAGCTTGTGCTATTTGTGCACGTAACAAGAACCCTCGATCTTGCCCCCAGGGTTTGCTGCATCCTTTCCCCATTCCCACCCGCCCCTGGTCACACCTCGCTGTGGATTTCATCACAGGCCTTCCACCATCTCAAGGCAACACTGCCATTCTGGTCATCGTAGATCACTTCTCCAAAGCCTGTCACTTTCTGCCCTTGCCCAAGCTTCCCTCAGCCCAAGAGACAGCCAAGCTCATGGTCCAGCATGTTTTCAGGTTGTTCGGTTTGCCTCTTGACATCGTCTCTGACCGTGGTTCACAATTCACCTCCTGGTTTTGGAGAGCTTTCTATAAGCTCATTGGAGCTACTGTCAGCCTTTCCTCGGGCTTCCACCCTCAGTCTAACGGTCAAACAGAATGGATCAACCAAGACCTGGAGACGACCCTGAGGTGTCTCGTGTCCGCTAACCCTGCGACCTGGAGTCGTCCCATCATCTGGGCTGAGTACGCGCACAACACCTTGCGCTGCTCCCCCACAGGAATGTCGCCATTCGAGTGCCAGTTCGGTTTTCAGCCTCCACTGTTGCAGGAGCTTGAGGTGGGGGTTCCCTCCGTGGAGAAGTTTGTCCAGCGCTGTTGACGGACCTGGAGGAGAGCGTGGCTGGCCTTACAACGAGCTTCTCGGCAACGACGGGTCCAGGCCAACAAGCGGCGCAGACCGGCTCCTTCATTACGTCCTGGTCAGAGGGTCTGGCTTTCTACGCAGGATCTCCCGCTGCGAGTGGAGTCCCGCAAGCTGGCGCCCCATTTCATCGGTCCCTTCACGGTGTTGAGGAAGGTCAACCCGGTGTCCTACCATCTCCAGCTGCCCCGCTCCATGTGGATTCATCCTACCTTCCACGTCTCCCGGCTCTGGCCAGTGGCCATCAGTTCCCTGGCGCCCGCCACGAGGCCTCCTCCTGCTCCCCGCATCATCGAAGGCCAGCCTGCCTACACGGTCCGTCGCCTGATGGACTCTCGCCGGGTTCGCGGGGGCCTCCAGTTCCTGGTGGACTGGGAGGGATATGGTCCGGAGGAACGCTCCTGGGTCCCAGACCGGAACATCCTGGATCGCGATTTAGTGCAGAACTTTCTTCGTCGTCGCCATGGACCTTCTGGGGGAACGTCAGGGGCCGTTCCTAGAAGGGGGTGGGGGTCCTGTCAGGAATGACCCAGGTTCTGCCTCGCCTCGCCACCAGAGGGCACCATGAACTCTTAATTGTTTCCTTCTTTATTCCTAATTGTACTCACCTGTGCATGGTTATGCCTGCTATTTAATTGGTGCTTAGTTTATGTTCATTGCTCAGTCTTGAGTTTCACTGCTTTGTGATCATCTTGCTGGCCTGCTAGCCTGTATCTGTGCTGTTGTTATTTTGTTTATTTCAAGTAAAGTCTATCTTTGTTTTTGCAACCTAACCTCTGCCTCAGTTTGCCTTCCTGCAGTTGGGTTCACCAAGTTCCATTCCTCACAGTGTTCTCAGAAGTATTTAAAAAAAAACTCTCTTTAAGCTGCCAACAGCAGAAGCTCATGAAACATCAAGGATGGGAGGAGGCTCATGTGGACCAGTTGGGCTGAATGGCCTGTTTCTGTGCTGTACATTCTACATAATTCTATGTACATTTTTAACGTATTTCCAATAGAGTGTTGCACAGTCACAAAGAGACCACAACAACCTCCACTATTCTATGTGTGTGCATGCTATGGGTTTCTTATAGTCCAGTGATACTACGCAGTTTGCATCAATACAGAATGGCTTCAGCTTTGAGGTGCAAAGAAGCCTGCATGTGTCACATTTTTTTAAAAATAGCATCAATTTCGCTGAAGAGCTTCAAAATGTATTACTGTATCAAGCTGTAAGTTAGTCAACATGTTATTTTCAAATGTGACACTCACTGGCAGAAAGATAAATCAGATATTTTTAGAATTATGGGATGTCATTTCTTGTCAAACCAAAACAGAAAGCCATGATTATAGAAGGTCTTGTATCACGCAAACCCAACCAACATCTTGGGTGATCAGAACCCCTGCACATGGCGACTGACCAGATGTTGCTAAAAGATTTTCCCACAAGGCACTTCAACAAGAAGTTTAAATGAAGTGCAATAAACTGAGCAGAGTTAAGATCTGTATTTGCTCAGATCGGTTTTTGCCACTCTTAAGGAGGTCATATTGTAATGCTCAGATACACAGACACAAAGGATCACCACATCCTGAAATCCATCTTTGCCTCATGCAATTCTGAATTATCAATATTGTAACTGCGTATCATTTTTGATGATACATAATTGGTTCATGGATGTACGGATTCTTCCTTCACCCAAATATAATTAGTAGCACATTATATGTAATATTTTATTTTCACAACTGCAAATTAGGGTTGCCAACCCTCCAGGATTGGCCTGGAGTCTCCAGGAAGACTAATCTCCAGGACACTGCAGCGAGCAACCCAGGAGAAAAAGCATAGGGTCAATAGAAAATTGTGTTTTAAAAAAAAAATTCTTTGAACACTTTCGTTTATTTGTTAATAAAAATATTGGACATGGGAATAAAGGCTGTTTGACTAACAGTGAAGAATCATTCAATCAGGGAATGAAGAGCCTAGTCACTTTCCGATTGGCATGGGAAGGCGTGTCGCGTGACCAATGGCGGGAGTGTGTGGGGTGGTTGGTGGCAGGAGGTCATGTGATGAAACCTCCAGGAATATGTCCAACCAGAGTTGGCAGCCCTACTGCAACTGTATTGATTTCCAGACTACCCAGTCTTGCTAGAAACTACATTAACCCAACACAAGTAACTCATACACGTTGCCTCGTCAAATCAATCCATATGTCTCTACCCACTGCAGTTGAGTTCAGTCATTGGTATTACAGCAGTGAATTTGCCACCTGTACAATAAAACTAAATTTGCTGCCCGCTGACCTACATTGGCTCCCGGTCTGGCAACACCTCAATTTTAAAATTCTCATCTTTGTTTTCAGAACTCTCCATGGCCCCGCCCCTCCCAGTACCCCTGTAATCTCCTCCATCCAAACAACCCTCCCACGATCTCTGTGCTCCTCCAATTCTGGCCTCTTGCGCATCCCCGATTTGAATCGCTCCACCATTGGCAGCTGCCAAGGCCCTAAGCTCTGGAAATCCCTCCTTAAACCTCTCCGACTCTCTACCTCTCCCTCCTCCTTTAAGATTCTCAACAGTCAGGATGGTGTGTGACTTGAAGGGGAACTTGGAGATGGTGGTGTTCCCATGCGCCTGCTGCCCTTGTTCTTCTAGGTGGTAGAGGTCGCAGGTTTGGGAGGTGCTGTCGAAGATGCCTTGGCAAGTTGCTGCAGTGCATTTTGTAGATGGTATACACTGCAGCCACAGCATGCCGGTAGTGGAGGGAGCGAATGTTTAAGGTAGTGGATGGGATGCCAATCAAGCGGGCTGCTTTGTCCTGAATGGTGTCGAGCTTCTTGAGTGTTGTTGGAGCTGCACTCATCCAGGCTAGTGGAGAGTATTCCATTACACTCCTGACTTGTGCCTTGTAGATGGTGGAAAAGCTTTGGGGAGTCAGGAGGTGAGTCACTTGCCACAGAATACCCAGCCTCTGACCTGCTCTTGTAGCCACAGTATTTATGTGGCTGGTCCAGTTAAGTTTCTGGTCAATGGTGACCCCCAGGATGTTGATGGTGGGGGATTCAACGATGCTAATGTCTTTGAATGTCAAGGGGAGGTGGTTAGACTTACTCTTGTTGGAGATGGTCATTGCCTGGCACTTGTGTGGTGCGAATGTTACTTGCCACTTATCAGCCCAAGACTAAATGCTGTCTAGGTCTTGCTGCATGTGGGCATGGACTGCTTCATTATCTGAGGAGTTGCAAATGGAACTGAACACTGTAATCATCAGCGAACATCCCCACTTCTGACCTTATGATCTTATGATGGAAGGAAGGTCATTGATGAGGCAGCTGATGATAGTTGGGCCAAGTTAAAAAAAAAAGTTATTAGCCTTTTCTAGCCCCGGCTCCTCCTCCCGCTATCTTCATCTGGCGGGAGTGTCACAACGGTATCCCTGTTCAGGCCACCAGTTAAAATTGCAGTCGGCGCCTGATGACATCATCAGATCCCGATCAGCATATTCAAGGAAGGACCCTCCGGCATCAGGCGGGTGTCCTTGCCACCTGCTCAGAAGAGCAGCTTAAAATTCCAGACAGCGGGATCAGTGCAGGATGTTAGCAGTGTTGCCGCTAAGCTGTGCAGCTGCGCAGCAGTCTGGAGGTCCCGCGCAGGCCGCTCACTGGCTTTTCAATGCAAGAAATCGGGCATGCGAGATCATTTGCATGGGCCGTGCAGCACGTTAAAGGGACCGCGCACCAAAATTTTTTTACAGAGAACTTTGTATGTCAGGTGTCTGATTTTAACAACCCGCCCAGTTTCCCCCAAGCGGGTGGGGTTAAAATCAGCCATACTGTATCAATATATTCTTATGTAAATTAACTGAAATTCAACTTCCGCAGAGGCTTCAATGGGAAGGAAAATCAGGCGGGGTGTATAACGGGAAGCTGATCCACTGCCCCCCATTTTGTGCCCCCGTTGAACTTTGCCTCCAATAGTTCAATTGGTCTCATACAACTAGTACTCTAGCATATGTTCCTATTCTCTTCCTATACAGTGCCAGAAGAAACAGTGCGATATCATAGAACCACCGAATCATTGAATTATATAGTGCAGAAGGAGGTCATTCGGCCCATCATGCCTGTGCCAGCTCTTTGGCAGAGCTAGCCAATTAATCCCACTCCCCTGCTCTTTCCCCATAGCCCGATATTTTTTTCTCCTTTCAAGTATTTATCCAATTCTCTTTTGAATGTTACTATTGAATCTGCTTCCACCACCCTTTCACGCATATGTCAGTGACTCAAAAGAAATCAGCACTTTACAGGGTTCTATGTCACTCACTCCTACCAGTATAGGTGCATTACACAGTGGGAATTAAATAATAAGGTAGAACTGGGTGCACTGGATGGCTGACAGATCGTGAGTGGTGGTGATGGCAGTGGAGAAGCCCCAGAGCTCCAGGATCACAATCCCACAAGTCCAGCATTTAACAGAAGGCTGTTATCTGAGCACCCACATTTCCTGTAGTCATTTGTGGATATGTCAAGCGCCCTGTAAGGTCAAGCAAGAAGTGTGAAGGATTCCACTAGTCATATCTAGGCAGTCGTACATGTTTAACAGAATTGCACTCCAGCTTGGACCATGTAGCAACTCTAGCACCATCTGCCCCCAGTGACAGTGGTCCTAAACCCAGTCAGGCTATTTTTCGTGAATACTCATACTACTGTAGATGGAGTTACGTTCAAGATGTTTAAATTTACAAATGATACCAAACTGGGAGCAGTGACACACAATTATTAGGGCAGTCTCAGTGCTGTGGCAAGGGCCAGACCTACAACCCTCCAAGATCTCTGCGTTCCTCCAATTCTGGCCTCTTGCGCATCCCCACTTTTCTTCACTCCACCATTGGTGGCCATGCCTTCAGCTGCCTAGACCCTAAGTTCTGGAATTCCCTCCCTAAACCTCTCTACCTCTCCACCTTTCTTTCCTCCATTATGACGCTCCTTGAAACCTACCTTTTTGACCAAGGTTTTGGTCACCTGACCCAATATCTCCTTATGTGGCTCAGTGTCAAATTTTGTTTGCTAATCGCTCCTGTGAAGCACCTTGGGACATTTTAGTACGTTAAAGCCGCTATATAAACTGAAAGTTGTTGGTGATGATTGGAGAAAGTCAAACATGAAATTACGGAAAAGATGGGCATGGATTTGGGAGGTGGCTACAAGCTCAAAGACCTTGGAGAGGAAAGGGAGATGGTGGTGATGGCAGTGGAGAAGCCCCAGATGGAGCAAAAAACATTCAAAATGTAGTCGGACGTTGGGATGGCAAATTTAAATGGTTGAGCTTGAATGGATTGAATCGTTTTTTGTCATCCTTGATTTCTGTTATGCTCTGCTGTGAGTGTTTGGTTAATTGTAATAAGTTGATAGTTCAATCTAATTGTACAGTGTGCACGGATGTAGTGCATAGTACAATTTAACGAAAGGTTAAGCAACCAAACTGATCCAAAGAGCAAAAATACATTTGAACGTGGGTGTACTTGCAAAAGCAAGTACTGGGTGTGGTGCCAGAACTGAACAGCTGCCAAACTGCAGCTGAACTGTGTGAAACAACGAGCAATGCAGGGCTGGCACCAAGTATCATTGTGGTAAATCAATTGAGCAATTATGACAATAGAAGTGGTGAGACAGAAACAGAAACATTTATAAAT
Organism: Somniosus microcephalus; assembly: GCF_052327205.1. Taxonomy (NCBI): domain Eukaryota; kingdom Metazoa; phylum Chordata; class Chondrichthyes; order Squaliformes; family Somniosidae; genus Somniosus; species Somniosus microcephalus. Next base: position 132,415,371 of record NC_140989.1, on the reverse strand, counting down.
GTCAGGAGATTAAATTAGTGCTTGCTGATAGATATCTATTCTCATGTTATATATTCAATAGTCACTTATTTTTCCCAAATGTCAAAGCTATAGGGCACACCCCGCCCATTGATACTAGGCATTGAGGTGCCTAGCCAGTAGTTCCTAAAGGGCTGCTGCAGGCCTCTCCAAGAAACAGGAAAGTAAAAGTCCTGTCCATCAGTTTTTGTGGGGCCAGGAGGAACGTGAGTGCTTCTCCTGGCAACACAAAAATTTTTGGACCCGCTGATGGCTCATCCGCAGAGCTCAACATGATGATCCAAATGAGGGCCTAGCCATCAAAATGAGTTGGGCCTCTTGCAAATGCACCACCCACTGCCCGTCCAATGTCCGCCCAAAGTCAAAATCGGCCCCAGAGTAAAATTACTGGAGATTACTTAAGACAAAAAGAGTCATTTGAGAGCTAGTTTGGCAGCTCCAGCAGTGGAAGATTGGACTCTGTTGGTGTGTGGGGGGGGTTGTTTAAATTCCAATCTTCTTTCTCTGCCACAGTGAAGCATTCATTAGCTTTCTGGTCAGGTAACAAGAGTGAGCACGCCACAACAACAACAACAACTTGCATTTATATAGCACCTTTAATGTAGTAAAACATCTCAAGGGGCTTCACTGGAGCTATTATGAAAACATTTTTTGACATCGAGCCACATATAGGGAAATTAGAACACAAAAATGTAGGTTTTAAGGAGTGTCTTAAAGGTGGAGAGAGAGGTAGAGAGGCAGAGAGGTTTAGGGAGGGAATTCCAGAGCGTAGGGCCTAGAAAGCAGAGATGTTGGAGGGTTGTAGGGCTAGAGGTTACACAGGTAGGGAAGAGTGAAGGCATGGAGGGGATTGAAAACAAGGATGATAATTTTAAAAATCGAGGCATTGCCAGACCAGGAGCCAATGTAAGTCAGTGAGCGCAGGGGTGATGGGTGAACGGGACTTGGTGCAAGTTAGGATACGGGCAGCAGAGTTTTGGATGAGTTCAAGTTTATGGGCGGGTGCAATGGTACATTCACACCCTTTATAATAAATCAGAATCGACACCTTTTATCTAAACACAGCCCTACATAAGATATTTCTGTTAGTCAAACATAAGGGCAAATTATTTCAATATTCTCCATAGACTATACCCTAATTAGAATACCTGTGCTCTTCACGAGCACAGCATTTCTTCCACAGACTTTTAGAATTAGGGTTCAACCTTTAGGTGAAGCAAAGATGGCCCTACTTTGCATACAGATATTATACAGGCCTGCTTTGAAAGCATTGGGATTTCAGGGCATTTATTTTTGGGAACAAAATCCAAACATCTGAGAAACCAAAAAAGAAAACCACGTTCTTCTGTTTGAAGGATAATGAATAAATAGCCATGGGGCTCTCTCATCTATGCCAGCCGTAGCTCAGTGGTAGCACTCTCGTCTCTGAGTCAGAAGGTTGTGGGTTCATAGTCCCACTCCAGAGACTTGAGCACAAAAATCTAGGTTGACACTCCAGTGCAGTACTGAGTGAGTGCTGTACTGTCAGAGGTGCCGTCTTTCAGATGAGATGTTAAACCAAGGCCCTGTCTGTTCTTCAAGGTGGATGTAAAAGATATGAAAGTACGCCCAGCACGGGAACAGTACTAGAATGTCTCATGGACACCCTCCGCTCTCATTCATACTCAATGATTCTTTTCTATTTTTTACTGAATTTTGGTTGTTAGATAATGCCCACTCATGGGCCAGAATTTTTTTTACCTGGGTGGGTCAGGTGCGGGCAGTCGCTGTGGCGGGTCGCGTTGTTGATTCCATCCCGCTCCTCAGATCGACTTTGCGTTATGCGACCCTATTAAATGGTACAGGTCTGATGACATCATCGATGATGCATTTTCAGCCAGGATATTTAAAGGAGCCATGGCCACATTGCATTTGAAGGTTCATCTAGAAGTGTGCAGGCAGCACACTAGATAATAGGAGTGTTGCAAACATTTCCAGAGATGACCGCACAAAGACAGAGGGCTGCACCCAGGTTCTCCGATGACTCCCTCCATATCCTTGTGGAGGGAGTCAGAGCACGCAGGGAGGTCCCTTTCGCTTCGAATGGGCAGAAGAGACATCCCCAGGAGACAAAAAGAGCCTGGCTCCAAATAGCTGAGGCAGTCAATAGCAGGGATGTGGTCAGGAGGACCTGGGTACAGTGCCACAAATGTTTCAATGATCTCATTAGATCAGGAAACGTTAGTACAAAGCCACACTCAACTTCATCCTGCTGCGCCTCTCATCACATTCCCATCACACTGCCTTCCCAACCCTGCTCCTGCACATCTTTACTCACACCAACATACCTTGCATGTCCACCCATCCATCTCTCTCTATCTACATTATCACACCCCCATCTCACTAGCCACCCCTCATACTCAGCCTCATCCTAATGTAATCATAACAACTAATAACACAAAAGGAGGCCACTTGGCATTGCCACCCCACTCCATCATAGTCTCCCGCTAAAGATCTAACCCATCCATTCCTTACATTCATTCCATCACTCTCACTCAACCGTCTCATCTTTCCCTCCTTGCAGGTAAAGGGAGTCCACAATAAGAGGGAGAGGGAGAGAACCGGAGGTGGAACACCATCATTGGCGACCCTCACAATAGCAGAAGAGGCTGCTTTAGATATTTGGGAGTCACCGAGCAGCTGGAGGTGGGAGACAGAGAGAGGGGGACATCTCAGCAACCTATCATATCATATCATACAGCTACATGGCATACATCAGCCACTCATGTGGGGACAGATGTCAGCAGCCACTGAATGGTCATCATGTGCATAATGGTATCTGTACCCATTCTAGAGCGCCCCCGCCACTGCCCAGCATCTTGCTTAAGATAAAAAATCACAGGATTGGGGGTAATATTCTGGCATGGATAGAGGATTGGCTATCTAACAGAAGGCAGAGAGTTGGGATAAATGGTTCATTCTCAGACTGGCAATCAGTAACTAGTGGTGTTCCGCAGAGGTCAGTGCTGGGTCCCCAACTCTTTACAATCTATATTAACGATTTGGAGGAGGGGACCGAGTGTAACATATCAAAGTTTGCAGATGATACTAAGATGGGAGGGAAAGTAGTGAGTGAGGAGGACATAAAAAACCTGCAAGGGGACATCGACAGGCTAAGTAAGTGGGCAGAGATTTGGCAGATGGAATACAATACTGGAAAGTGTGAGGTTATGCACTTTGGCAGGAGAAATCGTAGAGCAAGTTATTATCTTAATGGCAAGAAACTGGAAAGTACTGAAGTACAAAGGGATCTGGGGGTCCTGGTGCACAAAACTCAAAAGGTTAGTATGCAGGTGCAGCAAGTGATTAAGAAGGCCAATGGAATGTTGGCTTTCATTGCTAGGGGGATAGAATATAAAAATAGGGAGGTATTGCTTCAGTTGTACAAGGTATTGGTGAGACCGCACCTGGAATACTGCGTACAGTTTTGGTGTCCATACTTAAGAAAGGACATACTTGCTCTCGAGTCAGTACAAAGAAGGTTCACTCGGTTAATCCCGGGGATGAGGGGATGGACATATGAGGAGAGGTTGAGTAGATTGGGACTCTACTCATTGGAGTTCAGAAGAATGAGAGGCGATCTTATTGAAACATATAAGATTGTGAAGGGGTTGGATCGGGTGGATGCGGGGAAGATGTTCCCGATGATGGGTGAAACTAGAACTAGGGGGCATAGTCTTAGAATAAGGGGCTGCTCTTTCAAAACTGAGATGAGGAGGAACTTCTTCACTCAGAGGGTGGTAGGTCCATGGAATATGCTGCCCCAAAAAGCTGTAGAAGCTACATCATTACATAAATTTAAAACAGAAATAGACAGTTTCCTAGAAGTAAAGGGAATTAAGGGTTACGGGGAGCGGGCAGGAATTTGGACATGAGTCTAGGTTCGGATTGGTCATGGCCCTGTGGGTAGCGGAGCGGGCCCAGGAGCCGTGTAGCCTGATCCTGCTCCTATTTTGTGTGTCTAATTCTGTTAGATTCAGGAGATGGTTCTGTGATAGTGGATTGGCGGTTAGGATCAGATCAGCCATGATCTTATTGAATGGCGGAGCAGGCTCGAGGGGCCGATTGGCCTACTCCTGCTCCTATTTCTTATGTTCTTATGTTCTTATGAAGAAAAGGAAGATGACTCCTCAGAGGAGCCTCCAGCCTCTGAGGGCACACCGCCACCAGACATAAGCGCACAGAGCACCAGCGCAGATACGCATACCTCGGTGGGTCCCACGTGAGATAGAGTAGTGTTGTCACCTGGTGTCTCACAACTTACAAATGAACAAGAGCAGATGGTGGAGACTTCCCGCCAGAGGGTGCATAGAATCATAGAATGGTTACAGCATGGAAGGAGGCCATTCAGCCTGTCGAACCCGTGCCAGCTCTCTGCAAGAGCACTTCAGCTAGTCCCATTCCCTGCCCTTTCCCCGTAGCACTGCAAATTTTTTTCCTTCAGATAGTCATCCAACGCCCTTTTGAAAGCTGTGATTGAGTCTGCCTCCAGCACCCTTTTAGGCATTACATTCCAGATCCTAACCACGCGCTGAGTAAAAAAGATTTTCCTCAAGTTGCCTTTGGTTCTTTTGCCAATCACCTTAAATCTGTGTCCTCTGGTTCTCGACCTTTCTGCCAATGGGAGCAGTTTCTCTCTATCTACTCTGTCTAGACTCCTCATGGTTTCGAACACCTCTATCAAATCTTCTCTCAATCTTCACTGTTCTAAGGAGAACAACCCCAACTTCATCCAGCCTATCCACGTAACTGAAATCCCTCATCCCTGCAATCATTTTCCTAAATCTTTTCTGCACCCTCTCGAAGCCCTTCACATCCTTCCTGAAGTGCGGTGCCCAGAATTGGACACAATGGGCGTGAGATTCGGCCCCTTTACGTCTGCCGTTAGCTCCTCGTCCCGCCGATAGCTCCTCGGGCCGCAACGCCACCGGCGATGATGTCATCACCGTGTGGCACGACCCTTTAGCGCCCCACGGCAGAAATTTGGCTGCGCCCCACGTGGGCAGTGTTAGTGCCAGCCTCGTGGGTCACGAACCAGCCGACCTCCGCTCGCAGGGCGGTATTTTAAGGGGAGGTGCGGCTGCGACCCGTGCCGCCATTTTCTTCTTTAGGCCGACCTCCAGGTTGGCCCTCCGTGGTGGCCCTTGGCATGGTCCATGGCCGCCATCGCTCAGCCTGGCACCGAGTCTCGGTGCCAGGCTGCAGCCACAGCACCACATCACCCTGCAGAGTTCGCAGCGTCCCTCCCCTTTAGACCCACCAGCTCCTCCTCCTCGTCTTCCAGCTGATGTGCCTCCTCCTCCTGTTCCTCCTCCTCTGAAGAGGCTGTGCGCTCAGTGCCTTGCTCCTCATGCAGCGCTAATCCTCGCTGCTGCGCTATGTTGTGCAGGGTGCAGCAAACCACGACGATTCTGGAGACACTGGCTGGTGCGTACTGAAGGGATCCTCCAGATCTGTCAAGGCATCTGAAGCGCATTTTCAGCATGCCTATTGTCTGCTCTATGACACATCTGGTGGAAATGCGGCTTTCATTATATCTCTCCTGGGCCTCAGTACTTGGCCTCCTCAAGGGTGTCATGAGCCACGTCTCCAGTGGATAGCCCTTGTCTCCAAGCAGCCAGCCGGAAAGTCTGTTTGGAGGAGCAAAGAGCTGAGGGAGGCCTGACTGGTGAAGGATGAAAGAATCATGGCAACTGCCAGAGAATTTGGCGCACACACATGCATGATGATCTTCCTATGGTTGCAGACCAGCTGCACATTGAGGAAGTGGAAGCTGTTGCAGTTGACAAAGACTCTCGTGTTATGATGGGGTGCCCTGATGGCCACGTGTGTGCAGTCGATGACACCCTGCACCCGTGGGAAGCCAGCCAGAGTGGCAGAGCTGAGTGCCTGCTCAGTAACACTGGATTCATCAGTGGCTTCATCAGTGGCAAAGTTGATATAATTGGCTGACTTGTCAAAGATGGCATCAGTGACCTGTGTGATGCATCTGTGGGTGGCCGACTGCGAGATGCCGCTAATGTCTGCTGCAAATCCATGGCAGGAGCCTGAGGCGAAGAAGTTGAGGGTGCTGGTGACTCTGACAGCCACTGGTAAGGCATGGTCTTGCTCAGCAATGTGAAAATGTCTGCAATGACCTGGCATGATAGCCTGAGCCTCCTTTGGCATTGTCATGTTGAGGAAACTCATCCTCTGCCTGTATACCCTGTGTTGGGGGTATTGCCACTGGCACAGTGCAGCCCTGCGCTGATGCCCTCTGTCCTGTACAGCATCAGGTGGTTGAGGAGAAGGTTGGTGGTGTTGTTGTTGGTGCTGCAGGTGTGCCTGGTGCTGCTGGTGCTGGGGCTCATCATGGTCCCTTGCAGTCAGAATCAGGGGAATTTATAATGGGGTACAAAGAAATGGCAGACCAATTAATACATACTTTGGTTCTGTCTTCACAAAGGAGGACACAAATAACCTCCCAGAGATGTCGGGGAACAGAGGGTCTAATGAGAGGGAGGAACTGAATGAAATCAGTATTTGTAGGGAAATGGTGTTAGGGAAATTGACGGGATTGAAGGCCGATAAATCCCCAGGGCCTGATAATCTACATCCTAGGGTACTTAAGGAAGTGGCACGAGAAATAGTAGATGCATTGCTGGTCATCTTCCAAAATTCTATAGACTCTGGAACAGTTCCCATGGATTGGAGGGTAGTTAATGTTACCCCACTATTCAAAAAAGGTGGTAGAGAGAAAATGGGGAATTATAGACCAGTAAGCCTGACATCGGTGGTGGGGAAAATGCTGGAGTCCATTATAAAAGATGTAATAGCAGAGCACTTGGTAAGCAGTGACAGGATCGGACAAAGTCGATATGGATTTACAAAAGGTAAATCGTGCTTGACTAATCTACTGGAATTTTTTGAGGATGTAACTGGTAGAATAGATCAGGGAGAACCAGTGGACGTTGTGGTGTATGTAACCGTTCCACCTTTAAGAGAACTATTTTAAGAGTTGCACTACTTTATCTTGGCTGCTGTATACTGTAATACCGGTGGTGACCACACCGGTATATAAGTGCTGTGTAATGATTTATTGGGCAGTTCCACCCTGACGTTCGACTAGTAAAAATTTACTCTTGTGGTCTGTGTAGTAATTCTTACTATAACACACAGACTTAACAGTGGCGACGAGTACGATCTTACCCTGCGGCAGAGATACATCCAAGGCAGTTGACAGGCGTTGAGAGGAGGCATCCGCCCTCATCATCCTGCTGAGAAAAGACGCAGGTCTGAAGAGCAAAGGAAGAATCCTGACACGAAGTCTTCCATCAGCAATAGGCAGTGATCATCCCTTGTATCACGGTGGTGGGTAAGCCGATCAGCGACGAGCAGCAAGTCGGCCACGTTGGCTGTGAAGTAGGGGAGGGAAAAACGGAGGATATAAGGGCGGAGAACTCGACCACGGCCGGGGAAAAGAGCCGGACAGAAGTCGGGGCCAGAGGCGCTGAGACTGGGGCAGCGTAAGGCACGGGAGCCGCAGTGAATGCAAACGCAGCCGGTGTAAAAGACCGGGCTGCAAGCGGGCTGGGAGACGCAACAGCGTCGAGAGAGAGCTCGACCGCGACCGGTGAAAAAGGCCGGGCAGCTACCGAGGCCGCGAGGCGCAGCGACCGGGTCAGCGTAAGGCGCGGGAGAAAATTTTCAAAAAAAACGCGGAGAACTCAGCCGCAGCCGGGGGAAAGGACCGGACTGCAAGAGGGGCTGGGAGGCACGATTTGAAAACCGCTGGGGAGGGCGAACGCAGCAATACGGCAATCGCCATTACAGCCAGCGGGGGAGAAAGGCAAACGCGGGAAGCCACCATTTTCGTAGGCGGGGGAAGAAGACAAGTGCGGGAAACCGCCATTTTGAAATAAATAAATAAATAAATAAAAGAAAAATTTCTTTTTGTTCTCAAGAAGATTGCGAGGATGCCTAAGCGTGGTAACATCAACGATTTCGATCCCGATGTTGAAGATTGGGCCACGTATGTAGAACGCATCGAGATATATTGTAAGGCAAATAAAATATCAGATGAAGATAAAGCATTAACCTTACTAAACTCAATGGGTGCAAAGACATACGGGCTATTGAAGCATCTTCTATCACCAGCTAAACCGGCGGATCAGACTTTCGCTAAAATTGTTGCTGTCCTGAAAAATCATTTGAACCCCACACCGCTGATGTTAGCGGAACGATTTAAATTTTATGCGAGAACGCAACTGAAAGAGGAAAGCAACGCGGAGTATTTAATTGAACTGCGTAAGCTAGCGAAATACTGTCAGTTTGGGGAAAGTCTGACAGAGGCACTGAGAGACAAATTCGTGTGTGGATTGTCAAAAGAAGGAACACAAAAGCGGCTGCTTGAAGAGAATGATCTTACACTTGATAAGGCTGTCACTATTGCAGCATCGCACAAAGCCGCAGCGAGAGGCACTGCGGAAATGCAGCTGAAGGCAGCGGTACTCAGCGTAGATCAAATGGCTTTGGGTACAACGAAATGTTATCATTGTGGAAAGACAACACACGATCAGAACCAATGCTGGTTTAAAAACCAGGAATGTAGAAAATGTGGCAAGCTTGGTCACATAGCTAAAGTATGCCGGTCAGGAAAGAAGACCAGCAACAAAAAGTCACCGCAGGAAAAGTGCAGAAAGGTACATAAGGTGGCTGAGAAGAGTTCGGATGAACAGAATTCGGATTCAGACTCCAACAGCAAGGAACTGGGTAGTCTGAGAATTCACAATGTGAGTAAGGAAGCTGACCGACAAACTATCTGGGTCACACTGCAGATAGCAGGAGTCCAAGTGAAGATGGAATTGGACACCGGATCGGCGTTGACGGTCATGAATAAGCAAGATTACAAAAGGTTATTCACACATATTCCCCTACGGGATACGGAGATAGTATTGCAGACATACACGGGGCAAAGAGTATACCCCATCGGAAAGATAAAAGTCAAGGTGATACACAAGGGCAAAGAACACCAAGGAATGGACTTATATGTACTACCTGAGGGAGGTCCACCACTTCTGGGACGGGAGTGGATCAGGAAAATAAATATGAACTGGCACTCCCTAAAAGCAATAACGGTAGATTCCGGAAAAAAAGATGTCAAACCTGAACGATTGTCCAGAATATTGGATGAGGCTAAAGAGGTGTTCCAACAGGGACTGGGAACACTGAGAGGAATTAAGGCAAAAATCAAGATTGCAGAACATGCAAACCCAAAATTTTTCAAAGCCAGACCGGTACCTTATGCGATACGACCTGCTGTGGAAGCTGAGCTGGAAGGGCTAGAACGTTCAGGTGTACTGTCTAAGGTGGACTGGAGTGAGTGGGCCACGCCCATTGTTCCCGTCATGAAGCGTTCATCGAGTAACAAGCCAGGGGAACCGGGGAAGGTCCGCATCTGTGGAGACTTCAAGATCACAGTTAATCCGGTGCTTCACACGGTGCAATATCCGCTTCCGCGGATTGAGGATATCTTTGCTTCATTGTCTGGCGGGAAACACTTCACCAAGATAGACCTGGTGCAAGCGTACTTACAGATGGAAGTTGAGGAAGAGTCGCGCCAGTATCTCACAATCAACACGCACAGAGGCTTGTATCGATATAATAGATTGGTTTTTGGAGTGGCTTCGGCTCCAGCAATTTGGCAGAGGGCCATGGAGCAGGTATTACAGGGAATTCCAAACACTCAATGTTACTTGGACGATATCCTGATTACAGGAGATGACGATGAGGAACACCTTGCAAATTTGAAACTGGTGCTCACCAGGTTGAAGGAATATGGACTTCGAGTTAATCGCCAGAAATGTGAGTTCTTTCAGAAACGGATCTCGTACTGTGGTCATGTCATTGACCAGGAGGGGCTGCACAAGTCACCTGACAAGATCGAAGCTGTGGTGAAGGCTCCCGCTCCGGAAAATGTATCCCAGTTGAGGTCGTTCCTAGGGTTGATTAACTATTACCATAAGTTTCTGCCAAATCTATCCACGGTGCTGCACCCGCTGAATGCTCTTTTGCAGAAAGAAGTACCATGGAAGTGGAGCGAGGACTGTAAGAAGGCCTTTCGCAAAAGCAAGACATTGATCACCTCACAGGAAGTGTTGGCTCATTTCAACCCAACGCTACCTATTCGTTTAGCTTGTGATGCTTCTCCTTATGGTATTGGAGCAGTACTCTCACACAAGTTGCCAAATGGTTTGGAAAGGCCAGTCGCATTTGCATCCAGATCATTGACCTCCGCTGAGCGCAACTATGCTCAGATAGATAGGGAGGCTCTCAGCCTGGTGTGGGGAGTAAAGAAGTTTAATCATTACCTGCAGGGCCAGAAGTTTACACTGCTGACAGACCACCAGCCGTTGGTATCCATATTCAACCCTAAAAAGGGCGTTTCCATTATGACAGCGCAAAGGCTACAGATGTGGTCCCTTTTCCTAGGGGCACACCAATATGACATAGAATACAAAGGATCAAAACAGCATGGGAATGCTGATGGTTTATCGCGCCTACCGTTGCCAACGGTAGAAGAGGCGCCTACAGTGGACCCAGTGGAGATGTTCCACTCAACCATAGTGGAATGTCTACCAGTAACAAATTCTACCATTGAAAAGGAAACGAGAAATGGCCCGACTCTCTCACGAGTCTACGATTTAACGGTGAAGGGATGGCCAGCACATGACGAACCACTGTTGCCAGCATTCTCGCAAAGAAGAGAACAGCTGTCGGTGTGCCGAGGAACCTTGATGTGTGGATCCAGAGTGGTGATTCCACCCAAACTTCAGCATAAAGTGCTAAAGGAGCTTCACGAGGGGCATCTGGGTGGAGTGAAAATGAAGAACCTAGCCAGAGCGTTTGTGTGGTGGCCAGGTATCGATGGAGACAGCGAAGAAATGACCAAGAGCTGTCTAGGATGCCAGAAGGTCCAAAACGCCCCACCACAAGCCCCTCTACATCCATGGGAGTGGCCCTCATCTCCATGGCAAAGGGTACATATCGACTTTGCTGGTCCATTTATGGACTCAATGTTCTTAATCGCGGTGGATGCACACTCCAAGTGGCCGGAGGTAATAAAGATGTCCTCCACCACCACGGAAAAAACCATCACAGTATTAAGGACCATATTTGCCAGGAATGGGCTGCCGGAACAGATCTGTTCTGATAATGGACCGCAATTTGTGTCCGAAGAATTCAGGAAGTTCTTAAAAAACAATGGGGTTAAGCACTACATGTCCGCCCCATACCATCCCGCCACCAATGGATTAGCTGAAAGGTTTGTCCAGACCTTCAAGAAGGCCATAAAGGCCATGGGTAATGAAGACATAAATCTACAACATAAGGTAGATAACTTCTTGTTGGCGTACAGGAATGCAACACATGCGGTTTCAAATCAAACTCCCGCCATGATGTTTTTCAATAGAAGACTAAGATGCCGGCTGGATTTGATCAAGCCAAACATCAGAAGGGACATAGAGAACCGGCAATTTCAAGGCATGAATGAAAGGCCAACTAGAACCTTCCAGATAGGTCAACAAGTTTTGGCCCGGGACTACCGTACCGAGAAATGGCAGCCTGGAACTATTTGCACACGACTAGGGCCGCTGATGTATACCGTGGACATTGGTGAAAGCATAATAAGGCGCCATGTTGACCAGATCATAGAGTCATCCGAAAAGGGACAACCTACTTCACAACTCTATACGCCTAATGATGAAGCAGAGATACCCATAGTATCTACCTCCGATCCGGTGATACTGCAATCAGATGAACCCGACACTGGCATTCAAGCCGAATCGACCTTGCCAAAAGAACCTACTACACCACCGAAAACTACTACACCACCGAGGCGTTATCCGGACCGAGTCAGGAAGCCTCCAGAGAGACTGAATCTGTGAACTGTTTTTACATGAAGTTGTGTATATATGTTATTATGTTATGTTAATGGGGAATATATACTGTTAAGCTAAAAAGGGAGGATTGTGGTGTATGTAACCGTTCCACCTTTAAGAGAACTATTTTAAGAGTTGCACTACTTTATCTTGGCTGCTGTATACTGTAATACCGGTGGTGACCACACCGGTATATAAGTGCTGTGTAATGATTTATTGGGCAGTTCCGCCCTGACCTTCGACTAGTAAAGACCTGTTAAAATTTACTCTTGTGGTCTGTGTAGTAATTCTCACTATAACACACAGACTTAACAGACGTGGTGTATTTGGACTTTCGGAAGGCTTTCGATAAGGTCCCGCATAAGAGATTAGCGTGTAAAGTTAAAGCACATGGGATTGGGGGCAAGATATTGACTTGGGTAGAGAACTGGTTGGCAGACAGGAAGCAAAGATTTGGAATAAATGGGTCTTTTTCCGAGTGGCAGGCAGTGACTAGTGGGGTACCGCAGGGATCGGTGCTAGGACCCCAGCTATTCACAATATATATTAATGATCTAGACGAGGGAACTAGATGTAATATCTCCAAGTTTGCAGACGACACAAAGCTGGGTGGGCGTGTGTGCTGTGAGGAGGATGCCGAGAAACTCCAGTATGATTTGGACAGGTTGGGTGATTGGGCAGATGCATGGCAGATGCAGTATAATGTGGATAAATGCGAGGTTATTTACTTTGGTGGCAAAAACAGGAAGGCAGATTATTATCTGAACGGCAATAGATTGGGAGAAGGGGAAGTGCAACGAGATCTGGGTGTCCTTGTGCACCAGTCGCTGAAAGTAAGCATGCAGGTGCAGCAGGCGGTTAAGAAGGCAAATGGTATGTTGACCTTTGTAGCGAGAGGATTCGAGCACAGGAACAAGGATGTCTTGCTGCAGTTGTACAGGACCTTGGTGAGGCCACACCTTGAGTATTGTGTGCAGTTTTGGTCGCCTTATCTGAGGAAGGATGTTCTTGCCATGGAGGGAGTGCAGTGAAGATTCACCAGACTGATACCTGGGATGGCAGAGATTAGGTCAGTTGGGCTTATACTCGCTGGAGTTTAGAAGAATGAGAGGGGATCTCATTGAATCTTATAAAATTCTAACAGGACTAGACAGACTAGATGCAGGAAGGATGTTCCCGATGGCGGGGGAGTCCAGAACCAGGGGTCACAGTCTAAAGATAAGGGGTAAGCCATTTAGGACAGAGATGAGGAGGAATTTCTTCACCCAGAGAGTGGTGAACCTATGGAATTCTCTACCACAGAAGGCAGTTGAGGCCAATTCATTAAACATATTCAAGAAGGAGTTAGATATATTTCTTAAGGCTAAAGGGATCAAGGAATATGGGGAGAAGGCAGGGACAGGGTACTGAATTTGGATGATCAGCCATGATCTCATTGAATGGCGGAGCAGGCTCGAGGGGCTGAATGGCCTACTCCTGCTCCTATCTTCTATATTTCTATATCCGATTCTGAGGACCAAGGTAAGACAGTATAAACGGCACCCATGCTGATGAAATAGTTGGCAGGTCAAGTAGAGATGACAGAAGCAATCTGTGAGAGAGGCTCTACCAATGAGGTGACACTGGATGGCAACTTTGCTGGAAACACTTGCAGCCTCTAGAAAGTTAAATATGTGCTGGCAATGCAGTCAGCAACAGCTTCTGCCTGAGGAAAGTGATCAAGTTGTGAGGTGGGAGCTTTTATAGTACTTTTCATGCTGTCAACTGATCAGCTGGATCAATGACCACTCAACTCCCACCTCAGGTTGACATGTAGTTCCTGAGCTGTGTGAATCCCGTAGTCATGCAGGGAAATTTGAAAGGTAGGCTTAAAAAGGCGCTTAAGGGTCTGCCAACCACCTGATAATAATTTAAATTAGGTCGCCCACCTCTGCCGTTTGGGTCACTGTCGCACTGACAAATACGCCCGAGGGAAAGGCACATGGGGGCAGGATGACAGCGGGTTCCCAACCCGCTCCAAGATATTTCAAATTTCCCACCTGACCCACCTCCAACTGTGCTCGCATGGACCCCAGAAAATTCTGGCCATGGTGATATTGTGCTCCAAGATTGGAGGAGACACAATCGAGGAAATCTGTTTGACACCATAAAGCAATTCTCAGCTGACATGGGGTGCAATTGCTGGGGATCATAGACACAATCACTGTGGGGGCAAGGAGGGGTTTGAGTGGGGCATGATTACCTCCCCCCTTCCCCAAAAAAATGTTGGCATGGTTATGTCTCCTCTAATCCTACGTCAACTCCCAGAATTGCTCCTGCTGTACCCGCAACTCTTTAAAGATAGTTGTACCTCTGTTGAAGATAACCGTGACACAACTCATCACACTTTCCTGCTGTCAAGAAAAAGCAGGAATGTGGGAAGCTAGATAAGCACTCGAGGGAGAAAGGAAAAGAAGGATATGCTAATAGCGTTTGATGAAGAGGGTTGGGAGGAGGCTCGTGCGGCGCATAAACACCAGCATGGAGTAGTTGGGTCGAATGGCCTGTTTCTGTGTTGTAAAATCTATGTAACTCTATTTAGCAATGATGGCCGGGCCGGAGGGTGGGGGGGGGGTTGTAGGTTTGAAATCAAATAAATGGAAATGGAGTATTGGGAAGAACTCTAGTAAACATAGTCAACATGAAGTCTATATGGAAGAAACATTTCATTGGGCCACTCACTAGATTAGCGTCAAATTTTGTTTGATAATTGCCCCTGAGCAGTGACTTGGGGCATTTCACTGCATTAAAGGTGCTATATAATTGCAAGTTGTTGTAGCAAAATGAAACATGACAGCTATTACACCTTTAAGAAGGTGAACAAGAGAAAAGATTTAGGACTGAGATGAGGAGAAATTTCTTCACTCAAAGGGTTGTGCATCTTTGGAATTCTCTACCCCAGAGGGCTATGGATGTTCAGTCGTTGAGTATATTCAAGACTGAGATCGATTGATTTTTGGAAACTAAGGGAATCAAGGGATACGGGGATTGGGCGGGAAGGTGGAGTTGAGGTAGAAGATCAGCCATGATCTTATTGAATGGCGGAGCAGGCTCAAAGGGGCGAATGGCCTACTCCTGCTCCTATTTCTTATGTTCTTACGTTCTTAAAATACTTCAATTAGAGTAAATGAAATGAAGTGTTTATTAATAAACTAATAAAAAGTTTTCTCAGTACAATAGTTTAGGAATGAACTTACCACAGCGCCACCAATTTTATTTTCATTAAATGCTATTCTAGCCATTTGTTCTGAATTTTACACCAAAAAAATCTTGCTGGCACCATAAGCAAACAGTGGCAACTGACTAATATCCTTCACATTAGTTTCCAGCCATATGTCTAGCAAAAATGTATGTCTAGTACATTGACGGCAGGCAGTATTAACTATAAGTATGCTGTTAACATTTGTTACAAATACTTTTAAGAAGGTTTTAGAATAAAAATGAATAAAGCATACAACAAAAAAGGAAGTGAAATACAGCTGACGACCATCTCTTAGGGATTAGAAACATTCATGAGTTACTGAGACACAATGTACATTCATTATTCATGTTGTTGATCCCAACAATAAAGGGCTTGAGATTTACTTTGAGTGCTGGTTAATGTTGTACGTTTTGAATAGCTCTGGAATATTAGCAATATAGTATTTGTTTAATTCTGCCTTTATTTTCCAGTACTTGCTGCATTTTTAATGACTTTAATCCACTCTGTGAGTTCTTCCCGTGTAGCAGCCTGTATCAGATAATGCACTTCATTCGCTGTGATGATTTCAAAGAGATTTCCTTTAACTTCAGATTTCCTTCCTGAAAAGAAATTTCTTTGTGTGAGGTATTGGTGGTCAATAGTCAATATTTTAAAAAATCAGATCAATAAGAACATATCTATAATTAAATTAATCTGTCCTCCATCTATCTGAGGCGATCTGTGGAAGTCATATCAAAGGCATTTATTACAAAATGGTGGGGGATTTATTGGCCTGTATTTTGTTCTAGACAGGCGATTGTGGTTATCAATGATAGCAAATCCATTTTCAGACACGAAAGCTAATCAAATTTTGACTCCATATGCTTCAGATTCCATTCATTTAAGGCAGTGAAACATTAACAGTTTCTATCGACAAAAACTTACATTTATATAGCGCCTTTAACTAGTAAAACATCCCAAGGCATTTACAGGAGCAATTATCATCAAAATTTAATACCATGCCACATAAGGAGATTTAGGACAGATGAGGTAGGTTTTAAGGAGCATCTTAAAGGAGGAGAGTGAGATCGAGAGGCGAAGAGGTTTAGGGAGGGATTTCCAGAGCTTGGGGCTCAGGCAGCTGAAGGCCCGACAGCCAATGGTGGAGCGATTAAAATAGGGGATATGCAAGAGGCCAGAATTGAGGTGCACAGAGATCTCAAAGGGTTGTATGGCTGGAGGAGGTTACAGAGATAGGGAGGGGGGCGAGGCTATGGAGGGATTTGAAAACGAGGATGAGAATTTTAAAATTGAGACATTGAAGCCTGAGATGAAATTACGGTTTTGAAATAACTTGATGAATTTGTAACCTGGTGTAACAATCTCCTGGGTCAGATCAGGAGGGACACTTACCATCTGGGAGATCATCCGTAGCAGTCACCACGCAGCTCCGCAGATGAATGGAACCAAGTGGCTCATCCTGCTCACTCTGTGGGGAGGGGGGAAAGCAGAGAAAAATGAGTTGATAAATTCTAACACAAAGTATGGGCCTCTTAAAGCAGCCACATGTCTTGAAGGATTTTTATTAGAGTAAACAAGGAGAAACTGTTTCCAATGGCAGAAGGGTCGGTAACCAGAGGACACAGACTTAAGATAATTGGCAAAAGAAATGAATGGGCTGAGGATTGCTCTGCCAATGTCAAAGCCATCCTGCGAAAGCTGAAACTGGTGTATTTTTGCTGGGCAGAAGAGGTTTCAGTGGTTCCGTTTTGCTCTGCAGAGACAGAGAGCCACCTGCCAATGTAAGGCATTGCACCAAGTGATCCTGTCACGGACTACGCCAGATAATGGGCTAAAGATTCAAGTGCACTGAAAAGCTGCCGGTGCCACCGCGGGCCGCAGTTAATGGCCGCTAGAATTAATCGCGCAGGCAGCACCGGTATTTTGGTGCTGCCTGCTGTTTAACATTAGCGCAGTGCTAAACCTACCGCGTAAGGCAGGTTTTCGGGCGGTAGTCTCAGCAGGAGGCCCAATGTAGCGTGGCTGTAGCATCCCTGGAGCAAGAACAGCCTTCCCTTAAAGCAAGGCTGTCATTTTAGAAAGCAGTGTCGGTCCCTTAAAGGGGAAGAGCCTTCTAAAATGAAAACAAAAATCATTTAAAAATAAGCAGTTTTCAGCCCTTGGAGCTCAGTGGACTTCTGGGAAAAAAAATTAAAAAGAATTCCCAAATTGGAGTCTTCAGCTCTTAAAGCTGAATTGTCTTCTGCACTTATAAAAAAAATGGGAAAAGTGCTTCAGCACGAACACAAATGCCTCAGCAAGCCAGAGAAGGGGCACCAAGGGTCTCACATGCAGCACTCCAGCTTTGTGCAGGGGGTCAACACTGCAAGACAGGTCCTCTACCCACAGGGGCCAGGCAGCCCTCCAGAAAGAAGGACGTGGGACCACATTACCGAGGCCATCACTGCCACTAGTGTCGCCCCCCACCACCTGGCTCCAGTGCCAAAGAAGCTTCATAACCTCAGACCAGTGGTCAAGGTCAGTGAATGCATCTTCAAAAGCTGACTCCTACCAACTGCACCACCAGCTTCACCACTTCTCAATGCACATTCAATCACTCACCTACCAATCTGTACCAAATACGAGGCACATCTCCCATTCCTAGCTTCACCTCACCCCCTTGGAGGAGACAGTTCTGGCCATTCTTGGCAGGGGCATGGCTGAGTCCTAGGCCAGCGGGCAGGGCTGAAAGGATACAAGATGCTGGTATCCTCATACATTATCCTCCTTCTTGCATGCACCTCAAGTTTTCCCACTCTCCCCTCACCATAACGCCACCGTTGTGCCTTCCTCATTTCATACACTCAAGAAATGCAGTCTGTCCAGCCAATGGTTGACCAAGAAGAGGAAGAGGAGAGTGAAGAACATGAAGAAGAAGAAACACCATCACTCAATTTGACACTCCCAGCCACCAGTTCCTCGAGGTCATCCTGCAAGGCCATTTGCAGTGTCCCCCACTGAAAGCCTTCCACCAGCCATGTTGCAGCCACTGGGGTAGCAGTGCGTGACATCAGCAGGATAGGCAAAGGCACACACAAGACAGTCACTAAGGGAATACATCAGGGTGATTGGTTGATTTCTTGATGTCATGTTGAATGGATAGGTGGATAGGCCTTGCCAGTGATGCCCACACCCCAGGAAAAATTAAAGAAATAAAGTTGGATTGAAAAGTTTGCTTTGTGGTGACTTTTATTTCAGCCTTGTGGCCAAGAGGACACTGTGATGGTCAGTAACAGAGGGAAGGTAAGTTGTGGGACAAAAGTTGAAAGGGGAATTGGGGTTGTAGTCACTGGTACCATAGGCAGATGATTCCATCCCGAATATCCCGGCGAGAAAGGGGCTGTCTGCGTTGCATCCTACCTTCTCCTTCCTCCTCTTTTGCTTCCTCCTCTTCTGTGTCTTCCTCTTCTGCATCGTCCTCTTCCCTCTACGAGTGGATGCTGGAAGTCTGAAATAAAAACAGAAAATGCTGGACATATTCAGCAGATCAGGCAGCATCTTGACCTGAGGCATGAATTCTGTTTCTCTCTCCTCAGATACTGCCTGACCTGCTGAATATTTCCAGCATTTTCTGTCTTCTCAGAGGCCCTCCTTTACCATCCAAGGCCTTGCAAGCATCCAGCAGCACACCCCGCACACTTTAAAAACTTCTAACATTTATTGCACCAAGCCACTACTTAATACGATATAAAAAATCCAGTTCAAAAGCTTAACTGCGAGCTTACCTGAAAGATGTGTGTGTCCCTTTAAATAGCGCTGACAGTGGGCAGGATTTTCATTGGGCCGTGGAGGCGGGATTGGAGGCGTGTGGGGGGTTAAAATCCCGAAATCGGGGGGGCACAAACCCATCCTGCCCCTAATCCGCCTCCATGCCAGCTTCAAAGGAGGCAGGTACCCGACCCGCACAGGGACCCGCCTCCCCGAGGCGGGAAGAGGATTAGTGCCAATTAACTGCCTGTTAACAGGTGGTTAACAGGCAGTTTTTAGCCTAATCCCTGTTTTCATTGGTGAAATGTGGGATTCCCGATGGCTCCAAACCACGCCAAGTTAGCGAGGTGGGCCGTCGGGCTGAAGGGCTTGGAGGGGTCGAGATGTCTGGTGTTCAGGTGAGTGATGGGTGCATGAGTGCAAAGGTAAGTGTGTTTGGTGTGTGTAAAGGGTTTAAAGAAGTTTTACTTACATGTACTTACCTTTACAGCCTTCCTTCCTTCAGGTCTCGGGAGTCCCTCATCTCACCGGCACAGAAAGCAGAATGGCCGTGAGCTGTCAAAAGTTGCAGCATTCAGCTTTCTGTTCCGGGGAGATCTCTAAATCATCCTGAGAGGAAGGAATTAACCTGGAGTACAGATTGTCAGTGTTTGACAGCTTCAAACAGCTTTCAAACACTGATATTTCATCTGTCAAAATGTCTTGACAGATGAAATATGAATCTGTGACGTCACCTGTTGCTGGGTGGCCCTTAATTGGCCTGCTGAGCCCGCTGGGCGGGCTCAACAAGGTCAATCAAGTCAAAATCGCGTGGGTTGGCTAGAACTCGATGGAGGCAGGAATACAACCCCGAAAGTGATAGTCCCGCCTCCTACCCGCCTCCTCAATGAAAATCCAGCCCAGTGTCTCTGTAGGTCTGCTGCATGCTTGCATTTCTGAGTGAGTTTAGGACCCAGCATTGAACTCAGCGCAAAGGTCCATGTTCGCAGAGCGCGGCATCAAGTCAGCATTGCATGACGACTGAAATCACGCTCTGCAGATTTGCATATTTAGGGCTAGCGCTGCTCACGGCAGTGCTATGGCCCTCACCAAAATGGCGGCCGCCGAGTTCCGCACCAGAGGCAGACGGAAGTGAGGCGGCCGCCATTTCTTTTCACGAATCTGGCGGTAACGGATGGCGCTAAGTACTCGAATTTTTAGCCCATGATGCTTCTGATAATTGAACAAATGGCAATTGAATTCCCTTTCATTTAACGTTGTAAAAATAATAGCTCCAAATCTGCAATTCATATTTCTCCAATGGTGCACTGTGTTTGATACAGAAATTAGGAGGCCGATAATGCAGACACTGGAACCTTAGCAACTCGTGCACTTGCCATGCCTGAACCCTGGGAGCACCGCAAGAGTCAGGGGTGATCATAATGTCAGGTGCCAGCAGTTATTAAAGGGTTGCTGCCAGCCCTTCACGTGCCAACATTTGTTTTGTTCCAATGTAATGCCTTGTGACATAGGAATGTTTTGTAGAATAAGCTGTTAGAGGCCAAATAAAAGCAGGGTCATTAACGACAGGTGGTTCTAGGAATAACATTTTATTTTTCTTAAATTTGGGCCTACCTGGAAGAATTGTTGCTCAGGTCCTCCCCCTACATTATGGGAAGGTCCCTTAATATAGATGAGCTTTGCACAGAGTCAGTGCACAGGCTCCCAGTAAACACGAGGCAGAGGTCCTGTCTGAATTTTCCAGCTTTCACTGCATCAGGCACGGAATAAGCTTTCAGACATATTATCAACCTCTATTTGTTTGGTCAGGCACACAATTACACTATGGGAACAAATGCAGAAAACTGCTGAGAATAACGCTTAATACTGCTGAAAATAATGCCTCTACTTGTACACAAGGTCACAAAAATCAAAACCTCGCACTGGGAAAACTGGCTGTGTGTATTTTATCAGTTTATAATGAACCATACTCCTTTGCAGAATGTAAAGAGGAGTCCTATGTTATATTTCAAACTGGGGGTTCTGGACCCTAAAAGGTCCACAAGGCTATTAGACTTTTGTTCATCAGGTATCAGATTTTGCTTTTCTTTTACTTAATAACATATTATTTTTATTGTGTACTGATAACAATGTTTTCTGCATTACTGGTACTGTTAACTCTTGATTAGCTGACACTGTGACCCCGATCTTAAAGGGGTTGGGAGTGGGGGAAGGGGGATACAGTGCGTACGAGCCCCGAAGTGGGCAGTGAGTCCGGGCAGTCTGGAGACATGACCGGCTGATCTTAACGGCCTGGCCGCATTTCCATAAATGTTCTCAGTGACCCAGAAACCAGCAGGTGGAAGCAGGGATTCGGGCAGCAGGAGGCCGCAGCCAGGGACCCGCGGGAACGGTCCCGTCAGTCAGGTAAGTGAGGGGGGTGGGGGGAGCTGGAGCTCTGGACGTGATCGAGAAGGGATGGGAGATGTAGTTGGGAGGTGGGGGGGGTGGCGGGAAGGCGGGTGTAGCCCAGTGGAAGGATTCCATTGGGATAGGCCGGGAAGGCAGCGGGATCAGAGGGAGTAGGTCGCTGCCCTCATTTTAACTGCATCCGCCCCACCCTCTCCCGGCCCAGTTTCTGCCAGGCTGGAGGAGTTAAATTGGACGCTGTATTTCAGAAGTTAGGGCAGTGTGGAGGCAGCAAGGTGCCAATATTTGCAGGGCATCTTCTGCAGAGTAAAGTTTGAAAACACTACACTTAAACCATACCGCAGCAGGGTCATAGTAATGCAAGTAGGCCGGATCATCTCGCAGCACAAACTTTCGGACTTTCCAGTTTTTCCTCCTGTGGCCCTGGTAAAAAAAAGATAACCATGTCAATACACTCAGTGGAGCCTTTCACAGCATATCTGTGTCCGGCGGAGCCTTCTGCAGCACAGCTGAGTCCGGTGAAAGATTCTAAAGTAGATCAGTGCTGAGTGGAACATGCTAAACATCAGCATTTCAGCGTTTCTAGGTCCAGTCAGTGTGCCAGAATTTGCTGACCAGGCCTGTACCACCTCCCACGCCCGCTCCAATTCCACTTCTACCCAGCTCTGGCTGCTAATGCACTAGACCGGGTTGCGTTTTCCTCTTCATGCCATTGCTCGTGCCCCAGCAAGTATCGTTGGGTCTCTGAGTACTGTAGGCAGGAACTCTCAAGAGAACATCAGCAATTAATGCTTGCAACTGCGCAGAAGAGCAAAGGACCCTGTCAGGTGCATTAGCAGACAGACACAGGCAGGAGCGGGACTGAGCAGGGTAGGGGGATGGATGGCAATGAATGTGAGGGGGAAGGGGTGCTTTGGGGTTGGAGAGGTAGAAGAGTGCCAGGATAAACTTTGTGGAAATAGGGAAGAGAGCCAGCTTGAATTGGGGGAGTGGAGAAAGACTGGCTAATTAGTTGTATAGTGGATCACCCAGACAGTGTCGCAGAGATGTAACACAGGTATGGTATTATACTGTCCCCCCTTTACCCCAGACTCCGTACTGATGTAACACAGGCCCAGTACTGTCATCCCTTTACCTCGGACTCTACTGATGTAACACAGGTCCAGTACTGGCGTCCCTTTACCCCGGACTCTGGACTGATGTAACACAGGCCCAGTACTGGCGTCCCTTTACCCCGGACTCTGGACTGATGTAACACAGGCCCAGTACTGGCGTCCCTTTACCCCGGACTCTGGAATGATGTAACACAGGCCCAGTACTGTCGTCCCTTTACCCCGGACTCTGGAATGATGTAACACAGGCCCAGTACCGTCCTCCCTTTACATCAGACTCTGTACTGATGTAACACAGGCCCAGTACTGTCGTCCCTTTACCCCGGACTCTGTACTGATGTTGTAGGAATGTCTAGTTCCTATCAAGAGACTGAGGTCGACTCAGGCGATCAAACAAACGATGTTTAATGTAAAACTAATTCAGTTTAACAAACAGATGCAAGAAAACTACGAATACAGGTCTAGTCAGTTCGGAGGCTCCACGAGGACTGCTTGGGCGGTCCCGTGGCTGGTGTCATGACGTCATCACGTTTTTCCCGCCGGTGGGGATCACGTGATGAATGGCGTGACATCATCGCGTTTGCCCGCGCTCTTAAAGGGACCGCGCTCTGTACATGCAAACAGTATATACAAAGATACAGACTCAGACTGTAGTTAACATATTGTTAAAGGGAATTATATACATTTGATCGGAGTCCCTTAGTGGCTCCGCCACAATGTAACACAGCCCAGTACTGTCCTCCCTTTACCCCGGACTGTACTGATGTAACACAGGCCCAGTACTGTCCTCCCTTCACCTCGGACTCTGTACTGATGTAACACAGGCCCAGTACTGTTGTCCCTTTACCCCGGACTCTGTACTGATGTAACACAGGCCCAGTACAGTCCTCCCTTTGCCTCGGACTCTACTGATGTAACAGAGGTCCAGTACTGTCGTCCCTTTACCCCGGACTCTGTACTGATATAACACAGGCCCCAGAACTGTCCTCCCTTTACCCCAGACTGTGTACTGATGTAACACAGGACCCAGTACTGTCCTCCCTTTACCTCGGACTCTACTGATGTAACACAGGCCCAGTACTGTTGTCCCTTTACCCCGGACTCTGTACTGATGTAACACAGGCCCAGTACAGTCCTCCCTTTACCTCGAACTCTACTGATGTAACAGAGGTCCAGTACTGTCGTCCCTTTACCCCGGACTCTGTACTGATATAACACAGGCCCCAGTACTGTCCTCCCTTTACCCCAGACTGTGTACTGATGTAACACAGGACCCAGTACTGTCCTCCCTTTACCTCGGACTCTACTGATGTAACACAGGCCCAGTACTGTCCTCCCTTTACCCCAGGACTCTGTACTGATGTAACACAGGCCCAGTACTGTCCTCCCTTTACCTCGGACTCTAGTGATGTAACACAGGCCCAGTACTATCCTCCCTTTACCTCAGACTCTACTGATGTAACACAGGCCCAGTACTGTCCTCCCTTTACCCCGGATTCTGTACCGATGTAACACAGGCCCAGTACTCTCCTCCCTTTACCTCAGACTCTACCGATGTAACACAGGCCCAGTACTGTCCTCCCTTTACCCCGGATTCTGTACCGATGTAACACAGGCCCAGTACTCTCCTCCCTTTACCTCAGACTCTACCGATGTAACACAGGCCCAGTACTGTCCTCCCTTTACCCCGGATTCTGTACTGATGTAACACAGGCCCAGTACTGTCCTCCATTTACCTTGGGCTCTACTGATGTAACACAGGCCCAGTACTGTCCTCCCTTTACCTCGGACTTTGTACTGATGTAATACAGGCCCCAGTACTGTCCTCCCTTTACCCCGGACTGTGTACTGATGTAACACAGGCCCCAGTACTGTCCTCCCTTTACCTCGGACTCTGTACTGATGTAACACAGGCCCAGTACCGTCCTCCCTTTACCTCAGACTCTGTACTGATGTAACACAGTCCCAGTACTGTCGTTCCTTTACCCCGGACTCTGTACTGATGTAAGGAGGTCGAACTCCAAACCATCGCTAACACCTTCACCGAAGCGTACGAGAGCATGGGCCTTACACTAAACATCCGTAAGACAAAGGTCCTCTACCAACCTGCCCCCGCCACACAGTACTGCCCCTTGATTATCAAAATCCACGACAAGGCCTTGGGCAACGTGGATCACTTTCTATACCTCGGGAGCCTACTGTCAACAAGGGCAGACATCGATCACAAAGTCCAACACCGCCTTCAGTGTGCCAGTGCAGCCTTCGGTCGCTTGAGAAAGAGAGTGTTTGAAGACCAGGACCTCAAACCCGGCACCAAGCTCATGGTCTACAGGGCAGCAGTGATACCCACTCTCCTGTATGCCTCAGAGACATGGACCATGTACAGCAGCCACCTCAAAGCACTGGAGAGGTACCACCAATGCTGTCTCTGCAAGATGCTGCAAATCCTTTGGTAGGATTGGCGCACCAACGTCAGTGTTCTCGCTCAGGCCAACATCCCCAGCATCGAAGCTTTGACCACGCTTGATCAGCTCAGACGGACAGGTCACATCGTCCGCATGCCCAACACGAGACTCCCAAAATAAACGCTCTACTCAGAGCTCCTCTACAGCAAGAGAGCCCCAGGTGGGCAGAGCAAACGCTTCAATGATGTTAAATCCGTGAATCTTTAGGTAGTGTGTCCTTCAATCAATAGACAGAGACTGCAGAGGAACAATCAACAGGTGTTTACTGGATGAGGGTTGCTCTAAAACTAACAGTACAGATCCCTACTCAGGGTTTATATACAGGTGTGGTCACTGCCGGTACTACAGTATACAGGAGCTGTAAAAAGTAGTTCTCCCCTTAAAGGTACATACAATACAATTCCTCCCCTTTTAGATTAACAGTACCATAACATTCATTTAACAATTAACACTTTTAACATGCAACATTAACTGAAAATAGTCCATTTATAAATTCAGTCTTTGGGGCGGCTTCCTGATCCTTTCTGGATAGCGCCTTTCCTGAGTGTCTTGCTCTTGGTGCGGAGGCGGTTCTGCCCCCCTGTCGTCGGTTGGTTCATCTGCTTCCGATGCTACTGTTTCTGGGGTAGATGCTACCTGTATGTCGGGTTCATCACCAGGTACGCGAGACATGGGGTGGACTCGTTCCTGTGACGCTAGGATCTGGTCGACATGGCGTCTCACAATGTTCTCCCCAACATCCACTGTGTACATTAGTGGCCCCTGCCGTGTGCATATCGTTCCTGGTTGCCATTTCTCTGTTCGGTAGTCGCGGGCCAAGACTGGTTGCCCTACATTGAAGCTCCTTGTCGGCTTCTCATTGATGTGCTGGAATTGCTTATTCTCAACATCTCTTCGTACATTTGGTCTGAGCAAATCCAGACGAGATCTCAACCTTCGGTTAAAGAACATCATGGCCGGGGTCTGGTTGGTAACTGCATGTGTCGCATTTCTGTAGTCTAAAAGGAAATTGTCCACCTTATGCTGCAGTGGAATGTTGTCATCGCACATGGCCCTTACTGCCTTTTTAAAGGTTTGTACGAACCTCTCAGCCAACCCATTTGTGGCTGGATGATACGGGGCGGATGTGTAATGCCTTACCCCATTCGTTCTCATAAATTTCCGAAACTCTTCGGACACAAACTGTGGTCTGTTATCAGAGCAAATCTGCTCTGGCAAGCCATTCCTGGCAAATGTGGTCCGTAGGACTGCAATAGTTTTCTCCGTGGTGGGGGAGGACATTTTGATCACCTCAGGCCATTTCGAGTACGTATCCATGGCTATTAAGAACATTGAGTCCATGAATGGACCAGCAAAATCAATATGCACCCGTTGCCATGGAGAGGAGGGCCGCTCCCATGGGTGTAGAGGGGCCTGTGGTGGTGCATTTTGGACCTTCTGGCATCCTGAGCAGCTCTTTGTCAGGTCCTCGATTTGCTGATCGATCCCCGGCCACCACACATAAGCCCTAGCAAGGCTTTTCATTTTCACCCCTCCCAGATGGCCTTCGTGAAGCTCATTGAGCACTCTCTCCCTTAACTTGGGTGGAATTACCACTCGGGCTCCACACATCAAGGTCCCCTGGCATACTGACAGCTGTTCTCTTCTGGATGAGAATGCTGGCAACAGTGAGGCGCCATGTGTTGGCCATCCCTTCACCGTCAAATCATATACCCGAGACAGTGTCGGGTCATTTCGGGTCTCCTTCTCTATATCCGCGTTAGTTACTGGCAAGCGTTCAATTATAGTCGAATAAAATATTTCAACAAGGTCCACTGCTAGTGCTTCCTCCGCAGTAGGCAGTGGCAGGCGTGATAGCCCATCAGAGTTTCCATGCTGTTTTGTGCCCTTCTACTCTATTTCATATTGGTTCGCCCCTAGAGAAAGGGACCATCTTTGTAGCCGTTGCGCAGTCATCACCGGAACGCCCTTCTTTGGATTAAAGATGGAGACAAGTGGTTGGTGGTCAGTCAGCAAGGTGAACTTCTGCCTGTGCAGATAGTGGTTGAACTTTTTCACTCCCCACACTAGGCTGAGGGCCTCCCTGTCAATCTGGGCGTAGTTACGCTCGGCTGAGGTTAGTGACCGAGACGCAAAGGCTACTGGCCTCTCCAAGCTGTCTGGAAATTTGTGCGACAGCACCGCTCCAATACCATAGGGTGATGCATCACACGCTAACCGAATTGGTAGTGCTGGGTTGAAATGAGCCAACACCTCTTTTGATGTGATCAATTCTTTGCACTTCTGCAAAGCTCATTTACATTTGTCATTCCACTTCCATGGTACCCCCGTTTGCAGTAGGG
Organism: Somniosus microcephalus; assembly: GCF_052327205.1. Taxonomy (NCBI): domain Eukaryota; kingdom Metazoa; phylum Chordata; class Chondrichthyes; order Squaliformes; family Somniosidae; genus Somniosus; species Somniosus microcephalus. The sequence continues at coordinate 132,388,080 of NC_140989.1, read as the reverse complement.
TGTTCAGTGGGTGTAGTACTGTAGACACATTCGGCAAGAACTTATGGTAGTAGTTCACCAGCCTGAGGAACGACCTCAGTTGTGACACATTTTCCGGTGCTGGAGCCTTGACTACTGCCTCAAACTTTTCAGGGGACTTATGTAACCCCTCTTCATCAATAATGTGGCCATAATACGAGATCTGCTTCTGGAAAAACTCGCATTTGTGGCGATTAGCTCGGAGCCCATACTCCTTCAATCTGGTGAGCACCTGCTCCAGGTTGGCGAGGTGATCACTGTCATTTTCACCCGTGACCAGGATGTCGTCCAAATAACACTGGGTCCCTGGAATCCCTTGCAGGACTTGATCCATTGCCCTTTGCCAAATAGCCAGAGCTGATGCTACCCCGAACACCAGCCGGTTGTATTGGTAGAGACCTTTGTGAGTGTTGATCGTGAGGTACTGTTTCGAGGCTTCTTCTACCTCCATTTGCAGGTACGCCTGGGCCAGATCAATCTTAGTGAAGTGTTTTCCTCCAGATAGCGAGGCGAAAATGTCTTCAATCCGCGGAAACGGATATTATACCGTGTGAAGGACTGGGTTCACTGTCACCTTAAAGTCCCCACAGATGCGAACCTTCTTTGGTTCCCCAGGCGTATTACTCAACGACCTCTTCATTACAGGAATGATGGGTGTAGCCCACTCGCTCCAGTCCACTTTGGACAGTACTCCAGAACGTTCCAAACCTTCTAGCTCTGCTTCGACGGTTGGGCGGATCGCATAAGGCACCGGTCTGGCCTTAAAAAACTTAGGGCTTGCATTTTCCTCTATTTTGATCGTCGCTGTTATGACTTATAGTGTTCCGAGTCCCTCCTGGAACACTTCTTGTGCGTCAGTTAGCATTTTTGACAGTCGTCCAGGTGTGACGTCGTCATCCTTTTCGGCATCTACCGTCAGTGCTTGTATGGCATGCCAATCTAACTGTATCTTCCGGATCCATTCACATCCTAGTAGTGGTGGTCCTCCATCTGGCAATACATATAGGTCCATTTTTGGTGTTTCCTTACCGTTGTATATCACGTTCACCCTTATTTTTCCTGTGGGGTAGACTTTTTGCCCCGTGTACGTCTTCAAGACAATCTCAATATCTCTCAAGGGTATATGTGAGAATAGCCGCTTGTAGTCCCTTCGGTTTATGACTGTTAGGGCTGATCCTGTGTCCAATTCCATTTTCACTTGGACTCTGTCTATCTTGAGCGTGACCCAGATAGTTTGGTGATCCTCCATTTTGATTACATTATGTAGTTTCAGACAACCCAGCTCCTTGCTTCCGGAGTCTGTATCACTTTTCTGTTCGTCTGAACTACTCTCCGTCACCTTATGTACCTTTTTGTACTTCTCCTGTGGAGATTTCTTGCTGCTGGTTTTCTTTCCTGACCTGCAGACTCTTGCTATGTGTCCTACTTTTCCACACTGTCTGCACACTTGGTCCTTGAACCAACAATCCTTATGGTCGTGTGTTGTTCTGCCACAGCGATAACACTTCACTGCTCCATATGACATTTCATTTGTGCCATATTCTTGCGGTCTCCGTTGTATCTCTGCAGCGCCCCGTGCGGCTGCTTCGTGTGATATTGCCATGCTGAAAGCCTTGTCCAGCGTAAGATCCTTTTCTGATAGAAGCCGTTTCTGGGTTCCTTCACTTTGAAGCCCACACACAAACTTGTCCCTTAAAGTATCTGCTAGTCCCGTTCCAAACTGGTAGTGTTTCGATAGCTTGCGCAGTTCCGTTAAATACTCAGCATTACTTTCGTCTTTATGCTGGTTCCTTTTGTGAAACTTAAATCTTTCTGCTATCAGCAGCAGTGTGGGGTTTAAGTGGTCCTGTAGGATTGCCACTATGCTTTCAAAATCCTTTTCCACTGGCTTCTCTGGGGTTACTAGGTTTCGCAGTAAGCCATACGTTTTTGCACCCATGGAATTCAACAATACCAGTGCTTTCCTGGCATCTGGCACTTCATTCGCCTTGCAGTACACTTCTATGTGTTCTACATATGTCGCCCAATCTTCGACTTCATTGTCGAATGCTGTGACACTGCCACTCTTCGGCATCCCTGGGTGTGGTTAGACTGGCTAAAAATGGCGTCTCCCGCGCTCTCCCTTCTTCTCCGCTGGCTCAAAATGGCGTCTCCCGCGCTTTCCTTTCTTCTCCGCTGCGGCTCAAAAATGGCGTCTCCCGCGCTCTCCCTTCTTCTCCGCTGCGGCTCAAATGGCATCTCCCGCGCTTTCCTTTCTTCCCCCGCGGACGCTGCTCAGCCCTTGAACACCAGCCGCGCTCTGCGCGTTTTCCTGCACGCCTCTCTCGTTGACGCCACTCGGTCCTGAACCCCGGCTGCGCCCTGTGCGCTCTACCCTCTCTCTCTTTTTTTTCCGTCGACGCCGCTCGGTCTTCAACCCCGGCTGCGCTTTACCCTCTCTCTTACACCGTCGACGCTGCTCGGCCTTCCCCTGTGCCGTCGGTCAGCTCCAGCCGCCGCCGTCCGGGAAGGGTCTGTGCCATACCTGCTGCCAGCCCGTCTCGCTGGAGTCTCCGCCGGATGGCCGACGCCCGTGCCCCTGGAATCGGCCTCCTTCTACAGAGTTGCAGGTAGGTTCGAATCGCCTCATCGCCAATGTTAAATCCGTGAATCTTTCGGTAGTGTGTCCTTCAATCAATAGACAGAGACTGCAGAGGAACAATCAACAGGTGTTTACTGGATGAGGGTTGTTCTAAAACTAACAGTACAGATCCTTACTCAGGGTTTATATACAGGTGTGGTCACTGTAAAGTCTGTGGGTTGTGTAGTAAATAAATATACAGACTTTTGAAGTACAAACAAACAGGTCTTTACTATTCAGAGGTCAGGGCGAATCTGCCCTAGTTATCCTGTAACATCACTTATATACTGGTGTGGTCACTGTCGGTATTACCGTATACAGAAGCCAATCAAATAGTGCCACACCTAAAGTAGTTCTCTTAAAGGTGAACGGTTACACTCACTCGTTCCCTTAAAGGTAGACGGGTACATACACTACAATCCTCCCTTTTTAGCTTATTACTTACAGGGTCCCCGTTAAACATACATATCTTCAACTTCACATAACAATTTACAGATATACTCTCGGTGGAGAACAAACAATTTACAGAGATAATTCCGGTGGAGTCAACGTCATATAAAACAGTTTACAGATATACTTTCGGTGGGAACAGTTCACAGGTTCAGTCTCTGCGGAAACAGTTCATAGATTCAGCCTCTGATCTTGACTCATTCCGAACAGCATCTCTTTGGTGTAGCCGGTTCACATGGCTAGCGTGACTCCTCCATAGCCTTTTTCTTAACGTAACAGCTTGACCTTCCGTCCTGTTGATCCAGCAGTGCGGACTTTTACAACCAACTGGCTGTCTTGATAATTTTCGGGTTTTCAACTAATTTAGCTCCTTTCATGGTGTCCCGCCTGAGATGGTAGTATTTTAGACAGTTATTATCTCCTGCTTCTTCTTTTTCTTTTCTGCCTTTTTGAAACTCTCGGAGCTCCTTTCTCTGCGGCCATCTGTAGCGCCACCAACTCTCTATGTTCATTAGGCCTTAAGTGCTTCATGCGGATTTCTGTACTTTGGGAGTTTTCATCACAAACTGGGCAGACCAGATCCTCGTAATATTCAGTGTCACTCAATAGGTCATGATAGTATTCGGGGTCGTCCTGAGTTAGGCCAGTGAGGGGCCCTTCTACTTCCTTCTTATCCAACTGGACGTTAGCCGACGATGGTTCCTTCTCTGACCATCTTTCTTGAAAAGACTTCTTCAAGCATTCATATTCATCCCGCTCTTCCTGGGATGTCTGCCATTCCTTCACGCCTGGCCTCATTTGTGAGTTCAATACCTTCCCTTCCATCGGGGATTCGTTATCAGGCTATTTAATCCTTCTACTGAAGTAGCTGTTTCCGCATTCTTCTGTTCCCCTTGACGTAATTCAGCATACTTTTGACATCCATGTGCAAGCTGTGTTGCCCCCTCAGCTCTCTCCGTGACTTTTGGAAGCTCCGAATTCTTTCCCTTTGAAACCTGAAACTCGTGTTCCCATTTTGGAGTCTTGTCCCTCAGCGTGTATAAGAGTTGGCTGGCCGTTAACTCTTCTACGGGGACACTGTGGATTAGCGCCTTCTCCATTTCATCCACCTTTCCCTCCAATGTTTTCACCTTCCTTTCCTCCGGTCCTTTGGTTTTAAGCGCTCGAAGAAATTGCGCCTTGGTGTTCTCTAACTCCTGATCAGGGGCCATTCCTACAGTCTCTGTGTTCCTTCCATTGGCCTTTCCTTCCACTGCCCGGATTCCTAGTTGAATATGTTCTTCAAGTTGTTGGACCTCTGCCATTGCCGCCTCATATTTGTCTTGGGTTTCCTTCAATAATTTAACGAGTTCTTGGACATCTTGAATTTCACGTTCTGCTATGTCTTCCACCTCTAATTTTCCATCTACGGATGGAATCTCTACCGATGAGTCTGTCTTGGCCTGGAGCTCGTCAAACATTTCCTGCAGCCTTTGTAATTCTCGCTCATGTTCAAACTTTAGTTGTTCATATGCTTTCACTAAAACTAGCTTTTCGGAGGTTGCCGAGTTAACCCCTTCCAGGATTGTAGTCTGGGCCCGTTCATACTGTTCCTTCAACTTGTTACACTCTGCTTGCAACGAGTCGTAGAGATGAACTGGGATAAAATCCTGGCTTCCTGAAGATTCCTCTTCCTTTAGGTCGTTCTGTAAATAGTCTAGTTCCTGAACAGTTTCAGGGAGATGTGATCGGTACTTGGCCACGATGGCTCTATGGTCGCTCTTTTCTCGAGCTAGCTGTCTCTGTTGTCTTTCCAGGTTCTCCCATTCAGTGTCCCAGAACTTTTCCATATTTTTCATCTCTTGTACGAGACGGTCACTCCACTGTTCTAATTGTTGTCGTACTTTGACATAAGTTTGAGTCCGAGCTCGGTGTTCTTCCGTCGTGGATGAATCCTTAGCTTGAGCAGGCTCAGAATTCTCTGTCAACCTGGAGTTCTGCTCTGTAACTTTATTCTTCTTGGTGACATAAGTCTTTCTGCATGTCTTTGTTTCCTTCCCCATCGTCGGCAAGTCCCCTTTAGCCTTGTCATGCATATTTGAATTGGTCTTATCGTCATCCATCTCAGAATCTGAGCTGATAGCTTGCACCGAATCCTCCTTCATTATGGCTTTTAGGTAGTGCCATTCCATGTCTATTTTCTTAATCCACTCCCATCCTAGAAGTGGTGGTCCTCCCTCAGGTAATACGTACAAATTCATTCTTGGGTGTTCTTTCCCTCTATCTCTCACCTTGACTCTTATTTTCCCCATGGGGTATACATTATGCCCCGTGTATGTCTGTAATACGAACTTGGTATTTCGCAAAGGTATGTGAGAGAATAGCCGGTGGTAGTCCCTTCGGTTGATGACTGATAGAGCTGGTCCAGTGTCCAGCTCCATTCGTACTTGGACTCCAGCTATTTTTAGTACGACCCAAATCGTTTGTAGATCAGTTTCTTTCCCCACATTGTGGATCTTCAGACTACCCAGCTCCTGGTTGTTTGGGTCTGAGTCTGAATTCTGTTCGTCTGAACTCTTTTCAGCCACCTTGTGTACCTTGTTGTACTTTTCTTGTGGTGGCTTCCGTTGATTGTTGGTCTTTTTCCCAGACCTGCATACCTTCGCGATGTGACCCTGTTTGCCACATTTCCGACACTCTTGGTTCTTAAACCAGCAGTGATTCTGGTCGTGCGTGGTCTTCCCACAACGGTAGCATTTTGTTGTGCTCGAAGTAATTTGTCCACCCCGAGTGCCGCCGCCTTTAGCTGCATTTCGGCCGTTCCTTTCGCTGCGGCTTCGTGTGATGCAGCTATGAGGACAGCCCTGTCCAGTGTGAGGTCGTTTTCTTCCAGTAGTCGCTTCTGCGTTCCTTCTTTGGACAATCCGCATACGAACTTGTCCCGCAGTGCCTCTGTCAGATTCCCTCCGAACTGGCAGTATTTCGCTAGCCTACGCAGTTCGACCAAGTATTCCGCATTGCTTTCGTCTTTCCTCTGCGTTCTTGCGTAGAATTTGAATCGCTCAGCCAGCATCAACGGTGTGGGGTTCAAGTGGTCCTTCAGCACAGCCACAATTTCTTCGAAGGTCTGATCCGCTGGTTTAGCTGGTGCTATTAGATGCTTCAAGAGCCCATATGTTTTTGCCCCCATCGAGTTTAGCAATGTTATCGCCTTGTCGTCTTCCTCTATTTTGTTGGCTTCGCAATAGATCTCTATGCGTTCCACGTACGTGGCCCAGTCTTCTATTTCAGAATTAAAATCGTTAATATTCCCTCGCTTAGGCATCTTTCTTTCTTTGAAGCAGCACAGTATTTCTTTAAGTATTATTTATTATCTTTTTTTTTCTAAAATGGCGGTTTTCCTGCGAAAATGGCGGTTTCCCGCTCTTCCCTTCTCTCTCTCTCTCTCTCTGCCCACTTCAATGGCAGTTAAGATGGCGGTTCTTTTCCCGCGAAAATGGCGGTTTCCCGCTCTTCCTTTCTCTCCCCGCCCACTTCAATGGCGGTTTCCCGCCTCTGTCGTCTTCTCCGCCTAATGGCGGCTTTCCGCGTTTCTCCCTGGTGTAAGGGGTACGCTTTCCCCACAGCGGACAGGTTCAGCCGCTGGGCTGGCTCTCGCACAGCTCCCCTTACTCGGCTCTGTCTTTTCCTCCCGCCCGCACGGCTCTACCGGCGCTGGGTACACCCCGTTCACGGAGGACAGTTCAGCCGCTGGACTGGCTCTCGCGCAGTCTCTCTCTCCCCGTGCTCAGCTCTGTCTCTCCCTCTCCCGCACGTTCGGTTCTACCGGCTCTGGGTACACCCCGTTAACGGAGGACAGTTCAGCCGCTGGACTGGCCCTCGCGCAGTCTCTCTCTCCCCGTGCTCGGCTCTGTCTCTCCCTCTCCCACACGTTCGGTTCTACCGGCTCTGGGTACTCCGTAGGTGGAGAACAGTTCAGCCGCTGGACTGGCTCTCGCGCAGTCTCTCTCCCCGTTCTCGGCTCCTGTTCGCTCTCCCACTCCCGCACGTTCGGTTTTGCCGGCTCTGAGTACCCCGTTGGTGGAGAACAGCTCAGCCGCTGGACTGGCTCCTCGCAGTCTCTCACTCCGCACCCGGCTCTCACCCGCACGGTTCCCGTTCGCCTCCCCAGCCCTCTCGCAGACCGGTGTTTCCCTCCCCGGCTGCGGCTGGGTTTCTCCTCCCGCGCCTACTCGCAGGCTCAGCGCTTCGTGGCTGCGGTCGCTGCCCGGATTTTTCCCGCCGATCGCAGTCCGGCTGTCACCCGACGCCGTTGGACCCGACTTTTGGCCGGTACAGCTCCCCCTCGACCGAGGTCGAGTGCTCTGCCCTTCTCCTCCAGATACTTCTACCCCTTCCCCTACTCACAGTCTCTTCGGCCGCCTTGTTTCTTGCTGGTCGGCTCACTCCACACCGTGGTAGCAGGGTAATCAGTGCCTGTTGCTGATGAAGCTTTTGTTGCTAGTCTTCCAGCTTCTGTAAAGTACCACACTTTCTGTTGTTGTAGCCTCGTGTTTTCTTTTGGTAGCACGACGAGGGCGGTTGCCTCTCTTCGACGCTCTTTGTTACTTTGCTATTCTTGCCGCAGGGTACGATCGGACTCGTCGCCACTGTAAAGTCTGTGGGTTGTGCAGTAAATAAATACACAGACTTTTGAAGTACAAACAAACAGGTCTTTACTATTCAGAGGTCAGGGCGAATCTGCCCTAGTTATCCTGTAACATCACTTATATACTGGTGTGGTCACTGTCGGTATTACCGTATACAGAAGCCAATCAAATAGTGCCACACCTAAAGTAGTTCTCTTAAAGGTGAACGGTTACACTCACTCGTTCCCTTAAAGGTAGACGGGTACATACACTACAGTCACTGCCGGTACTATAGTATACAGGAGCTGTAAAAAGTAGTTCTCCCCTTAAAGGTACATACACTACAAAGGACACCCTCAAAGCCTCCTTGAAAAAGTGCAGCATCATCACCGACACCTGGGAATCCATGGCCCAAGACCGCACAAAGTGGAGGAGAAGCATCCGGGAAGGTGCCGAACACAACGAGTCACTTCGCCAGGAGCAAGCAGAAGCCAAGCGCAGGCAGCGCAAGGAGCGCACGTTAACCCAAGCACCCCACCCACCCACCCCTTCAACTACCATCTGCCCCACCTGTGACAGAGACTGTAGGTCCTGCATTGGACTCATCAGTCACCTGCGAACTCATTTTTAATGTGGAAGCAAGTCATCCTCGGTTCCGAGGCACTGCCTAAGAAGGAGAAGAACACAGGCCCAGTACTGTCCGCCCTTTACCTCGGACTCTGTACTGATGTAACACAGGCCCAGTACTGTTGTCCCTTTACCTCGGACTCTACTGATGTAACACAGGCCCAGTACTGTCCTCCCTTTACCTCGGACTCTACTGATGTAACACAGGCCCAGTACTGTCCTCTATTTACCCCAGACTGTGTACTGATGTAACACAGGCCCAGTACTGTCCTCACTTTACCTCGGACTCTACACTGATGTAACATAGGCCCAGTACTGTCCTCCCTTTACCCCGGATTCTACTGATGTACCACAGGCCCAATACTGTCCTCCCTTTACCTCGGACTCTGTACTGACATAACACAGGCCCAGTACTGTCCTCCCTTTACCCCGGACTCTGTACTGATGTAACACAGGCCCTGTATTGTCCTCCCTTTACCTCGGACTCTGTACTGATGTAACACAGGCCCAGTACTGTCCTCCCTTTACCCCAGACTGTGTAATGATGTAACACAGGCCCCAGTACTATCCTCCCTTTACCTCGGACCCTGTACTGATGTAACACAGGCCCAGTACTGTCTTCCCTTTACCCCAGAATCTGTACTGATGTAACACAGGCCCTGTATTGTCCTCCCTTTACCTCGGACTCTGTACTGATGTAACACAGGCCCAGTACTGTCCTCCCTTTACCCCAGACTGTATAATGATGTAACACAGGCCCCAGTACTATCCTCCCTTTACCTCGGACTCTGTACTGATGTAACACAGGCCCAGTACTGTCCTCCCTTTACCCCGGACTCGACTGATGTAACACAGGCCCAGTACTGTCCTCCCTTTACCTCGGCCTCTACTGATGTAACACAGGCCCAGTACTGTCCTCCCTTTACCCCCCGGGCTCTGTACTGATGTAACACAGGCCCAGTACTCTCCTCCCTTTACCCCGGACTCTGTACTGATGTAACACAGGCCCAGTACTGTCCTCCCTTTACCTCGGACTCGACTGATGTAACACAGGCCCCAGTACTGTCCTCCCTTTCCCCCAGACTGTGTACTGATGTAACACAGGCCCAGTACTGTCCTCCCTTTGCTTCGGACTCTACTGATGTAACACAGGTTCAGTACTGTCCTCCCTTGACCCCAGACTGTGTACTGATGTAACACAGGCTCCAGTACTGTCGTCCCTTTACCTCGGAGTCTACTGATGTAACACAGGCCCAGTACTGTCCTCCCTTTACCCCAGGACTCTGTACTGATGTAACACAGGCCCAGTACTGTCCACCCTTTACCTCGGACACTACTGATGTAACACAGGCCCAGTGCTGTCCTCCTGTGGTGTATGTAACCTGTTCCACCTTAAGAGAACTACCTTAAGAGATGTACTACTTTCTCTTGGCTGCTGTATACTGTAATACCGGTGGTGACCACACCGGTATATAAGTGTTGTGTAGGGATTTGCTGGGCAGTTCAGCCCTGACCTCCGAATAGTAAAGACCTGTTAAAAGTTATTCTTGTTGCCTGTGTCCAGTGATTAATCATAAGCATAACTGGGACACACAGACTCAACACCTCCCTTTACCCCGGACTGTGTACTGATGTAACACAGGCCCAGTACTGTCCTCCCTTTACCCCAGACTGTGCACTGATGTAACACAGGCCCAGTACTGTCATCCCTTTACCTCGGACACTACTGATGTAACACAGGCCCAGTACTGTCCTCCCTTTACCTCGGACTCTGTACTGATGTAACACAGGCCCAGTACCGTCCTCCCTTTACCTCAGACTCTGTACTGATGTAATACAGGCCCCAGTACCGTCCTCCCTTTACCCCAGACTCTGTACTGATGTAACACAGGCCCCAGTACTGTCCTCCCTTTACCCCAGACTCTGTACTGATGTAACACAGGCCCAGTACTGTCCACCCTTTACCCCCGGACTCTCTACTGATGTAACACAGTCCCAGTACCGTCGTTCCTTTACCCCGGACTCTGTACTGATGTAAGGAGGTCGAACTCCAAACCATCGTTAGCACCTTCACCTAAGCATACGAGCGCATGGGCCTTACACTAAACATCCGTAAGACAAAGGTCCTCTACCAACCTACCCCCGCCACACAGTACAGCCCCCTGATTATCAAAATCCATGACAAGGCCTTGGGCAACGTGGATCACTTTCTATACCTCGGGAGCCTACTGTCAATAAGGGCAGACATCGATCACAAAGTCCAACACCACCTTCAGTGTGCCAGTGCAGCCTTCGGTCGCTTGAGAAAGAGAGTGTTTGAAGACCAGGGCCTCAAACCCAGCACCAAGCTCATGGTCTACAGGGCAGCAGTGATACCCACTCTCCTGTATACCTCAGAGACATGGACCATGTACAGCAGCCACCTCAAAGCACTGGAGAGGTATCACCAACGCTGTCTCCGCAAGATGCTGCAAATCCATTGGCAGGATAGGCGCACCAACATCGGTGTTCTCGCTCAGGCCAACATCCCCAGCATCGAAGCTTTGACCACGCTTGATCAGCTCCGACGGACAGGTCACATCATCTGCATGCCCAATACGAGACTCCCAAAACAAGCGCTCTACTCGGAGCTCCGCTACGGCAAGAGAGCCCCAGGTGGGCAGAGCAAACGCGTCAAGGACACCCTCAAAGCCTCCTTGAAAAAGTACAGCATCACTGTAATGTATGTACCTTTAAGGGGGGAACTACTTTCTACAGCTCATGTATACTGTAGTACCGGCAGTGACCACACCTGTATATAACGCTGAGTAGTAATCTGTTGTTTCAGTTGCAGTTTGAACCACGTTGAATAAACACCTGTTGTACCGTTCTCTGCAGTCCTTTTCTTATTATTACACGGACGTAACAGTGGCGATGAGCAAGTTCGAACCTACCTGCAACTCTGCATCACCTCCCAGGGATTCGCTCCTGGAGAACAGTGGAAGAAGTTCGAGTCCAGAAGCACGGGCGTCAACCACGGGCAACCACCCAGTCATCCAGCAGAGATTTGAGCATTGCAGGGGAGGCTGTCGAGAGCCAGGCTTGGCTTTCCAGTCACGGTGGTCCAGCGAAACGGGTTGGCAACAGGTACTGCGCAGACCCTTCTCGGACAGCAACGGGCTAGAGCCCGACCGAGCGGCACAGAAAAAGGCCGAGCAGCGTCGACGGGGGAGAGAGAGAGGGCAGAGCGCACAGGGCACAGCCGGTGTTCAGGACCGAGTGTCGTCAACAGGGGAGAGAGGCGAGAGAGAGCAGAGCGCAGCCGGTGGTCAAGGGCCGAGCAGCGTCAACGGGGGAGAGAGGCGCGCAGGAAAACACAAGGTGTTGCCATTGCCACGAGGACCGGAGAGAGCGGCATTGGCAGCAGCGCAGATGCAGGGCACGAAACCCACAGGGCGTCGCCATTTGCCACGAGGACCGCCGAGAGCGGCGTTGGCAGCAGCGCGGGAGACGCCATTTTATGCCGCAGCGGGGAAGAAAGGAAAGCGCGGGAGACGCCATTTTAAAGCCAGTCTAACCACACCCAAAAATGCCGAAGAGTGGCAGTATCACAGCGTTCGACAATGAAGTCGAAGATTGGACGACATATGTCGAACGTATAGAAGTATACTGCAAGGCGAATGAAGTGCCAGATGACAAGAAAGCGCTGGTATTGTTGAATTCAATGGGTGCAAAAACATATGGCTTACTACGAAACCTGGTAACCCCAGAGAAGCCAGTAGAAAAGGATTTTGAAAACATAGTGTCAATCCTACAGGACCACTTAAACCCCACACCGCTGCTGATAGCAGAAAGATTTAAGTTTCACAAAAGGAACCAGCATAAAGATGAAAGTAATGCTGAGTATTTAATGGAACTGCGCAAGCTATCGAAACACTGCCAGTTTGGAACGGGACTAGCAGATGCTTTAAGGGACAAGTTTGTGTGTGGGCTTCAAAGTGAAGGAACCCAGAAACGGCTTCTATCAGAAAAGGATCTTACGCTGGACAAGGCTTTCAGCATTGCAGTATCACACGAAGCAGTAGCACGGGGTGCTGCAGAGATACAACGGAGACCGCAAGAATATGGCACAAATGAAATGTCATACGGAACAGTGAAGTGCTATTGCTGCGGCAGAACAACACACGACCATAATGATTGCTGCTTCAAGGACAAAGTGTGCAGACAGTGTGGAAAAGTAGGACACATAGCTAGAGTCTGCAGGTCGGGAAAGAAAACCAGCAGCAAGAAATCTCCACAGGAGAAGTACAAGAAGGTACATAAGGTGACGGAGAGTAGTTCAGACGAACAGAAGAGTGATACAGACTCCGGAAGCAAGGAGCTGGGTTGTCTGAAACTACATAATGTAATCAAAATGGAGGATCACCAAACTATCTGGGTCACACTCAAAATAGCAGGAGTCCAAGTGAAAATGGAATTGAACACAGGATCAGCCCTAACAGTCATAAACCGAAGGGACTACAAGCGGCTATTCTCACATATACCCTTGAGAGATACAAAGATTGTCTTGAAGATGTACACGGGGCAAAAAGTCTACCCCAAAGGAAAAATAAGGGTGAACGTTATATATAACGGCAAGGAAACACCAAAAATGGACCTCTATGTATTGCCAGATGGAGGACCACCACTACTAGGACGTAAATGGATCCAGAAGATACAGCTAGATTGGCATTCCATACAAGCACTGACTGTAGATGCCAAAAAGGATGATGACGTCACACCTGGACGACTGTCAAAAATGCTAACTGACGTACAAGAAGTGTTCCAGCAGGGACTCGGAACACTAAAAGGCATAACAGCGACGATCAAAATAGAGGAAAATGCAAGCCCAAAGTTTTTTAAGGCCAGACCGGTACCTTATGCGATCCGCCCAGTCGTCGAAGCAGAGCTGGAAGGTTTGGAATGTTCAGGAGTACTGTCCAAATTGGACTGGAGCGAGTGGGCTACACCCATCGTTCCTGTACTGAAGAGGTCGTTGAGTAATACGCCTGGGGAAACAAAGAAGGTTCGCATCCGTGGGGACTTTAAGGTGACAGTGAGCCCAATCCTTCATACTGTACAATATCCGCTTCTGCGGATTGAAGATATTTTCGCCTCGCTATCTGGAGGGAAACGCTTCACTAAGATTGATCTGGCCCAGGCGTACCTGCAAATGGAGGTAGAAGAAGCCTCAAAACAGTACCTCACGATCAAAACTCATAAAGGTCTCTATCAATAGAACCGGCTGGTGTTCGGGGTAGCATGAGCTCGAGCTCCGGCTATTTGGCAAAGGGCAATGGATCAAGTCCTGCAAGGGATTCCAGTGACCCAGTGTTATTTGGACGACATCCTGGTCACGGGCGAAAATGACAGTGATCACCTCGCCAACCTGGAGCAGGTGCTCACTAGATTGAAGGAATATGGGCTCCGAGCTAATCGCCACAAGTGCGAGTTTTTCCAGAAGCAGATCTCGTATTGTGGCCACGTTATTGTTAAAGAGGGGTTACATAAGTCCCCTGAAAAGATTGAGGCAGTAGTCAATGCTCCAGCACCGGAAAATGTGTCACAACTGAGGTCGTTCCCCGGGCTGGTGAACTACTACCATAAGTTCTTGCTGAATTTGTCTACCGTACTACACCCACTGAACACCCTACTGCAAACGGGGGTACCATGGAAGTGGAGTGACGAATGTAAGCGAGCTTTCCAGAAGAGCAAAGCATTGATCACATCAAAAGAGGTGTTGGCTCATTTCAACCCAGCACTACCAATTCGGTTGGCATGTGATGCATCACCCTATGGCATTGGAGCGGTGCTGTCGCACAAATTCCTGGCCGACTCAGAGAGGCCAGTAGCCTTTGCGTCTCGGTCACTAACCTCAGCCGAGCGTAACTACGCCCAGATTGACAGGGAGGCCCTCAGCCTTGTGTGGGGAGTGAAAAAGTTCAATCACTATCTGCACGGGCAGAAGTTCACCTTGCTGACTGACCACCAACCACTTGTCTCCATCTTTAATCCAAAGAAGGGCATTCCGGTGATGACTGCGCAACGGCTACAAAGATAGTCCCTTTTTCTAGTGGCGAACCAATATGAAATCGAGTATAAGGGCACGAAACAGCATGGAAACGCTGATGGGCTATCACGCCTGCCACTGCCTACTGCGGAGGAAGCACCAGCAGTGGATCCTGTCGAAATGTTTCATTCGACTATAATTGAATGCTTGCCAGTAACTAACGCTGGTATAGAGAAGGAGACCCGAAATGACCCGACACTGTCTCGGGTATATGATTTGACGGTGAAGGGATGGCCAGCACATGGCGACGCACTGTTGCCAGCATTCTCATCCAGAGGAGAACAGCTGTCAGTATGCCAGGGGACCTTGATGTGTGGATCCCGAGTGGTAATTCCACCCAAGTTAAGGGAGAGAGTGCTCAATGAGCTTCACGAAGGCCATCTGGGAGGGGTGAAAATGAAAAGCCTTGCTAGGGCTTATGTGTGGTGGCCGGGGATCGATCAGCAAATCGAGGACCTGACAAAGAGCTGCTCAGGATGTCAGAAGGTCCAAAATGCACCACCACATGCCCCTCTACACCCATGGGAGCGGCCCTCTCTCCATGGCAACGGGTGCATATTGATTTTGCTGGTCCATTCATGGACTCAATGTTTTTAATAGCCATGGATGCGCACTCGAAATGGCCTAAGGTGATCAAAATGTCCTCCACCACCACGGAGAAAGCTATTGCAGTCTTACGGACCATTTTTGCCAGGAACGGCTTGCCAGAGCAGATTTGCTCTGATAACGGACCACAGTTTGTGACCGAAGAGTTTCGAAGATTTATGAAAAGGAATGGGGTAAGGCATTACACAGCCGCCCTGTATCATCCAGCCACAAATGGATTGGCTGAGAGGTTCGTACAAACCTTTAAAAAAGCAGTAAAGGCCATGTGCGATGACGACATTCCACTGCAGCATAAGGTGGACAATTTCCTGTTAGCCTACAGAAATGCGACACATGCAGTCACCAACCCGGCCCCGGCCATGAAGTTCTTTAACCGAAGGTTGAGATCTCGTCTGGATTTCCTCAGACCAAATGTACGAAGAGATGTTGAGAGTAAGCAATTCCAGCACATCAATGAGAAGCCGACAAGGAGCTTCAATGTAGGGCAACCAGTCTTGGCCCGCGACTACCGAACAGAGAAATGGCAACCAGGAATGATATACACACGGCAGGGGCCACTAATGTACACAGTGGACGTTGGGGAGAGCTTCGTGAGACGCCATGCTGACCAGATCCTAGAGTCACAGGAACGAGTCAACCCCATGCGTCGCCCATGCGTACCTGGTGATGAACCCGACGTACAGGTAGCATCTACCCCAGAAACAGTAGCATCGGAAGCTGACGAACCAACCGACGACGGGGGCCAGAATCGCCTCCGCACCAAGAGCAAGACACTCGGGAAAGGCACTATCCAGAAAGGATCAGGAAGCCTCCCCAAAGACTGAATTTATAAATAGACTATTTTCAGCTAATGTTACATGTTAAAAGTGTTAATTGTAATTAGTTTGATATTTAATTGTTAAATGAGTGTTATGGTACTGTTAATCTAAAAGGGGAGGAATTGTAATGTATGTACCTTTAAGGGGGGAACTACTTTCTACAGCTCATGTATACTGTAGTACCAGCAGTGACCACACCTCTATATAACGCTGAGTAGTAATCTGTTGTTTCAGTTGCAGTTTGAACCACGTTGAGTAAACACCTTGTTAAATCCGTGTATCTTGATGTTGTGTGTCCTTCAATAACTAGACAGAGACTGCAGGGGAACAATCAACAGGTGTTTACTGGATGAGGGTTACTCTAAAACTAACAGTACAGATCCCTACTCAGGGTTTATATACAGGTGTGGTCACTGTCGGTACTACAGTATACAGGAGCTGTAAAAAGTAGTTCTCCCCTTAAAGGTACATACACTACAATTCCTCCCCTTTTAGATTAACAGTACCATAACATTCATTTAACAATTAACACTTTTAACATGCAACATTAACTGAAAATAGTCCATTTATAAATTCAGTCTTTGGGGCGGCTTCCTGATCCTTTCTGGATAGCGCCTTTCCTGAGTGTCTTGCTCTTGGTGCAGAGGCAATTCTGGCCCCGTCGTCGGCTGGTTCATCAGCTTCCGATGCTACTGTTTCTGGGGTAGATGCTACCTGTATGTTGGGTTCATCACCAGGTACGCGAGACATGGGGTTGACTCGTTCCTGTGACTCTAGAATCTGGTCGACATGGCGTCTCACAATGTTCTCCCCAACATCCACTGTGTACATTAGTGGCCCCTGCCGTGTGCATATCGTTCCTGGTTGCCATTTCTCTGTTCGGTAGTCGCGGGCCAAGACTGGTTGCCCTACATTGAAGCTCCTTGTCGGCTTCTCATTGATGTGCTGGAATTGCTTATTCTCAACATCTCTTCGTACATTTGGTCTGAGCAAATCCAGACGAGATCTCAACCTTCGGTTAAAGAACATCATGGCCGGGTGTGGTTGGTGACTGCATGTGTCGCATTTCTGTAGGCTAACAGGAAATTGTCCACCTTATGCTGCAGTGGAATGTCGTCATCGCACATGGCCCTTACTGCTTTTTTAAAGGTTTGTACGAACCTCTCAGCCAATCCATTTGTGGCTGGGTGATACAGGGCGGCTGTGTAATAGAAACATAGAAACATAGAAAATAGGAGCAGGAGTAGGCCATTCGGCCCTTCGAGCCTGCTCCGCCATTCAACGAGATCATGGCTGATCATCCAAACCCTAGCACCCGGTCCCTACACCGACAGCCATCCCACCCAAGCCCTATCCCCATAACCCCGTAACCCCACGTATTTAACACTAACGGTCAATTTTTTTTTTTTTTTCATGGCCAATCAACCTAACCTGCAAATCTTTGGACTGTGGGAGGAAACCGGAGCACCCGGAGAAAACCCACGCAAACACGGGGAGAATGTGTAAACTCCACACAGACAGTCACCCGAGGCCGGATTTGAACCCGGGTCCCTGGCGCTGTGAGGCAACAGTGCTAACCACTATGCCACCGTGCAGCCCTACCCCATTCCTTTTCATAAATTTCCGAAACTCTTCGGACACAAACTGTGGTCCGTTATCAGAGCAAATCTGCTCTGGCAAGCCGTTCCTGGCAAATATGGTCCGTAGGACTGCAATCATTTTCTCCATGGTGGTGGAGGACATTTTGATCACCTCAGGCCATTTCGAGTGCGCATCCACGGCTATTAAAAACATTGAGTCCATGAATGGACCAGCAAAATCAATATGCACCCATTGCCATGGAGAGGAGGGCCACTCCCATGGGTGTAGAGGGGCATGTGGTGGTGCATTTTGGACCTTCTGGCATCCTGAGCAGCTCTTTGTCAGGTCCTCGATTTGCTGATCGATCCCCGGCCACCACACATAAGCCCTAGCAAGGCTTTTCATTTTCACCCCTCCCAGATGGCTTTCGTGAAGCTCATTGAGCACTCTCTCCCTTAACTTGGGTGGAATTACTACTCGGGATCCACACATCAAGGTCCCCTGGCATACTGACAGCTTTTTTCTTCTGGATGAGAATGCTGGCAACAGTGAGTCGCCATGTGTTGGCCATGTTATGTTCATTAATAAATAGACATTCTTATTATGAACACAGCTAGCTTTTGCTAGCTACTTTTATTGAGCACATGTGGACTTGTACAGCATCTTGTAGAGGCTTCCATCTTGACTGCTGCCTTGTGGGTAGCCTAGCATCATGGGTAATGTAGTCTTAATATATATACAGCTGGGTAGTGTAGTCTTATACATACAGCTCTACACAGCTCTACTGCTCCACCTAGTGTCCACCACAGAATGACATGGTATTGATCACTACAGGCCATCCCTTCACCGTCAAGTCATATACCCGAGACAGTGTCGGGTCATTTCGGGTCTCCTTCTCTATATCCGCATTACTTACTGGCAAGCGTTCAATTATAGTCGAATAAAATATTTCGACAGGGTCCACTGCTGGTGCTTCCTCCGCAGTAGGCAATGGCAAGCGTGATAGCCCATCAGCATTTCCATGCTGTTTCGTGCCCTTATACTATATTTCATATTGGTTCACCCCGAGAAAAAGGGACCATCTTTGTAGCCGTTGCGTAGTCATCACCGGAACGCCCTTCTTTGGATTAAAGATGGAGACAAGTGGTTGGTGGTCAGTTAGCAAGGTGAACTTCTGCCCGTGCAGATAGTGGTTGAACTTTTTCACTCCCCACACTAGGCTGAGGGCCTCCCTGTCAATCTGGGCGTAGTTATGCTCGCCTGAGGTTAGTGACCAAGGCGCAAAGGCTACTGGCCTCTCCGAGCCGTCCGGGAATTTGTGCGACAGCACCGCTCCAATGCCATAGGGTGATGCATCACACGCCAACCGAATTGGTAGTGCTGGGTTGAAATGAGCCAACACCTCTTTTGATGTGTTCAATTCTTTGCACTTCTGGAAAGCTCGTTTACATTCGTCATTCCACTTCCATGGTACCCCTGTTTGCAGTAGGGTGTTCAGTGGGTGTAGTACTGTAGACAAATTCGGCAAGAACTTATGGTAGTAGTTCACCAGCCCGAGGAATGACCTCAGTTGTGACACATTTTCCGGTGCTGGATCCTTGACTACTGCCTCAATCTTTTCAGGGGACTTATGTAACCCCTCTTCATCAATAACGTGGCCACAATACGAGATCTGCTTCTGGAGAAACTCGCATTTGTGGCGATTAGCTCGGAGCCCATATTCCATCAATCTAGTGAGCACCTGCTCCAGGTTGGCGAGGTGATCACTGTCATTTTCGCCCGTGACCAGGACGTCGTCCAAATAACACTGGGTCCCTGGAATCCCTTGCAGGACTTGGTCCATTGCCGTTTGCCAAATAGCCGGAGCTGATGCTACCCCGAACACCAGCCGGTTGTATTGGTAGAGACCTTTATGAGTGTTGATCGTGAGATACTGTATCGAGGCTTCTTCTAACTCCATTTGCAGGTACGCCTGGGCCAGATCAATCTTAGTGAAGCGTTTCCCTCCAGATAGCGAGGCGAAAATATCTTCAATCCGCGGAAGCGGATATTGTACAGTGTGAAGGACTGGGTTCACTGTCACCTTAAAGTCCCCACAGATGCGAACCTTCTTTGGTTCCCCAGGCGTATTACTCAACGACCTCTTCATTACAGGAACGATGGGTGTAGCACACTCGCTCCAGTTCAATTTGGACAGTACTCCAGAACGTTCCAAACCTTCCAGCTCTGCTTCGACGGCTGGGCGGATCGCATAAGGTACCGGTCTGGCCTTAAAAAACTTTGGGCTTGCATTTTCCTCTATTTTGATCGTCACTGTTATGCCTTTTAGTGTTCCGAGTCCCTCCTGGAACACTTCTTGTGCGTCAGTTAGCATTTTTGGCATTCGTCCAGGTGTGACGTCATCATCCTTTTTGGCATCTACAGTCAGTGCTTGTATGGAATGCCAATCTAGCTGTATCTTCCGGATCCATTCACGTCCTAGTAGTGGTGGTCCTCCATCTGGCAATACATATAGGTCCATTTTTGGTGTTTCCTTGCCGTTGTATATAACGTTCACCCTTATTTTTTCTTTGGAGTAGACTTTTTGCCCCGTGTACATCTTCAAGACAATCTCTGTATCGCTCAAGGGTATATGTGAGAATAGCCGCTTGTAGTCCCTTCGGTTTATGACTGTTAGGGCTGATCCTGTGTCCAATTCCATTTTCACTTGGACTCCGTCTATCTTGAGTGTGACCCAGATAGTTTGGTGATCCTCCATTTTGATTACATTATGTAGTTTCAGACAACCCAGCTCCTTGCTTCCGGAGTCTGTATCACTTTTCTGTTCGTCTGAACTACTCTCCGTCACCTTATGTACCTTCTTGTACTTCTCCTGTGGAGATTTCTTGCTGCTGGTTTTCTTTCCCGACCTGCAGACTCTTGCTATGTGTCCTACTTTTCCACACTGTCTGCACACTTGGTCCTTGAACCAAAAGTCCTTATGGTCGTGTGTTGTTCTGCCGCAGCGATAGGACTTCACTGTTCCATATGACATTTCATTTGTGCCATATTCTTGCAGTCTCCGTTGTATCACTGCAGCGCCCCGTGCGGCTGCTTTGTGTGATACTGCCATGCTGAAAGACTTGTCCAGCATAAGATCCTTTTCTGATAGAAGCCGTTTCTGGGTTCCTTCACTTTGAAGCCCACACAGAAACTTGTCCCTTAAAGTATCTGCTAGTCCTGTTCCAAACTGGCAGTGTTTCGATAGCTTGCGCAGTTCCGTTAAATACTCAGCATTACTTTCATCTTTATGCTGGTTCCTTTTGTGAAACTTAAATCTTTCTGCTATCAGCAGCGGTGTGAGGTTTAAGTGGTCCTGTAGTATTGACACTATGTTTTCAAAATCCTTTTCCACTGGCTTCTCTGAGGTTACTAGGTTTCGCAGTAAGCCATACATTTTTGCACCCATGGAATTCAACAATAGCAGTGCTTTCCTGACATCTGGCACTTCATTCACCTTGCAGTACACTTCTATGCGTTTTACATATGTCGCCCAATCTTCGACTTCATTGTCGAATGCTGTGACACTGCCACTCTTTGGCATCCCTGGGTGTGGTTAGACTGGCTAAAAATGGCGTCTCCCGCGCTTTCCTTTCTTCCCGCGCTCTCCCTTCTTCTCCGCTGTGGCTCAAAATGGCGTCTCCCACGGTCTCCCTTCTTCTCCGCTGCGGCTCAAAAAAAAATGGCGTCTCCCGCGCTCTCTTTCTTCCCCGCGGACGCTGCTCAGCCCTTGAACACCGGCTGCGCTCTGCGCGTTTTCCTGCGCACCTCTCTCATTGACGCCGCTCGGCCCTGAGCAGCGGCTGCGCCCTGTGCGCTCTACCCTCTCTTCTCGCGTCGACGCCGCTCGGTCCTGAACAGCGGCTGCGCCCTGTGCGCTCTACCCTCTCACTCTTTTCCCATCGACGCCACTCGGTCCTGAACACCGGCTGCGCCCTGTGCGCTCTACCCTCTCTCTGCTCCCATCGACGCTGCTCGGCCTTTTCCTGTGCCGTCGGTCGGCTCTAGCCGCCGCTGTGCGGGAAGGGTCTGCGCCGTACCTTTTGCGAGCCCATTTAGCTGCAGTCTCCGTTGGATGGTCGATGCCCATGCTTCTGGAATCGGCCTTCTTCTGCAGAGTTGCAGGTAGGTTCGAATCGACTCATCGCCAATGTTAAATCCATGTATCTTGATGTTGTGTGTCCTTCAATAACTAGACAGAGACTGCAGGGGAACAATCAACAGGTGTTTACTGGATGAGGGTTACTCTAAAACTGCAGTACAGATCCCTACTCAGGATTTATATACAGGTGTGGTCACTGCCGGTACTACAGCATACAGGAGCTGTAAAAAGTAGTTCTCCCCTTAAAGGTACATACACTACACACCTGTTGTACCGTTCTCTGCAGTCCTTTTCTTCTTATTACACGGACGTAACAATCACCACCGACACCTGGGAATCCATGGCCCAAGACCGCACAAAGTGGAGGAGAAGCATCCGAGAAGGCGCCGAACACATCGAGTCACTTCGCCGGAAGCAAGCGCTAGCCAAGCGCAAGCAGCGCACGTCAACCCAAGCACCCCACCCACCCGCCCCTTCAACCACAACTGCCCCACCTGTGACAGAGACTGTAGGTCCTGCATTGGACTCATCAGTCACCTGAGAATACATTTTTAATCTGGAAGCAAGTCATCCTCGGTTCTGAGGCACTGCCTAAGAAGAAGAAGAACACAGACCCAGTACAGTCCTCCGTTTACCTCGGACTCTGTACTGATGTAACACAGGCCCAGTACTGTCCTCCCTTTACCTCGGACTCTGTACTGATGTAACACAGGCCCAGTATTGTCCTCCCTTTACCTCGGACTCTGTACTGATGTAACACAGGCCCAGTACTGTCCTCCCTTTACTCCGGACTCTGTACTGATGTAACATAGGCCCAGTACTGTCCTCCCTTTACCCCGGCCTCTGTACTGATGTAACACAGGTCCAGTATTGTCCTCCCTTTACCTCAGATTCTGTACTGATGTACCACAGGCCCAGTACTGTCCTCCCTTTACCCCGGACTCTGTACTGATGTAACACAGGCCCAGTACTGTCCTCCATTTACCTCGGACTCTGTACTGATGTAACACAGGCCCAGTACTGTCCTCCCTTTACCCCGGACTCTGTATTGATGTAACACAGGCCCAGTACTGTCCTCCCTTTACCTCGGACTCTGTACTGATGTAACACAGGCCCAGTACTATCCTCCCTTTACTTCGGACTCTGTACTGATGTAACACAGGCCCAGTACTGTCCTCCCTTTACCTCGGACTCTACTGATGTAACACAGGCCCAGTACTGCCCTCCCTTTACCTCGGACTCTACTGATGTAACACAGGCCCCAGTACTGTCCTTGTAGTGTATGTACCTTTAAGGGGAGAACTACTTTTTACAGCTCCTGTATACTGTAGTACCGGCAGTGACCACACCTGTATATAACCCTGCGTAGGGATCTGTACTGTTTAGTTTTAGAGCAACCCTCATCCAGTAAACACCTGTTGATTGTTCCTCTGCAGTCTCTGTCGATTATTTGAAGGACACACTACCTAAAGATTCACAGATTCAACATTGGCGACGAGGTGATTCGAACCTACCTGCAACTCTGCAGAAGAAGGCCGATTCCATCAGTGCGGGCGTCGACCATCCTGAGTGGACTTGAGCAGGCAAAGGAGGCTGTGGAGAGCTGGGCTTGGTTCTCCAGCCGCGACGATCCAGCGCAGCGGGTTGGCAGCAGGTACGGCGCAGACCCTTCCCGGACAGCGGCGGCGGGAGCCGACCGACGGCACAGAAAAAGGCCGAGCAGCGTCGACGGGTAAGAGAGAGGGTAAAGTGCACAGGGCGCAGCCGGGGTTCTGGACCAAGCGGCGTCAACGAGAGAGGCGCGCAGGAAAATACGCAGAGCGCGGCCGGTGTTCAAGGGCTGAGCAGCGTCCGCGGGGGACGAAAGGAAGTGCGGGAGACGCCATTTGAGCCGCAGCGAAGAAGAAGGGAGAGCGCGGGAGACGCCATTTTTGAGCCGCAGCGGAGAAGAAGGGAGAGCACGGGAGACGCCATTTTGAGCCACAGTGGAGAAGAAGGGAGAGCGCGGGAAGAAAGGAAAGCGCGGGAGACGCCATTTTGAGGCAGCGGAGAAGAGAGAGCACGGGAGACGCCATTTTGAGCCAGTCTAACCACACCCAGGGATGCCAAAGACTGGCAGTGTCACAGCGTTCGACAATGAAGTCGAAGATTGGGCGACATACATAGAATGCATAGAAGTGTACTGCAAGGTGAATGAAGTGCCAGATGCCAGGAAAGCACTGGTATTGTTGAATTCCATGGGTGCAAAAACGTATGGCTCACTGCAAAACCTAGTAACCCCAGAGAAGCCAGTGGAAAAGGATTTTGAAAGCATAGTGGCAATCCTACAGGACCACTTAAACCCCAGACCGCTGCTGATAAAAGAAAGATTTAAGTTCCACAAAAGGAACCAGAATAAAGATGAAAGTAATGCTGAGTATTTAACGGAACTGCGCAAGCTATCGAAACACTGCCAGTTTGGAACGGGACTAGCAGATGCTTTAAGGGACAAGTTTGTGTGTGGGCTTCAAAGTGAAGGAACCCAGAAACGGCTTCTATCAGAAAAGGATCTTACGCTGGACAAGGCTTTCAGCATGGCAGTATCACACGAAGCAGCCGCACGGGGCGCTGCAGAGATACAATGGAGACCGCAAGAATATGGCACAAATGAAATGTCATATGGAGCAGGGAAGTGTTATCGCTGCGGCAGAACAACACACGACCATAAGGATTGTTGGTTCAAGGACCAAGTGTGCAGACAGTGTGGAGAAGTAGGACACATAGCAAGAGTCTGCAGGTTGGGAAAGAAAACCAGCAGCAAGAAATCTCCACAGGAGAAGTACAAGAAGGTACATAAGGTGACGGAGAGTAGTTCAGACGAACAGAAAAGTGATACAGACTCCGGAAGCAAGGAGCTGGGTTGTCTGAAACTACATAATGTAATCAAAATGGAGGATCACCAAACTATCTGGGTCACGCTCAAGATAGACGGAGTCCAAGTGAAAATGGAATTGGACACAGGATCAGCCCTAACAGTCATAAACCGAAGGGACTACAAGCGGCTATTCTCACATATACCCTTGAGAGATACAGAGATTGTCCTGATGACGTACACGGGGCAAAAAGTCTACTCCAAAGGAAAAATAAGGGTGAACGTGATATACAATGGCTAGGAAACACCAAAAATGGACCTATATGTATTGCCAGATGGAGGACCACCACTACTAGGACGTGAATGGATCCGGAAGATACAGTTAGATTGGCATGCCATACAAGCACTGATGGTAGATGCCAAAAAGGATGACGACGTCACACCTGGACGACTGTCAAAAATGCTAACTGACGCACAAGAAGTGTTCCAGGAGGGCCTCGGAACACTAAAAGGCATAACAGCGACGATCAAAATGGAGGAAAATGCAAGCCCAAAGTTTTTTAAGGCCAGACCAGTGCCTTATGCGTTCCGCCCAGCCGTCGAAGCAGAGCTGGAAGGTTTGGAACGTTCTGGAGTACTGTCCAAAGTGGACTGGAGCGAGTGGGCTACACCCATCATTCCTGTAATGAAGAGGTCGTTGAGTAATACGCCTGGAGAACCAAAGAAGGTTCGCACCTGTGGGGACTTTAAGGTGACAGTGAGCCCAGTCCTTCACACGGTACAATATCCGCTTCCATGGATTGAAGATATTTTCGCCTCGCTATCTGGAGGAAAACGCTTCACTAAGATTGATCTGGACCAGGCGTATCTGCAAATGGAGGTAGAAGAAGCCTCGAAACAGTACCTCACGATCAACACTCATAAAGGTCTCTACCAATACAACCGGCTGGTGTTCGGGGTAGCATCAGCTCCGGCTATTTGGCAAACGGCAATGGATCAAGTCCTGCAAGGGATTCCAGGGACCCAGTGTTATTTGGACGACATCCTGGTCACGGGCGAAAATGACAGTGATCACCTCGCCAACCTGGAGCAGGTACTCACTAGATTGAAGGAATATGCGCTCCGAGCTAATCGCCAGAAATGCGAGTTTTTACAGAAGCAGATCTCGTATTGTGGCCACGTTATTGATGAAGAGGGGTTACATAAGTCCCTGAAAAGATTGAGGCAGTAGTCAAGGCTCCAGCACCGGAAAATGTGTCACAACTGAGGTCGTTCCTCAGGCTGGTGAACTACTAGCATAAGTTCTTGCCGAATTTGTCTACAGTACTACACCCACTGAACACCCTACTGCAAACCGGGGTACCATGGAAGTGGAATGACGAATGTAAACGAGCTTTCCAGAAGTGCAAAGAATTGATCACATCAAAAGAGGTGTTGGCTCATTTCAATCCAGCACTACCAATTCGGTTGGCGTGTGATACATCACCCTATGGTATTGGAGCGGTGCTTTCGCACAAATTCCCAGACGGGTTGGAGAGTCTAGTAGCCTTTGCGTCTCGGTCACTAACCTCAGCCGAGCGCAACTACGCCCAGATTGACAGGGAGGCACTCAGCCTTGTATGGGGATTAAAAAAATTCAACCACTATCTGCATGGGCAGAAGTTCACCTTGCTGACTGACCACCAACCACTTGTCTCCATCTTTAATCCAAAGAAGGGCGTTCCGGTGATGACTGCGCAACAGCTACAAAGATGGTCCCTTTTTCTAGGGGCGAACCATTTTGAAATCGAATATAAGGGCACGAAACAGCATGGAAACGCTGATGGGCTATCACGCCTGCCACTGCCTACTGCGGAGGAAGCACCAGCAGTGGACTGTAGAAGTGCATCAGCATAGAAATATATATCCACACATATTAGTATAAAATAAGCACACATACTCTCTTATATTAAAATGGAGTCTGGAACTGTTTCAACAGGCCAAAATGGCTTCACACAGTATAACATAAGGGGAAACGGGCAGGCCCATATTAGGAAGCGGTTTAAGGAAGAGGATGTGACTCCTTTGTAGCTTGCAGGCTAAGCAGTTCCAGTAAACAAGATAAGCTTAGCAGAACAAAAAGCATGATAACCGAAGGACATGTACTGTAAACATTCATATGAATGTCCAGAACCAAAGTGAGAGACAAACCATCTCCATTGTATAAAATTAATTAACTTTATCTAAAGGTATTCCTGCATCATGACTTTTGATTATCTATTGGCTAACCTTATCTTAAGACACCGAGGCTCTGCTGACCCTTTAGTCATCTTCTTGTTGACCTTAAACATTCCTTACTCATCTCTTTCTTAATGTTATTAATTGTGTCTCAATACCATACCATGTGATAAAAGGTTTTGATTTTTGTGTATAAAAAGAGGTGTTTTTGTCCATGTATTCGGAGAAGTCACGATAGCCTTTGCCTACGTGAAGCTCCCCTTGCTAGCAAGTAGATTAAATAAAGTCTGCCTTTGACGATCACTTTGTTTCACAGAGTCTTATTGAACAGTTGAAACTTCGACAGGACCCTGCCGAAATATTTTATTCGACTATAATTGAACGCTTGCCAGTAACTAACGCGGATATAGAGAAGGAGACCTGAAATGACCCGACACTGTCTCGGGTATATGATTTGACGGTGAAGGGATGGCCAACACATGGCGACTCACTGTTGCCAGCATTCTCATCCAGAAGAGAACAGCTGTCAGTATGCCAAGGGACCTTGATGTGTGGATCCCGAGTGGTAATTCCACCCAAGTTAAGGGAGAGAGTGCTCAATGAGCTTCACGAAGGCCATCTGGGAGGGGTGAAAATGAAAAGCCTTGCTAGGGCTTATGTGTGGTGGCCGGGGATCGATCAGCAAATCGAGGACCTGACAAAGAGCTGCTCAGGATGCCAGAAGGTCCAAAATGCACCACCACATGCCCCTCTACACCCATGGGAGTGGCCCTCCTCTCCATGGCAACGGGTGCATATTGATTTTGCTGGTCCATTCATGGACTCAATGTTTTTAATAGCCGTGGATGCGCACTCGAAATGGCCTGAGGTGATCAAAATGTCCTCCACCACCACGGAGAAAACGATTGCAGTCCTACGGACCATATTTGCCAGGAACGGCTTGCCAGAGCAGATTTGCTCTGATAACGGACCACAGTTTGTGTCCGAGGAGTTTTGGAAATTAATGAAAAGGAATGGGGTAAGGCATTACACATCCGCCCCGTATCATCCAGCCACAAATGGATTGGCTGAGAGGTTCGTACAAACCTTTAAAAAGGCAGTAAGGGCCATGTGCGATGACGACATTCCACTGCAGCATAAGGTGGACAATTTCCTGTTAGCCTACAGAAATGCGACACATGCAGTTACCAACCAGACCCCGGCCATGATGTTCTTTAACCAAAGGTTGAGATCTCGTCTAGATTTGCTCAGACCAAATGTACGAAGAAATGTTGAGAATAAGCAATTCCAGCACATCAATGAGAAGCCGACAAGGAGCTTCAATGTAGGGCAACCAGTCTTGGCCCGCGACTACCGAACAGAGAAATGGCAACCAGGAACGATATGCACACAGCAGAGGCCACTAATGTACACAGTGGATGTTGGGGAGTACATTGTGAGATGCCATGTCGACCAGATCCTAGCGTCACAGGAACGAGTCCACCCCATGTCTCGCGTACCTGGTAATGTACCCGACATACAGGTAGCATCTACCCCAGAAACAGTAGTATCGGAACCTGTTGAACCAACCGACGACAGGGGGCCAGAATCGCCTCCGCACCAAGAGCAAGACACTCAGGAAAGGCGCTATCCAGAAAGGGTCGGGAAGCCGCCACAAAGACTGAATGTATAAATGGACTATTTTCAGTTAATGTTGCATGTTAAAAGTGTTAATTGTTAAATGAATGTTATGGTACTGTTAATCTAAAAGGGGAGGAATTGTAGTGTATGTACCTTTAAGGGGAGAACTACTTTTTACAGCTCCTGTATACTGTAGTACCGGCAGTGACCACACCTGTATATAACCCTGATTGGGATCTGTACTGTTTAGTTTTAGAGCAACCCTCATCCAGTAAACACCTGTTGATTGTTCCTCTGCAGTCTCTGTCGATTATTTGAAGGACACACTACCTAAAGAGTCACGGATTTAACAGTCCTCACTTTACCTCGGACCCTACTGATGTAACACAGGCCCAGTACTGTCCTCCCTTTACCCCCGGACTGTGTACTGATGTAACACAGGCCCAGTACTGTCCTCCCTTTACCCCGGACTCTGTACTGATGTAACACAGGCCCAGTAATGCCTCCCTTGCCCTCGGACTCTACTGATGTAACACAGGCCCAGTACTGTCCTCCCTTTACCCCGGGACTCTGTACTGATGTAACACAGGCCCCAGAACAGTCCTCCATTTACCTCGGGCTCTACTGATGTAACACAGGCCCAGTACTGCCCTCCCTTTACCCACAGACTCTGTACTGATGTAACACAGGCCCAGTACTGTCCTCCCTTTACCCCGGACTGTGTACTGATGTAACACAGGCCCCAGTACTGTCCTCCCTTTCCTCGGACACTCTACTGATGTAACACAGGCCCCAGTACTGTCCTCGCTTTACCCCCAGAATCTACTGATGTAACACAGGCCCAGTACTGTCCTCCCTTTGCCTCGGACTCTACTGATGTAATACAGGCCCAGTACTGTCCTCCCTTTACCTTGGACTCTGTACTGATGTAACACAGGCCCCAGTCCTGTCCTCCCTTTACCCCGGACAGTGTACTGATGTAACACAGGCCCAGTACTGTCCTCCCTTTGCCCCCGGACTGTGTACTGATGTAACACAGGTCCAGTACTGTCCTCCCTTTACCCCAGACTCTCTACTGATGTAACACAGGCCCAGTACTGTCCTCCCTTTACCCCGGACTCTCTACTGATGTAACACAGGTCCAGTACTGTCCTCCCTTTACCCCAGACTCTCTACTGATGTAACACAGGTCCAGTACTGTCCTCCCTTTACCCCAGACTCTCTACTGATGTAACACAGGCCCAGTACTGTCCTCCCTTTACCCCGGACTCTCTACTGATGTAACACAGGGCCCAGTACTGTCCTCCCTTTACGCCAGACTCTCTACTGATGTAACACAGGCCCAGTACTGTCCTCCCTTTACCCCAGGCTCTCTACTGATGTAACACAGGCCCAGTACTGTCCTCGCTTTACCCCCGGACTCTACTGATGTAACACAGGCCCAGTACTGTCCTCCCTTTGCCTCGGTCTCTACTGATGTAACAGAGGCCCAGTACTGGCCTCCCTTTACCTCGGACTCTACTTATGTAATACAGGCCCAGTACTGTCCTCCCTTTACCTCGGACTCTGTACTGATGTAACACAGGCCCCAGTACTGTCCTCCCTTTACCCCGGACTGTGTACTGATGTAACACAGGCCCCAGTACTATCCTCCCTTTACCTCGGACTCTGTACTGATGTAACACAGGCCCAGTACTGTCCTCCCTTTACCTCGGACTCTGTACTGATGTAACACAGGCCCAGTACTGTCCTCCCTTTACCTCGGACTCTACTGATGTAACACAGGCCCCAGTACTGGCCTCCCTTTACCCCAGACTCTCTACTGATGTAACACAGGCCCAGTACTGTCCTCCCTTTACCTCGGACTCTACTGATGTAACACAGGCACAGTACTGTCCTCCCTTTACCCCGGACTCTCTACTGATGTAACACAGGCCCAGTGCTGTCCTGCCTTTACCCCGGACTCTGTACTGATGTAACACAGGCCCAGTACTGTCCTCCCTTTACCTCGGACTCTACTGATGTAACACAGGCCCAGTACTGTCCTCCCTTTACCTTGGACTCTGTACTGATGTAACACAGGCCCAGTACTGTCCTCCCTTTACCCCAGACTGTGTACTGATGTAACACAGGTCCAGTTCTTTATCACTAACCTGTTTTAGCAGGCATCCTTGTTTTATAATAACTCCTCGAAACTCCTCTTTTAAAACATCTTCGTCGTCACTTGAACTTCCTTCACTGAAAAACCCACTGTCAGCCTGCAAGAAACGCACTGCAGTAAGACACAATTAAACACTTCCCCAAAATAAAACAACATACAATTTCACCTAACTGTCCAACTCACACATGATCTTTAGTAGTTATATGAGCAGTAAGGGGTGAAATCACAGGAAACGCAAACACTCCCAATAATACTGTCCTTGAGAACTGTTGAGTCTGTGTTTTCAATTGCAGTTATACTGAATAACAGGACACAGACTACAGAAGTAAGTAAACAGGTCTTTAGTGATTGAGGGTCCTCTTTTTGTTTGAACCCAAAAAACCCAATTAGACTGTAAATAAACAAAAGTTCAACTAAATCTTAACAAATCAAATTAAAATTTGGTTTTCCGAATTGATGATGCACTCCAGTCCCCGCGGCGCCCACCGGTCGAGGAAATACTCAAGCGCACCGGCAGACACCGCGTGCTCCATCTTCAGGGCCACCCGGGCGCCAACATGGCCGCGGAAGAGAGGCAGGCAATCCGGCTGGACGACCCCCTCGACCGCCCGCTGCCTGGACCAATTGATTGCTCTTTTAGCCAGGCCCAGAAGCAGGCCCACAAGGAGGTCCTCCAGCCTGTCCGCTCCCCTCTGCACCGGGTGACCGTAGATCAAGAGCGTGGGACTGAAGTGCAACCAAAAATCGAGGAGCAGCCCCTTCAAGTAGTGAAAGAGGGGCTGCAACCTCTCACACTCCATATAAACGTGAAACACGGACTCCTCCAGGCCGCAAAAAATGCAGGCGGCCTGGGAGTCCGTGAACCTACTTAAAACCTGATTGCACGGGACCGCTCCGTGCAACACCCTACAGGCCAAGTCCCCGATGGAACAAGGGAGGACTCCCGCGTAGAGAGCCCTCCATTGGGGACCTCCGCCACCGCCAGTCGGCAAGACGCCACGCCAAGGCGTGTCCAGACGGTAGACGAAGATGGCAAAGTGGAGAGTGTGCAGGAGCAGCCCGTACAGGAAACCCCTCCGCGCGGAATGAAAAGGCACGGAGGGTATTTCCTCGAGACGGCTCAAGTTGTGAGGCGCCGGCTCCCGAGGGGAGTTTCGGGGCCGGGCGCCAATGAGGAATTCCGTCCGGACGGGGGTAAGCTCGGACGGGATCGCCCCACGTGCTTGAGCTGCCTCGATACACCTAGTGGAGTCGGGGCCCAGTGCCGCTTTCACCGATTCGATGGTTTCGGCCGCGAGCCGGACGTTGGCCCAGGACAGGCGCCACACCAGCTCCTCCGGCGCCATCCAGCCCGCTCCTCCGCCATCGAGCAGGTCCCCGACTCTGGTCACCCCGCCAGGCACAGCACTGCCCTCCGCCAGCCGCCCGAACCCGCGTTCGTGGAGGTGCGGATTCCTGAGCAGCGGCTCCCGAAGGAGAGCCGCCGCTCCTGACGGGGGAGAGCTCCGCCTGGAAGCAACGTAGTTCCAAACCCATAGTAGTTCCTGGTAGAAGACAGGCAGCTCCCGCAGGTCGGCACGCCTGCCGCCCACTTTCACAAACAGGAGCTGCGTGTCGTGATTGAGGCCGTGCAGCTGGCGGAAGAAAAACGTCGCCAGCGCACACCATCTCGGAGGATTCTCAACGTACAGGTATCTCTGCAGCGTCTGAAGACGGAAAGTCGCAGCCTGGGTGCGAAGGCACACCAGCGCCTGACCGCCCTCCCTAAGCGGGAGACACAGAACCGCGGCAGAGACCCAGTGCTTCCTTTTGTCCCAGAAGAAGTCGATGAGCTTCTTCTGCATCTTGGCGACAAACGCAGGGGGAGGGATCAAAGTGACCAACCGGTACCACAACATGGCGGCCACCAGCTGGTTTATAACCAGCGCTCGACCCCTGTAGGACAACACTCGGAGCAGTCCTGTCCAGCGTCCTAGGCGAGCGGTGACTTTGGCCTCCAGCTCTTGCCAGTTCGCCGGCCAGGCGTCCTCGGCAGGGCTAAGGTAGACTCCCAAATAGAGGAGGTGCGTGGTGCTCCAGGCAAAAGGCCTGAACTCCTCCGGCAGGGAGTCCACCCGCCACTGACCCACCAGGAGTCCGGAACATTTCTCCCAGTTGATCTTGGCGGAGGATGCGTCCGAGTAAATCTGCTGGCATTCCCGCATCCTCCGCAAGTCAGCGCGATCCGTGACCGTGAGGAGCACGTCATCGGCGTAAGCCGAGAGGACCACCTCCATGCCCGGCCCTTGCAGAGCCAGTCCCGTCAACCTCTTCCGCAAGAGGCGCAGGAATGGCTCCACGCAAATGGCGTATAACTGACCGGACATGGGGCATCCCTGACGCACCCCCCTCCCGAAGTGAAGGGGCGCCGTCAAGGACCCGTTAACTTTAATCAGACACTCTGCGGCGGCGTACAGAAGTCGGATCCGGGCGACGAAATGCGTCCCGAACCCGAAAGCGCGCAGAGTCCCGAAGAGATACTCGTGATCCACCCTGTCGAACGCCTTCTCCTGATCCAGGGAGAGGAAGGCGACCGACAGACCAGCCCTCTGGGAGTGGTGGACCAGGTCCCGGACCAGATGGATGTTATCGTTGATGGTCTGGCCCGGGACCATGTAGGACTGGTCGGGGTGGATCATGTGGGCCAGCACGGTGCCAAGGCGAGCAGACATGGCCCTGGCAAAGATTTTATAGTCCGTGCTGAGGAGGGAGACCGGGCGCCAGTTCTTAAGGAGGCGGAGATCGCCCTTCTTAGGCAGCAGGACAATGACCGCCCTGCGCCAAGAGAGGGGTATCTCCCAGGTCGCCAAACTTTCCCCCAGGACCCGCGCGTAGTCACCCCCCAAGATGTCCCAGAACGTCCTGTGGAACTCCACGGTCAGCCCGTCCAGCCCCAGGGACTTTCCCCTCGAGAGCTGGTGGAGGGCGCCGGTCAGCTTTGCCAGGCTTAGCGGAGCGTCCAATTTTTCGTCGCCCTCCGGACTGACCTTCGGCAGGTCCTCCCACAAAACTCTGCGCGCATCCTCGCTGGACGGATCCGGAGAGAACAGAGCCCCGTAGTAGGCGCGGGTCTCCGCGTTGATTCCCTCCGGATCCGAGACCAGAGATCCGTCGTCGGCCAGCAGCCCCAAGAGCTGCTTACGGACCCCCCGTCTTTTTTCCAGCAAGTAGAAGAAGGGGGAGCCGCGGTCCAGGTCCCGCAGGAGCTGGATCCGCGACCTCACATACGCGCCTCGGGACCCGACGAGCTGCAGGTCCTTCAGCGCGCCCTTCTTCTCTTCGTACACCTTCCGCAGGGCCGGGTCCCCGACGACTTGACCGAGACAGGGCTCCAGGTCGAGCACCTCCTTCTCCAACCGCCCGACCCGGGCCTCCCGCCTCTTGGTCGACCCCTTCGCGTACTCCTGACAGAAGAGACGGACGTGAGCCTTGCCCACGTCCCACCACAGCCTCAAGGAGGGGAAGTCCCCCTGCTTCCTTCTCCAGTCGGCCCAGAACCGATGAAATGAATCCCGGAACTGCGCGTCCTCCAGCAGCAGGTTGTTAAAGTGCCAGTACGCGGACACCCCCCGCGTGCGCAGCGGAACGAGCTCCACCCACACCCGGTGGTGGTCCGTGTACGGCACCGGCCACATGGAAGCCACCGGAACACAGGAGACGTACACCCGGGAAATGTAGAGGCGGTCGATTCTGGACCCTCCTCCTCCAGACCTCACGCTAGTGAAGGCGCTGGAGTCGGGATGAAGATTTCGCCAGATGTCCACCAAGTCGAAGGACCCGACCAGGTCCCTCAACTTCTCCATTGCCGCCGGGCATCGCGGGGGACCCGGACGGTCCCTCGCCTCGAGGGTGCAGTTAAAATCCCCCCCGAGGATGATGCACTCGCCCACGTCGATGGAGCCCAGAAGAGTGGACACTTCTTGAAAGAAGCGCACTTGCTGCGCACCGGCCTGAGGGGCGTACACGTTCACTAGATGGAGCGGCACGCCCCCCAGGCGAACAGTGACCTGGAGCAAGTGGCCCGGCACGTGCTCCTTGACCCCCAAGATCTCCGGCTGAAAATGCGGGGCCAGCAAGATAGCCACCCCGCTGGAATTGTTGGAGAGGTGACTCATGCTGACCCCTCCTTGCCACTCCAGGAGCCACGTGGCTTCGTCTCCCGGAACGGTGTGGGTTTCTTGCAGGAAGCACACCGCATACTTCCCGTCCCGAAGGACCGAGAAGTTATTGAATCTGCGGCGCGCCTCCCTGCTGCCGTTGATGTTGAGGCTGGCTATGGTTATCTTCATGTCAGAAGCATAGTGCAACCTCTACCTACACCTAACGGGGGGAGGAAGCGCAGCCGCTGGTCAGCCGCCACTTCCTCAGCAGCCCAGTGAGAAACGTTCTGAGCCGACGCAGCTCGAGCGGGTTCACACCCTCGTCCACGCCCATGATCTTAACGGCGGCGCGGACGGATACAATGAGCAGCGCCAGCTTCGACCACCTGTCGAGGGTCAGCCGGACCTTATTGCGCCGACCCAGGCACGTGGCCATAAAATCCCAGAGTTCCCTTACGGGAATGAGGGGAGACTCGGCAAGGGGCACGAGGTCATCCATCGCCTCGTCAGCGCTGGAGTCCGAATCGTCCTCCGTGCCCATCACCGAGTCCCCATCCTCCTCCAGGGGGTTGTCACCAGCGGCCAACCCGTCCGCCGCGCAGTGCGCAGCGAACGGCTCGGCCGCACCAGCCAGCCCCGCCTCCGCCCGGATCCCACCCCCAGGATCGGCGGCAGAGGATTCCTCCCTGGGCTCCTCTAGGGGTGCTGGGTCAGAAGACGGCGGCGGTTCAGAGCTCCCCTCCGCCCCAGACGCCGGAACGACTGGAGAAACCGGGGAGAGAACAATTCCCAGCTCCTCCAGTACATCCGGCACCAGAGACGCAGCCAGGGGGCCATCCTCCTCCCCGCCACCAACCTCCGACCCAGCGGATGGGGTGTTTTGAATAAAAACCTCTGCCAGGTCGAGCAGCCCCTGGGAGATGTCCGGGTCGCATTGGGCGAGCTCATTATCCCCGAGCTCGCCCGACCCAGACCCCAGGCCGCCCGACCCGGCGAGAGGTAACGGCACCGATAGAATGTCAATTTCATTTTCCGCCGCGGGTTGTTCCGCGACCCCCCCCACGGGCAGGGTCTCGTCCCCATCCCCGGGAGGCACGCGCTGGACAGACACATCTGCCTCAGCCTCCCGAGGGACAGGCGACCCCTGCCGATCGCTGGTGATGATGACAGCGGGGGGGGGCGCAGTACCCGCGGTGGGCGACGACTCCCCCTGCTCGGAGGGACCTTCCTCCTCCCGGTCCTCCTCCTCTTCCAGGGGGTCGCGCCTTCTTTTTAGCACGGAGGGAGCGAGGGAGACCTCCATGTCTGCAAAGGCCTCCTCCTCAGCTCCCTCCGGCGGAGCAGGTTTGTCGGGTTCCTCGGGCCCGAGCCCGGCCGCAGGTATTGGCGTTACCGCTGCGGCGGTTGCGGCCACAGGCTCGGGCACGAGGCCCCTCCCGCTCACGTCTGCCCCGATTAACTCCGCGAGGAGCGCGGGTGTAAGGGGCTCAAGGGGCAAGGGCTGGCCATCCACGGGGGGACCTGCCCTAAGGTGTTTATTTTTTCCCCGCGCCTTCTTTCCAGCCGGACACGCTCCCTCCCCCCCGCCGGAGGCCTTGGTGGCATCGGCCCCCGACGTCAACCGCGCATCAGACGTTCTCGACGCGCAGGCAGATCCGGGGGGAGGAGCGGCGGCGGCGCCAGCCTCGGCCGCATGAGATGATCCGGTGGCCTTGGAGGCGGGGCAGTTTTTCCTAATGTGCCCCACCTCCTTGCAGGCATGGCACCGCACACCGTCCGACGTCCAAAAGACGCGATAGGCGGTCCCCTCGTGGAGGACGATGATCGCCCTGTCGGTGTCCTCCTCCCGCGCCAGCTGGATAAACAGCTGGCGCCGGAAGGAGAAGACGTGGTGAAGGCTGGCCTCCCGGAAGCCGAGCGGGATGGGTGTGATCCCCGACCTCACCTCCCCAAGTTGAGGTAAATGGGGAAGGAGGAGCTCACCAGGAACATAGGGCGGGACGTTGGAAATGATGATCCTCTGCACGGTGGCCTCGAGAGGATCCACCGGCAGGAAGGTCCCGCCCACGGTGAGCCCCTTGGCGACGGCCAGAGACACTGCCCGCTCCGACCCCAGGAAGAACACAGCCTTCCCATACATTTTTGAGGCCGCGACGATGGCTGAGGGGCCGACAACCCCAGCCATGGCTTTAACGCAGGCCTCAATGGTCATAGTGGGGTGAGTGTAGCTCTTCACCCCAAGCTTTTTTGTTATTAATCTGAATGGTGACGGGGCAGCAGAAGCAGCGGGAGCAGCTGTGGCTGTGGCTGCCACTCCCGCATAAGTCCTGGCTTGCCCCGCCACCGGCGAAGATGCAGTCGCCATTCTGGGGTGCTTTTATAAGGGCTACACTCACCCCAAGTCACAGGCCTGAAGGTTTTAATGGCCTCAGGTATTTTTTTTTGGTCCTCTATTGAGCAGAGGGAGCTGTTTAAATTGAAGGCACACCTCTCCCCCTTATTGATTGAAATTGGGAGAGGGGCCTTCTCCCCTCTACTCAATAGGCAATTAATAAAAAGAAATGAAAGTCAGGTGCCTCAGAGAAATAGGCAGAGAGAGACAAAGAGAGAGAGGGGGTGGTAAGGAGGGAGGCCACAAGGGCAGTGTTGCCACTCAGGATGGTGGGTGGGTGTTGGCAGGGGTGCACTCTCCGATGGGATTTAGAAGTCTTTGGTGGTGGTGGTCTTCTGGCAGGGGGAGAAGATGTCTTCACCTGGGAAAACTGGAGATGCCCAGGCTCAGTCCTGCAGCAGGTCTTAACGATGCAATTAATGGAATTAAATTAAAGACTTCACCTAGGCAGCTCCAGCTCTCCCAGGCCAGGCAATAGAAAGGGGTGCTTATTAGTGGTGTGCGTGGCCTAGCTTTTAACAAGAGCCACACACACTACACCCCTTGATGATCCGGCCTTGTTTCTTCTTTTCTCCCCCCACCTAAAATACAAAGTCTTTGGGAGAGTGCCCCAAATAACACCCACCTGTAGATGTTCAGAAGAGATGATTTTGTTCTTCCCTCCTTCCAAACAGTTGGTGGTTGTTGGTTGTTTCTCTCCCCTCTCTCCCTCTCCTGAAGTGGAGGCCAATTTGGGGAGGCAGTAATGGAAAGGCCTCTCCCCTGGTTGGTGTTGTTGCTGGCCTCCTTTCTCCTTCTCCTCCTCTGTCCTATCTCTCCAGGCACCTCAGTTGCTGTGATGATGGTGGAGGAGGTGGAGGTGGTGGTCTATCGTTCTCCTCCTCTTCCTGGTCAGGAGACCACCACTTTCTACTCTCCACTCTCTTGGTTTGGCTGCTCCTTCTCCTCCTGCTGACTGAGACAGCCAGAAATGCACTGAAGACTCTTAGTGATTGAGGCTCAGGGCTGAACTGAGATACACTTTGCTCCGCAGGGTTTATATACTGGTGTGGTCACCACCGGTACTATAATGTACAGGAGCCATCAAAAAGTAGTCCATCACCTTAAGGTATCCTCTTAAGGTGGTACAGGTTACATACACTACAAGAACAATGTAGTGGGCTTGTCTGATTATGTTTCTGTGAGGCACCTTGGGGGGGTTTTCTATGTTAAAAATGCTGAGCACTGAGGGAGTGCTGCACTGTCAGAGGTGCCACCTTTTGGAAGAGATGTTAAAATGAGGCACCGTCTGCCTTTCCAGCTGAATGTCAAAGATCTTATGACATAATTTGAAGAAAACCAGGGGCGTTTTCCCGATGTCCTAGGTAGCATTTATCCCCCAACCAACATCACTTAAAAAAAAGCTCATCTAATCATTTATCTCATTGCTGTTTGCGGGACCTTGCTGTGCGCAAATTGGCTGGTGTGTTTCCTATATTACAATATAGTGACTACACTGCAAAAATGGCTAAAATACAATTATTTACCCAGTCGAAGTTAGGTGAAGAATTTATCAACCCTCAGATAATTCCAACCAGTTTCTTTTTAAAATTGGGAAACAATATCCAAAAGCTCTGTCACGGAGAAAAGCAAAGCTATTTACTCCACAATGTGAAATTATATAAAAGCACAGTCTTGCCCTGTTTTTAAAAAAGGACAAGTGACATAGGACATAGGCCATTCAGCCCCTCAAGCCTGTTCCGCTATTCAATTAGATTGTGGCAGATCTGTACCCCATCTACCCCAGATCTTAACCCCATCTACCTGTCTGGGTTCCGTAACCCTTAATCATAGAATTGTAGAATGGTACAGCACAGAAGGAGACTATTCGGCACCTCTTTGGTCGAGCTATCCAATTATTCCCACTCCCCTGTTCCTTCCCCATAGCTCTGTACATTTTTCCCCTTCAAGTATTTATACAATTCTCTTTCGAATGTTACTATTGAACCTGCTTCCACCACCCTTTCAGGCAGTGGATTCCAGATCATAACAACTCAATGTGTAAAAAAAAGTCTCCTCTGGTTCTTTTGCCAATTACCTTAAATCTGTGTCCTCTGGTTACTGACCCTGCCACTGGAAACAGTTTCTCCTTATTTACTCTATGAAAACCATTCATGATTTTGAACACCTCTATCAAATCTCCTCTTAACCTTCTCTGCTGTAAGGAGAACAACCCCAGCTTCTCCAGTCACTCCACATAACTGAAGTCCCTCATCCCTGGTACCTTTCGAGGAAATCTCTTTTGCACCCTTGCCTAACGAAAAAAGACTGTTGTCAGACCCCTCATAAAACGTTACGAACCACTAAATGGAAAATAAAATAAAACAAATATTGTGCCACATGGCATATTTTTACCACTTACAAAATAATAATAAGCGTTGGAATCATCGATAAAGCAGTTTTCAGCTATCTGTTCAGCTGCCGCCTTGGCCTTATCCTCAGCTGGCTGAATGTACCCGTCGCAGATGAGAGCAGCCGCCAGCAGGATCCCCTCTCGACGATTCCTGACAAAGTTAGCTGACAGCAACCAGTCAATCACAGAAGCACCTGCAATAATAATTTAAAATTAATGAAAAAAAAGTACTTGATTTTTTTTGTTTCTATTATCATTTGTTCTCAGGATATGGGCAACGCTAGCAAGGCATCATTTAATGCCTGGCCCCAGTTGCCCCTGAGATTGTGGTGGGAGCCACTTTGCAGGAGCATTTAGAGCCAACCACATATTGGAGTCACGTGCAAGCCCAGACCAGGTAGGGGTGGCAGGTCCCCTTCCCTGAAGGACATTAGTGAACCAGTTGGATTTTTGCAGCAATCTGTCATTTCTCATGACCATTTATTTTTCTAGTGCCAACCCACAATTTGAGAGATTTATTGAATTCGATTTCACAATTTACCATGGTGGGATTGGAACTCATGACTTCTGGGTGGCTAGTCCAGTCGCCATAACCTTAACCTCCAGTTCCATTGCGGACTGCGTTCTGCCAAATGCACGAGGTAAATAAATGAAAGCTACGTCACAGTGGACAGTAATTCGTGGCAGTTCTTTCATGACTGTGAGAGACAGGGATGTAGGCAAGTACAAGTGTCTGGTCTCATAAACTAATGCCTCTCAGTCACCACGCCCTCAAATATCCATCCAATTCTCTCAAATGTTTCCACACGATCTGCCTTCACTGCCTCCATGGGCATGCCATTCCACCCATAAACCAGCTTCTGTGTAAAGTCGTTAAACCTAAACTCCTTGCTCACCTTCTCTCTTCTAAGCTTGAGTCCGTGACTCCAGTTCTAGAATTTGTGGCAATCTCTGTACATTATTGAGGTTCCATTAATTAAGAAGCTAGAATAAGTATTTCTCATGAGTCTTATAAGAACCTAAGAATTAGGAGCAGCAGTAGGCCATACGGCTCTTTGAGCCTGCTCCGCCATTCAATAAAATCATGGCTGATCTACGACCTCAACTTCACTTTCCTGCCCGATCTCCATATCCCTCGATTCCCCATGTGTCTAAAAATCTATCTATCTGAACCTTAAATATACTCAAAGACTCTGCATTCACAGCCCCCTGGGGTAGAGAATTCCAAAGATTCACAAACATCTGAGTGAAGAAATTCATCCTCATCTCAGTCTTAAGTGGCCAACCCCTTATCCTGAGACTATGACCCCTAGTTCTAGGCTCTCCAGCCAGGGGAAACAACCTCTCAGCACCTACCCTGTCAATCCACCTCAGAATCTTATGGGCCGGATTTTCCGATCGGAGGCTTCCTACGGGCGGATGCCTCTGATCGGAAAAAAGCTACGCACTTACCTGCTGGCTCCGTTGGTCCCGAGACTTCCGATCCAGGGCTACTCCTGGTCTGCGCGCACAGAGGCCCAGGTATCCCAGGAGCGCAGGCGGTTCGCAAGCGTCCCTGGGATCACGTGGGCCATGGGGAACCAATCAAAGAAGAGAATCCCTCTGCACACTTTTGACAGGTCTCTATGCATAGATTTGTCAAAAGTATGAATGGGGATCACTTAAAAAACAGTTAAACATTAAATACATTTTAAAAAAACATCATGGGCCAGTAATTCCTGTCCCAACGCGTGAGTACGGATGGGGTACTCACGTGTGGGCCCGGAGGAATTGCCGGTTTTCAGCATGCACAGCGCATGCGGGGAAAACCAGCATTTCCTCTCCTCTGACCCAAGGGGTTAAGAGGCGGAACACGTGCAAGGTTTCAGGTAGCGTGTGCGCGCTGAACTTCCCTTTTTTTTTGAAGAGTTGCCCGTGGGGAAAAGACTCCGGTTTTTACGCGTGAAAAAAGCAGCCGTAAGTACTTACTTTTAACAGGTAAGTGGTCTATTAAGTAAAATTAGAAAAGTTTTCCACAGGTTCATTATTTTTGAAGACTTTACAGTAAGGTAAGTGTATTTTTAGCCCCGATTTTTTATATAATAATTTTTTTCAAAATTTAAAATTATTGTTTAAAATAGTTTTTTACAGTTATTTATAGTTCATTTAAGTAGTGCGATTTTTAAAAAATTTTCTTTCAAGTTTAAGTAGTGTTTTGGGGCCAGGAGTTTTCATGAGTTTGACAGTTCTTACAATCAAACTCATGAATGAACTTTTGCAACCTCCCATTGGTTGCCCAGTGCTCACGTGATCCCAGCCGGCTCATTGCACTTAGTACGCCGCTGGGTCACGCACGCAGGACCTGAAGCGGGCCAGTGACAGGAAATGCAATGCGGGCCAGGATTGAAATGTCAGCGTGCCAGGTAAGTGCACATCGGGGGCTTGCACGTGCGGCAAGCCCCCGAACCTAATTTCTAGGCCCATGTACTTAAAATTAGTTAAAATTACATTAAATATATTTTAAACAAAAATTTAATTTTTGAAAAAAATAATTAAAGTTTTTTACGAGGCTAAAAATAAACTTACCGCGGAGGCCCATCTCCTGGGCAGGTGGAGGATCTGTCAAGAGGATTCTTGACAGATCACAAGTGCCGGGTTTTAGCGCATGCGCTTCCCATGCCTGAAACCGGCACTTGCAAAGCCCCTACAGGTGTGTACACACCTCGTACACACCCGTGGGGGTCAGAATATCCATCCCTATATGTTTCAATGTGATCACCTTTCATTCTTCTAAACTCCAGAGAGTATAGGCCCAATCTATTCACTCTCTCCTCATGGAGCAACCCTCTCATCCCAGGAATCAATCTAGTGAACCTTCATTGCACCGCCTCTAAGGCATGTATGTCCTTTCTCAGATAAGGAGACCCAAACTGTGCACAATACGCCAGGTGTGGTCTCACCAAGGCCGTGTACAATTGTAGTAAGACTTCCTTACTCTTGTACTCCAACCCCCTTGCAATAAAGGCCAAGATGCCATTTGCCTTCCTAATTGCTTGCTGTACTTACATGCTAACTTTCTGTGTTTCCTGTATGAGGACACCTAAATCTCTCTGAACACCAACATTTAAGAGTTTCTCACCATTTAAAAAAGATTCTGTTTTTCTATTCTTCTTACGAAAGTGAATAACCTCACATTTCCTCACATTATACTCCATCTGCTACCTTATTGTCCACTCACTTAACCTGTCTATATCCCTTAGCAGGCTCTTTGTGTCCTCCTCACAGCTTACTTTCCCACCTAGCTTTGTATCGTCAGCAAACTTGGATATATTACACTTGGTCCCTTCACCTAGGTCATTATTATAGATTGTAAATAGCTGAGGCCCAAGCACTGATCCTTGCGTCACCCCACTAGTTACAGCCTGCCAACCGGAAAATGACCCGTTTATCCCTACTCCCTGTTTTCTGCCCGTTAATCAATCCTCTATCCATGTTAATATATTACCCCCAACCCCATGAGTACTTATCTTGCACAGCAACCTTTTATGTGGCACCTTATTGAAGCCTTTTGGAAATTCTAATATACTACATCCACTGGTTCCCCTTTATCTACCCTGCTAGTTACATTCTCAAAAAACTCTAATAAATGTGTTAAACATGATTTCCCTTTCATAAAACCATGTTGATCTGCCTAATCATAGTATGATTTTCTAAGTGCCCCATTACCACTTCCTTAATAACGGATTCCAGCATTTTCCCAACGACTGATGTCAGGCTAACTGGCCTGTAGTTCCCTGTTTTCTTGAGTGCCGGGCTCTTTTGCTGGCACTCCGATCCCTGGTGGCCCAACTGGGCCCCGAGTCGCGTTGCGCTAGGCCCCTCCCCTTTAATAAGGGGAGGAAGGCCTGCAGTATCGCGGAACGTAGTGGCGCGATATTCACTCCCAGCACCCCAAGAGGGAGGGAGAGCATTTCCAGTAGCGCCCCACCTCCCTCTTGGGGCGCTACCGGTGAACTTCGGGCGCGGTGGTGCTAACTTTTTCGGGGCACTAAAAGTAGCGCCCTGGCAAAGTTAGCGCCCCAAGGGGGGCGCGACCCAATTTTGTCCCCTACCTCTTTGTCCAAGCTTTTGGTTATCTGACTTGATAGCTCCTTCTGTGGCTCGGTGTCAAATTTGTATTGATAACGCTCTTGCTAAGTGCCTTGGGACATTTTGCTATGTTAAAAGTGCTATATAAATGCAAGATGTTGTTGTGGTATTTTGTTCTGTTTAGTCTACTTGGTGACTCTATTGAGAGAACTGATGGAGCTCATGCAACTCACAGAATTCACAGAAACCCCACAATGCAGATAGAGGCCATTTCGGCCCATCGAGCCTGCACCGACACATATCCCACCCGATCCCCTTAACCCCTACACCAACACATATCCCACCCTATCCCCACGTATTTAATCCCCCTAATACTAAGGGTCAATTTATCATAGCCAATCAACCTAACCTGCACATCTTTTGGACTGCGGGAGGAAACCGGAGCACCCGGAGAAAACCCACACAAACACGGGGAGAATGTGCAAACTCCACACTGAAGTCTATGAGCCAAAGTGACAGCGAGTCCTGGTACTTGAGGTTATAGCCTGCTGATGAGAAGGTAAGGCATTGTGTAGTTCCCTCAATGACACTTCCTCAGAGAAGAAAACATTCATATTGTTTCATATTCACCTGCAAAGCAATGATTGAAGATTTTCTTTTCTTTTTGCAATTTCAATTCTTTTACTCCCGTCTCAGGGTCCTTCATAGAGAGGTACAAAGCACTAAACGGAGGGAAGATTTCTAAAATTAGAGCCCATTAAGCCAGTCTCTTTATAATA
The DNA here is from genome assembly GCF_052327205.1 of Somniosus microcephalus. NCBI lineage: Eukaryota > Metazoa > Chordata > Chondrichthyes > Squaliformes > Somniosidae > Somniosus > Somniosus microcephalus. Next base: position 132,343,905 of record NC_140989.1, on the reverse strand, counting down.
GCAAAGTGTACTGAACACAAGTTAGAAATCATTTTTAATAAGATTATTGATAGGTCAGTATTTGGCAAGAAAAGCAGCATAGACCATCCCAGTAAAAAACAAAAAATAAAACCAAGAAAATTTAACAGGGAAGCTGGATAACTAACACATGCCTGGTACGGAAGAACTATGATTTCCACTTGAAAGAGATTTATTTCCTCTCTGGCTAAATTATTGGCCCTGAATTTGTGGTCGGGGGCTTCCCGCGGGGAAACGCCTCCGATCCACAAATAAAATGCCCGCATACCTGGTGGTCTGGGAGGTACGGAGCCTCGCAGTCCTGGGCCTCTCTAGGTACCCGCGGGTAGAGGCCCACATATCTCAGGGGCACACGCAGTTTGCAAGCATCCCTGGGATTACGTGGGCCGGCCCAACAAAAAACAGAATGTACGGAAACCCCATAATCATGATTGGGAATGTTAGATCCGTGGTTCAGTGGATAAATAATTACACGGATGCTGTACATAAACAAATAATAGGTCTTTACTGGAGGAGGGTAATCTCTAGACTGGGGTACAGAGGCATGCGCACAGCTTATATACCGGTGTGGTCACTGCCGGTACTACAGTATACAGGAGCTGTAAAAAGTAGTTCTGACTTAAAGCACATACACTACAATTCCTCCCTTTTTAGATTAATAATACCCCCTTAATATTCAAATAACAATTACATTTTTACATGTACATTCAATAACAAAAGTCCATTTATAGATTCAGTCTTTGGGGCGGCTTCCTGACCCTTTCGGGATAGCGCCTTTCCGGAGGTTCTTGTTCTTGGTGCAGAGGCGATTCTGACCTCCTTTTATCGGGTAGTTCATCGGGTTCCACTGCTACTGGGTCTGAAGTAGATGCTACCAGTATGTCGGGTTCATCCCCAGGTACTCGAGACATGGGGTTGATGCATTCCTGTGATGCTAAGATCTGATCGACGTGGCGTCTCACAATGTTCTCCCCGACATCCACTGTGTACATTAAAGGCCCCTGCCTTGTACATATCATTCCGGGCTGCCACTTCTCTGTTCGATAGTCCCGGGCCAAGACTGGTTGCCCTACATTGAAGCTCCTTGTCGGCTTCTCGTTGATGTGCTGGAATTGTTTGTCCTCAACATTTCTTCGCACATTTGGTCCGAGCAAGTCCAGACGAGATCTCAACCTTCGGTTAAAGAACATCATGGCCGGGGTCTGGTTGGTAACTGCATGTGTCGCGTTTCGTTAGGCTAATAAGAAATTGTCCATCTTATGCTGTAGTGGAATTTCCTCGTCGCACATGGCCTTTATCGCCTTCTTAAAGGTTTGTACGAAGCTCTCAGCCAATCCATTGGTGGCTGGATGATACGGGGCGGATGTGAAATGCCTTACCCCATTCCTTTTCATGAATTTTTGGAACTCATCAGACACAAACTGTGGTCCATTATCAGAGCAGATCTGCTCTGGCAAACCGCTTCTGGCAAATATGGTCCGTAGGACTGCAATCGTTTTCTCTGTAGTGGTTGAAGACATCTTTATCACCTCAGGCCACTTTGAATGAGCATCCACTGCTATTAAGAACATTGAGTCCATGAATGGACCAGCGAAATCAATGTGCACCCGTTGCCATGGAGAGGAGGGCCACTCCCATGGGTGTAGGTGGTGCATTTTGGACCTTCTGGCATCCTAAGCAGCTCTTAGTTAGGTCTTCGATTTGTTGATCGATTCCCGGCCACCACACATAAGCCCTAGCTAGGCTTTTCATTTTCACTCCCCCCAGATGACCTTCATGTAGCTCATTTAGCACTATCTCCCTTAACTTGGGTGGAATCACCACTCTGGATCCACACATCACTGTCCCCTGGCATACTGACAGCTGTTCTCTTCTGGATGAGAATGCTGACAACAGTGAGTCGCCATGTGTTGGCCATCCCCTCACCGTCAATTCATATACCCGTGACAGCGTCGGATCATTGCGGGTCTCCTTCTCTATATCCGCGTTTGTTACTGGCAATCGTTCAATTATCGACGAATAAAATATCTCGATAGGGTCCACTGCTGGTGCTTCCTCCGCAGTAGGCAGTGGCAGGCGCGATAGCCCATCAGCGTTCCCATGCTGTCTCGTGCCTTTATATTCTATTTCATATTGATTCACCCTAGAAACAGGGACCATCTTTGTAACCGCTGTGCAGTCATTACTGGCACGCCCTTCTTAGGATTAAAGATGGAGACAAGTGGTTGGTGGTCAGTCAGCAAGGTGAACTTCTGCCCATGCAGATAGTGGTTGAATTTTTTTACTCCCCATACTAGGCTGAGGGCCTCCCTGTCAATCTGGGCGTAGTTGCGCTCAGCTGAGGTTAGTGACCGAGACGCAAAGGGTACTGGCCTCTCCAACCCGTCTGAGAATTTGTGCGACAGCACCGCTCCAATGCCATAGGGTGATGCATCACATGCCAAACGAATTGGTAGTGCTGGGTTGAAATGGGCCAACACCTCTTTTGGTGTGATCAATTCTTTACACTTCTGGAAAGCTCGTCTACGTTCGTCATCCCACTTCCATGGTACCCGTTTGCAGTAGGGTGTTCAGCGGGTGTAATACCGTAGACAAATTTAGTAAGAACTTGTGGTAATAGTTTACCAGCCCGAGGAACGACCTCAGTTGTGACACATTTTCCGGTGCTGGAAACTTGACTACTGCCTCAATCTTGTCAGGGGACTTATGTAACCCCTCTTCATCGATGACGTGGCCGCAATACGAGATCTGTTTCTGGAAAAACTCGCACTTGTGGCGATTAGCTCGTAGCCCATATTCCTTTAATCTGGCGAGCACCTTCTCCAAGTTAGCGAGGTGATCACCGTCATTTTCGCCCGTGACCAAGATGTCGTCCAAATAACACTGGGTCCCTGGAATCCCTTGCAGGACCTGATCCATCGCCCTTTGCCAGATAGCCGGAGCCGAGGCTACTCCAAACACCAGCCGGTTGTATTGATAGAGACCTTTATGGATGTTGATCGTAAGGTAATGTTTCGAAGCTTCTTCTACCTCCATTTGCAAGTACGCCTGGGCTAAATCAATTTTGGCGAAGCGTTTACCACCAGATAGCGAGGCGAAAATATCCTCAATTCGTGGAAGCGGATATTGCACCATGTGAAGGACTGGGTTCACTGTCACCTTAAAATCCCCACAGATGCGGACCTTCTTTGGATCCCCAGGCGTATTACTCAACGACCTCTTCATTACAGGAACGATGGGTGTAGCCCACTCACTCCAGTCCACTTTGGACAGTACTCCTGAACGTTCCAACCCTTCCAGCTCTGCTTCAACCGCTGGTCTGATCGCATAAGGCACTGGTCTGGCCTTCAGAAACTTTGGGCTTGCATTATCCTCTATTTTAATTGTTGCTGTTATTCCTTTTAGTGTTCCTAGTCCCTCCTGGAACACTTCTTTTGCGTCAGTTAGCATTTTTGACAGTCGTCCAGGTGTGATGTCATCATCCTTTTTGGCCTCCACCTTCAGTGCCCGTATGGAATGCCAATCTAAATGTATCTTCCAGATCCATTCACGTCCTAGCAGTGATGGTCCTCCATTTGGCAATACATATATATCCATTTTAGGTATTTCCTGACCTTTATATGTCACTTTCACCCTTATTTTCCCTTTGGGGTAGACTTTTTGCCCTGTATACGTCTTCAAGACAATCTCTGTAGCTTTCAAGGGTATGTGTGAAAATAGCCGCTTGTAGTCTCTTTGATTTATGACTGTTAGAGCTGACCCTGTGTCCAATTCCATTTCCACTTGGACTCCGTCTATCTTGAGTGTAACCCAGATAGTCTGGTGATCCTCCATTTCGGTTACATTATGTAGTTTCAGACAACCCAGCTCCTTGCTTCCGGAGTCTGTGTCACTTTTCTGTTCGTCTGAACCACTGTCCATCATCTGGTGTACCTTTTTGTACTTCTCCTGTGGAGATTTCTTACTGTTGGTTTTCTTCCCAGACCTGCAGACTCTTGCTATGTGTCCTGCTTTCCCACACTGTCTGCACACTTGGTCCTTGAACCAACAATCTTTCTGGTCATGTGTTGTTCTGCCGCAGCGATAGCACTTCCCTGTTCCATAGGTCATTTCGTTGGTGCCATATTCTTGCGGTCTCCGTTGTATCTCTGCAGCGCCGCTTGCGGCTGCTCCGTGTGATACTGCCATACTGAAAGCTTTATCCAGCGTTAGGTCCTTTTCTGATAGAAGCCGTTTCTGGGTTCCTTCACTTTGTAGCCCACACACAAACTTGTCCCTTAACGTGTCTGCTAGTCACGCTCCAAACTGGCAGTATTTCGATAGTTTGCACAGTTCCGTTAGGTACTCAGCATTGCTTTCGTCTTTGTGTTGGTTCCTTTTATGGAACTTAAATCGTTCTGCTATCAGCAGCGGTGTGGGGTTTAAGTGGTCCTGTAGGATTTCTACTATGCTTTCAAAATTCTTGTTTACCGGCTTCTCTGGGGTTATTAGATTTCGCAGTAACTCATAAGTTTTTGCACCCATGGAATTTAACAGAACCAGTGCTTTATTAGCATCTGGCACTTCATTCGCCCTGCAGTACACCTCAATACATTCCACATATGTCGCCCAATCTTCGACTTCATTGTTGAATGTAGAGATACTGCCACTCTTCGGCATCCTTGGTTGTGTGTTAACTATCACCAATGGCGCCTCCCGCGCTTCCCCTTCTTCTCCGCTGGCACAAAATGGCGTCTCCCGCGCTTTCCTTCCTTCCCGCGCTCGCCCGTCTTCTCCGCTGCGGCTTCGCAAAATGGCGTCTCCCGCGCTCTTCCTTCTTCTCCGCGGCTCAATGGCGTCTCCCGCGCTCTCCCTGCTTCTCCGCGGCTCAATGGCATCTCCCCTTGCTTCGCCCCGCGGACCCTGATCAGCCCGTGATCCCTGGCTGTGCTCTGCGTGTTCTTCTCTTGATATTTGTCGACGCCGCTCAGTCTAGAACCCGGCTGTTTCTTACCCTCTCTCTCCGGTTTGCAGTATTTTTCCTCGACGCCGCTCGGTGACCAACCCCCGGCTGCGCCCTGCTCTCTTCACCCTCTTTCTTACCCCGTCGACGCTGCCCGGCTCTCTCTCTCTGCCGTCGGTCGGCTCCAGCCGCCTCTGCTCGGGAAGGGTCTGCTCTGGACCTGTCGTCGGTCTCTTACTGCTCGTTGTGGCTGGGGAACCAAGCCCGGCTCTCCACAGCCTCCCCAGCGAAGTTGGATCTCTGCCTGACTGCTGGGCGGTTGCTCGCGGTCGACGCCTGTGTTCCTGGACTTGACTATTTTTTTTTTATGTTGCAGGTAGATTCGCATCAACACTCGTTGCCACTGTTAGATCCGTGGTTCAGTGGATAAATAACTACACGGATGCTGTACATAAACAAATAACAGGTCTTTACTGGAGGAGGGTAATCTCTAGACTGGGGTACAGAGGCATGCGCACAGCTTATATACCAGTGTGGTCACTGCCGGTACTACAGTATACAGGAGCTGTAAAAAGTAGTTCTGACTTAAAGCACATACACTACAGGGAATACCCCCAAAAATACATGTACACATCAAATAAGTTTTAAAAAATTACATATTTAAAATTTATTAAAATGCCATTTAATTAAATATTTAACGGCCCAGTAATTCGGGTCTCAACGCATGAGTACACACGGGGTACTCACGCGTGGACCCGATGGAAGTGTTGGTTTCTTGCATGCACAGCGCATGCGCGGGAAAACGGCACTTCCGGTCCCCTGAAAGCAGGGGTTAAGAGGTGAAACGCGTGCGATGTATGAGGCAGCGTGTGCGCGTGCGTGTTGAACTTCCTTTTTTTTGACAGGTTTGCCCGTGCGTGAAGGCCTCCACTTTTTACACTTTAAAAAAGCAGACGTAAGGACTTCATTTTAAAAGGTAAGTAGTCAATTAATTAAAATTAGAACATTTTTTCCACAGGTTTATTATTTTTAAATACTTTACAGTAAGGTAAGTGTATTTTTAGCTCCGATTTTTTATAAAATTATTTGTTTCAAAAATTAAAATTATTGTTTAAAATGGTTATTTAATGTTATTTCTAGTTGATTTAACTAGTGTGATTTAAAAAAAAAATTATTTTAACGTTATGTACTGTTTTGGGCGCCCGGAGTTTTCATGAGTTTGACAGTTCTTCTTGATACAGACTCCGGAAGCAAGGAGCTGGGTTGTCTGAAACTACATAAGGTAATCAAAATGGAGGATCACCAGACTATCTGGGTCACGCTCAAGCTAGACGGAGTCCAAGTGAAAATGGAATTGGACACAGGATCAACCCTAACAGTCATAAACCGAAGGGACTACAAGCGGCTATTTTCACATATACCCTTGAAAGCTACAGAGATTGTCTTGAAGACGTACACGGGGCAAAAAGTCTACCCCAAAGGAAAAATAAGGGTGAACGTACAAAGGCCAGGAAATACCCAAAATGGACCTATATGTATTGCCAGATGGAGGACCACCACTACTAGAACGTGAATGGATCCGGAAGATACAATTAGATTGGCATTCCATACAGGCACTGAAGGTTGAGGCCAAAAAGGATGACGACGTCACACCTGGACGAATGTCAAAAATGCTAACTGACGCACAAGAAGTGTTCCAGGAGGGACTCGGAACACTAAAAGGCATAACAGCGACAATTAAATTAGAGGAAAATGCAAGCCCAAAGTTTTTTAAGGCCAGACCAGTACCTTATGCGATCCGACCAGCCGTCGAAGCAGAGCTGGAAGGTTTGGAACGTTCAGGAGTACTGTCCAAAGTGGACTGGAGCGAGTGGGCTACACCATCGTTCCTGTAATGAAGAGGTCATTGAGTAATACGCCTGGGGAACCAAAGAAGGTCCGCATCTGTGGGGATTTTAAGATGACAGTGAACCCAGTCCTTCACGCGGTGCAATATCCGCTTCCACGGATTGAGGATATTTTTGCCTCACTATCTGGAGGTAAACGCTTCACTAAGATTGATCTGGCCCAGGCGTACCTGCAAATGGAGGTAGAAGAAGCCTCGAAACAATACCTCACGATCAACACTCATAAAGGTCTCTACCAATACAACCGGCTGGTGTTCGGGGTAGCATCGGCTCCGGCTATTTGGCAAAGGGCAATGGATCAAGTCCTGCAAGGGATTCCAGGGACCCAGTGTTATTTGGACGACATCCTGGTCACGGGCGAAAATGACAGTGATCACCTCGCCAACCTGGAGAAGGTGCTCACTAGATTAAAGGAATATGGGCGGTGAGCTAATCGCCACAAGTGCAAGTTTTTCCAGAAGCAGATCTCGTATTGTGGCCACGTTATTGATGAAGAGGAGTTACATAAGTCCCCTGAAAAGATTGAGGCAGTAGTCAAGGCTCCAGCACCGGAAAATGTGTCACAACTGAGGTCGTTCCTCGGGCTGGTGAACTACTACCATAAGTTCTTACCAAATTTGTCTACAGTATTACACCCACTGAACACCCTACTGCAAACGGGGGTACCATGGAAGTGGAATGACGAATGTAAACGAGCTTTCCAGAAGTGCAAAGAATTGATCACATCAAAAGAGGTATTGGCCCATTTCAACCCAGCACTACCAATTCGGTTGGCGTGCGATGCATCACCCTATGGTATTGGAGCGGTGCTTTCGCACAAATTCCCAGACGGGTTGGCGAGGCTAGTAGCCTTTGCGTCTCGGTCGCTAACCTCAGCCGAGCGCAACTATGCCCAGATTGACAGGGAGGCACTCAGCCTAGTATGGGGAGTAAAAAAATTCAACCACTATCTGCATAGGCAGAAGTTCACCTTTCTGACTGACCACCAACCACTTGTCTCCATCTTTAATCCAAAGAAGGGCGTTCCGGTGATGACTGCACAACGGCTACAAAGATGGTCCCTTTTTCTAGGGGCGAACCAATATGAAATAGAGTATAAGGGCACGAAACAGCATGGAAACGCTGATGGGCTATCACGCCTGCCACTGCCTACTGTGGAGGAAGCACCAGCAGTGGACCCTATCGAAATATTTTATTCGTCGATAATTGAACGCTTGCCAGTAACTAACGCGGATATAGAGAAGGAGACCCAAAATGATCCGACACTGTCTCGGGTATATGATCTGACGGTGAAGGGATGGCCAACACATGGCGACTCAGTGTTGCCAGCATTCTCATCCAGAAGAGAACAGCTGTCAGTATGCCAGGGGACCTTGATGTGTGGATCCCGAGTGGTAATTCCACCCAAGTTAAGGGAGAGAGTGCTCAATGAGCTTCACGAAGGCCATCTGGGAGGGGTGAAAATGAAAAGCCTTGCTAGGGCTTATGTGTGGTGGCCGGGGATCGATCAACAAATCGAAGACCTAACAAAGAGCTGCTCAGGATGCCAGAAGGTCCAAAATGCACCACCACATGCCCCGCTACACCCATGGGAGTGGCCCTCTTCTCCATGGCAATGGGTGCATATTGATTTTGCTGGTCCATTCATGGACTCAATGTTTTTAATAGCAGTGGATGCGCACTCGAAATGGCCTGAGGTGATCAAAATGTCCTCCGCCACTACAGAGAAAACGATTGCAGTCCTACGGACCATATTTGCCAGGAACGGCTTGCCAGAGCAGATTTGCTCTGATAATGGACCACAGTTTGTGTCCGAAGAATTTCGGAAATTTATGAGAAGGAATGGGGTAAGGCATTACACATCCGCCCCGTATCATCCAGCCACAAATGGATTGGCTGAGAGGTTCGTACAAACCTTTAAAAAGGCAATAAGGGCCATGTGCGATGGTGACATTCCAGTACAGCATAAGGTGGACAACTTCCTGTTAGCCTACAGAAATGTGACACATGCAGTTACCAACCAGACCCCAGCCATGATTTTCTTTAACCGAAGGTTGAGATCTCGTTTGGATTTGCTCAGACCAAATGTGCGAAGAAATGTTGAGGATAAGCAATTCCTGCATATCAATGAGAAGCCGACAAGGAGCTTCAATGTAGGACAACCAGTCTTGGCCCGCGACTACCGAACAGAGAAATGGCAACCCGGAATGATATGCACACGGCAGGGGCCACTAATGTACACAGTGGATGTCAGGGAGAACATTGTGAGACGCCATGTCGACCAGATCCTAGCGTCACAGGAACGAGTCAACCCCATGTCTCGCGTACCTGGGGATGAACCCGACATACCGGTATCATCTATCCCAGAAACAGTAGCAGTGGAAACTGATGAACTAACCGACGAAAGGGGGCCAGAATCGCCTCCGCACCAAGAACAAGACACTCAGGAAAGGTGCTATCCAGAAAGGATCAGGAAGCCGCCCCAAAGACTGAATCTATAAATGGACTATTTCAGTTTAATATGCATGTTAAAGTGTTAACTATTATTTGAATGTTATGGGTACTGTTAATCTAAAAGGGGAAGAATTGTAGTGTATGTACCTTTAAGAGAGAACTACTTTTACAGCTCCTGTATACTGTAGTACCGGCAGTGACCACACCTGTATATAAGCTTTGAGCATGCCTCTGTACTGTTAGTCTTTAGACTACCCTCCTCCAGTAAACACCTGTTGGTTGTTAATTTACAGCCTCCGTCTAGTTATTGGAAAACACCATACTTTAAGAATCACGGATTCAACAGCTGCAAATTATGGCCCATTGTGTTATTCACACACATACTTTCCAGCAAGCTACTTGACTGAAGAAGGCATTGCTGCCAAGGCTCATCGGCAATGTTCCTGCTAAGCTGCGTGGCCACGCGGTCATCTGCAATGTCCTGCACAGGCCGCTCACCGGCTTTTCCATTGTAGATACCGTGCATACGCAAAAATTTGAATGGGCCATGCAGGAAGCAGTGTAGCTTACGGGGAACATTGCTCATCGGCCCCGATTTTAACTCCAGGTGGATTCCCCGCTGAGGCTTGAGTTATAATTACAGTCGGGTCTCAATGATGTCATTGGGTCGCAACATGCATATGTAAAGAAGGACCTTGTTGGCTCCGGGAGGGTGTCCTTGCTGCCTGCTCAGGAAAACAGGTTAAAGTTGCAGATGTTGGGATCATGGCGGCTTTCGGACAGGTAAGAGCCAGGGCGATTTTAACTGCCCGCCCGCCTGTCAGGTTTCTGCTGAGTGAGTAGGGTTAAAATTGCCATCATGTTTACGCACACACATCTTACAGTGAGAGTAAGAATCAGCAGCAGGGTCCCAAGCTGATTTTTCCCTTTCTAATCCAAGGAATGCTAAAGCCGATTGTAACATTTAAAAGATAATCCTGGCTGATAATTCCACAACTGCAACATGAATTCATAACAACAACAACTTGTATTTATATGGAGCCTTTAACATAGTAAAACGTCCCAAGGCGCTCCACAGGAGTGTTATAAGACAGAAAGTTTGACAGCAAGCCACATAAGGAGCAATTAGGGCAGATGACCAAAAGCTTGGTCAAAGAGGTCTTAAAGGAGGATAGAGAGGTAGAGAGGTGGAGAGGTTTAGGGAGGGAATTCCAGAGCTTAGGGCCTAGGCAACAGAAGGCACAGCCACCAATGGGTGAGTGATTATAATCAGGGATGCTCAAGAGGGCAGAATTAGAAAAGCGCAGTTATCTCGGGGAGTTGTGGGGCTGAAGGAGATTACAGAGATAGGGAGGGGTGAGGCCATGGAAGGAGTTGAAAACAAGGATGAGAATTTTGAAATCGAGGCGTTGCTTAACCGGGAGCCAATGTAGGTCAGCGAGCACAGGGGTGATGGGTGAACGGGACTTGGTGCGGGTTAGGACACGGGCAGCCGAGTTTTGGGTCACCTCAAGTTTACGTAGGGTAGAATGTGGGAGGCCAGCCAGGAGTGCATTGGAATAGTCAAGTCTAGAGGTAACAAAGGCATGGATGGGAGTTTCAGCAGCAGATGAGCTGAGGCAAAGGTGGAGACGGGCGATGTTACGGAAGTGGAAATAGCCAGTCTTAGTTATGCTGCGGGGATGTGGTCGGAAGCTCATTTCAGGGTCAAATATGACACCAAGGTTGTGAACAGTGTGGTTCAGCCTCAGACAGATGTTAGGGAGAGGGATGGAGTCAGTGGCTAGGAAACGGAGTTTGTGGAGGGGACAGAAAACAATGGCTTCGGTCTTCCCAACATTTAATTGGAGAAAATTTCTGCTCATCCAGAACTGGATGTCGGACAAGCAGTGTGTCAATTTAGAGACTGTGGAGGGGTCGAGAGAAGTGGTGGTAAGGGAGAGCTGGGTGTCATCAGCGTACATGTGGAAACTGACGCTGTGTTTTTGGATGATGTCGCCAAGGGGCAACATGTAGATGAGAAATAGGAGGGGGCCAACGATAGATCCTTGGGGGATACCAGAAGTACCGATGTGGGAGCAGGAAGAGAAGCCATTGCAGGTGATTCTCTGGCTAAGATTTGATAGATAAGAACGGAACCAGGCGTGTGCAGTCCCACCCAGCTGGACGACAGTGGAGAGGCGTTGGAGAAGGATGGAGTGGTCAACCATGTTAAAGTCTGCAGACAAGTCAAGAAGGACGAGGAGGGATAGTTTACCTTTGTCACAGTCACAAAGGATGTCATTTGTGACTTTGATGAGAGCCGTTTCGGTATTGTGGCAGGGACAGAAACCTGATTGGAGGGATTCAAACATGGAGTTGTGGGAAAGATGGGCATGGATTTGGGAAGCAACAACATGTTCAAAGACTTTGGAAAGGAAAGGGAGGTTGGAGATGCGGCAGTAGTTTCCAAGGACGGAGGGATCAAGGGTTGGTTTTTTGCAGAGAGGGGTGATGAAGACAGATTTGAGGGAGAGGGGGACAGTACCTGAGGAGAGAGAACCGTTAACAATGTCAGCTAACATGGGAGCCAGAAAAGGAAGTTGGGTGGTCAGCAGTTTGGTGCGAATAGGGTTGAGGTAGCCGGAAGTGGGTCTTATGGACAAGATGAGTGCGGAGAGGTCATGAGGGGAGATCGGAGAGAAACTGGAGAAAGATGTGAGTTCAGGGCTAGGGCAGGGGGGAACTTTAGAGGACGTTTGGCCTGCTGGATTAGGGGAAGGAAGGGAAGTGGCAGAGGCAGCTGAACGGATGGTCTCAATCTTAGAGACAAAGAAGTCCATGAGCTCCTCACACTTGTTGTTGGAGGTGAGGGTGGAGGAGACAGGGGCGAGGGGCTTAATAAGATGGTTAGCAGTGGAGAATAGAAACCGGGGTTTGTGTTTGCATTCCAGAATGATTCTGGAATAGTGAGCAATTTTGGCGGACGAGAGCAGAACCCAATAATGCTTTATGTGGTCTAGCCTGATCTGGCGGTGAATGGCTAAACCAGTTGTCCACCATATCCATTCAAGTCTGCGTCACTTGGACTTAAGGGAGCGAAGATGAGGGCCGTATCAGGGAGAGTGGCCAGGGTGAAAGAGAGTAATTGTTTTAATAGGGACTAGAGCATCAAAGGTGGTGGTGAGGGTGTTGTTGAGCAGATCGGTAGCTGCAGAAATGTCATGGTGAATGGAGGGCCAAAGGTTGGACAGTTGGGATTTCATAAGTGCAGTTGTAAGAGAGTTGGGGGAGAGTTTTTTCCAGGGACGGACACAGAAGGAAGTAGGTTTGGGGGGTAGTGGGGGAAGGGGGATGTGGGTGGAGGGCGATATGAGGAAGTTGTCAGAGATGGCCTTATCTGCGATCGACACAATGGGAGTAGTGATGCCACAAGAGATGACAAGGTCGAGGGGGTGGCCGTGAATATGGGTTGTGGAGTTTACATGAAGGGAGAGATTAAGGGAGGATAGAAGACTAGTGAACTCAGAGGAGAGAGAGCATGGTGAATTGAAATGAAGATTGAAATCACCGAGAATGAGAAGTCGTTCATTACAGAGGCTGAGGGAGAAAAGCAGTGAAGTTGTCTCGGTAATAACATTTTTATGGTCCTTGGGTGGGTGTTAGAGAATGAGAATTTTAAATGAGAGGTGAAAGGGCTGAAATAAGGCGAGATGCTCAAAGGAGGAGAAAGTGCCGGAGCAGTAGGGGGACAGGCCAAGGTATGATTTGGTGATGAGAGCCACACCGCCACCACGGCGGTCTGAGCAGGGCAAGTGGTGGAAGGTATAGCCAGGTGGGGAGGCTTCATTTAAGGGTAAGGGGTCATCACCTCTCAACCAAGTTTCCGTCAGGGCCATGATGTCGATGCAATCATCCACAATAAGCTCATGGATGGCAAGGGCCTTGTTCGCAAGTGAACGGACATTCTGGAGGCTGATGCGGAGAGGGTCGGTGATGGCTGACCCACTGCCAGCGTCCACAGGGTCAGCGCTGGGAGGGGTGAGTTGGATGGGGAGGAGATTAGCAAGGTTAGCCCCCAGTAGGCGTGCTGGGCAGGAAGGCCAGTGAAACAGTAAAATGGGACAGTTGGGGTTGCTGCTGGTAAGGAGGCAATGAAGAGTGTCTCAATGGGCCCTGTTGTGTCTCCTTGTGTTCTTATACTATATATATTACAGACACTTTTAGTTCATTTTTAGTTAGTGCTTTTACTAAGCTGTATTCTTGCTTTTGTTACAGTGCTGCCGCATGGTGCGGAGTGATACAAGATGTCCGACGCTGCACTGTGCACTGCCCGTGCACAGTGTGCCACATAGCAATATAACTACACCATACCAAAGTAGTTCCATTTAACGATGTGATACTATAACGATGTAACATCCCTCTTTCTCAAAAAACTAAAATATGAAATTTAACAATTTAAATTAACAAATATTATATCTAAACTATTATTATCAACTACAAAGAATCATGAGTTTTTTTTTATTTGCGATATCGCTCAGGTGGTTGGATGTTGTCCCTCCATCTTGTGGATTTGGTGGTGACCATTCCTCTCTGCGGTGTTTTGGTGTGTTCCACTCTCATTGTTGTTGTTGCTGTCGCCTTTGGAGTTGGAGTGTGCATGCTCGTGGTTGTTTGATTTGTAGCGCTTGTTTCTGGTGTTGTACTGCTTGTGGTAGCTGGTGTTGTCAATGTTGCTGATGTTGTCTGCTGCTTATCCAGTTCAGGTGAAGGTCTGATGTGGAGTCTGTTCCATCTGTATTGGTTACCAGGTTCAGTCTCTACGAAGTAGGGTCTTGGAGTATCAGCTTTTCCAATGACCTTGGCTGGATTCCAGGTTTTCAACACTGCGTCTTGCACATGCACTGATTGTCCATTCAGCAATTCTGGTGGCGTCTTTGCATGTTTATCGTAATGTTTGCATCCTACGATTTGTGCTTCTGCCAGCTTTTGTCTGAAGTCCTCCTGGTCCTGGGGAGGATGTATTTTTGCTGGTAGTGTAGTCTTAAACTTCCTCCCATTCAGCAATTCCGCAGGTGATTTCATGTCTGCTTTCAGTGGTGTTGATCTGAGTGATAGGAGGATAAGGTCTTGGTCTTCCCCCATCTCACTACTTTTGATGAGAGTTCTCTTGACAGTCTGGATCTGTCTTTCGATGAACCCGTGTCCCCTTGGGAAATGTGGGGATGAGGTTACTACTTTGAACCCATACTTTCCTGCCAGAGCTCTGAATTCACTCGATGTGAACTGGGTTCCATTGTCACAGATTACCTTTTCCGGGATTCCTTGTTCAGCAAACAAGCTCTTTGCAATCCTGGTGGTAGTTGTGGCTCTCAAGTCTTTCATCCTTCTCACAAAAGGAAACTTGGAATAGTAATCTGCTACTATGAGATACCATTCTTGATTGCACATGAAGAGATCTGCCCCAACAGTGTGCCATGGTCTTGACGGTATTTCACTAGGTATCATCTCCTCTTTCTGTTGTGCATTTCTGTATTTCTGGCATATACCACATGCAGAGACCATCTGTTCGATATTTTTGTACATGCCTATCCAGTATACAGCTGATCTGGCTCTCAGCTTGCATTTCTCCATTCCCATGTGGCCTTCATGTATGAGATGGAGAAGTTGTGTCTGCATCGTCTTTGGCATGATGATCCTCGATCCAGCAAGGAGAATACCGTCTTCTACTGCAATATCGTCTTTGATCGTCCAGTATTGACGAATTGTCGCCTGTACCTGCTGGATTCTCTCCGGCCACCCCTGTATTACTTGTTGTGTGAGTAGTTGCAACTCTTCATCTTTGCTAGTCTCATCTCTGATTTGACTGAGCTTTGTAGGGGTAACATTCACTAGGTGGTGGATTTTTACTGTTAGGTCCTCCACCTCGTGTTTCTCATATGGTGACAATCGAGACAACACATCTGCTAGCACCATTTCCTTTCCTGGCTTATATTTAAGCGTGAAGTCATAGCTTTGGATTCTTAGAATTAGTCTTTGCAGTCTTGCAGGCGCTTTGCACTGCTTCTTCTTATAGATCTGTTCTAGTGGACGATGGTCACTCTCTATTGAAAATCGTCTGCCATATAGGTATGTATGGAATTTCTCGCATCCGTACACTACTGCTAATAGTTCTCTTTCTATGTTGGCATATCTCGTCTCGGCTGACGTCAAGGCCTTTGATGCGAAAGCTATCAGCTTTCCTTCTTGCACCAGAGCTGCCCCATGTCCTCTGGTAGAAGCGTCTACTTGCAGAGTGACTGGTTTTCTTCTGTCATAATATGACAGACTTGTTTCTTTGCACAACAGTTCTTTAAGTTGTTTGAAATTCCTTTTGTGTGATTCAGACCACTGGTATTCGGTGTCTTCTTTTAATAGCTCTCTGAGATTTGTTGTATGTTCCGACATGTGTGGGATGAAAGAACTCATGTATTGGACCAAGCCGAGGTAACTCCTCAGCTCTTTCTTGTCTTTGGGTGGTTTCATTTCAGCAATCGCCGCAATCTTCTCTGGATTTGGCTTGACTCCCTCTGGTGTATAAATCATACCGAAGAATTGGCATTCCTTGACTTTAACTATGCTCTTATCTGCATTTAACTTGATGCCAGCCATCCTGGTACTCTCCATGGCCTCATGTAGGTGCATGTCATGGTCTCTTTCATCTGCTCCATAGATCTGAATATCATCAACTATCCCTATAGCTCCTTCACAGCCTCTGTCTGTCTCGTCTATTTTCTGTTGAAAGATATCTTGACTGACCTTTAGCCCGAATGGTAGCCGCAGGAATTTGTAACGCCCAAATGGTGTGTTGAATGTTGTCAACATCCTCATCCTCATCCAACTTCACGTTCTAATATCTATTTCTGGCATCTAGTTTTGAGAAAACCTTGGCTCCTGCCAGTGATGGCGTAATCTCCTCTAGCGTTGGGGTGGGATAGTGGTCCCTCTTTATCGCCTGGTTTAGATCTTTGGGGTCCAAACATATTCTGAGACGCCCGTTTGGCTTTTCTAGTACCACAATTGAGTTTACCCAGTCTGTGGGTTCAGTGACCTTTACGATCACTCCCTTTTCTTCCATCTCCTTTAGCTCTCTTTCAAGCTTTGTCTTCAGCTCGATGGGTACTTTTCGTGGAGCATGGATAACGGGCTTTACCTCTGGATCGATGGTGATGTGGTATTGGAAATCTCCGAAACATCCCACTGTATCATCGAAACATTCCGGATACATGTCTATCAAGTCTTTTTTACTCTTGATTTGTGGGCAGTTCTCCAATGGGGTGTTGCTGTCTATCTTCAGTGGCGTTTCTGTCAGCTCGTGATGCACTGAGATCAATCTCAACTTCTCGCAGCTGTTTAATCCCAGGATCGCTGGCCCCTCAGTGTCGGTGACATAGAACATGCAGTTGATGTTCTTTCTTTTATGTGTCCCTTTGATAAAGGTTATTCTGAGTTGTTTAATCTCACTCCCCCCGTATGCTGTCAGTGTGACATTACTTGCCTTTAAACAACCGCTTTTCGGGTAGCCATCTTCTCTCAGGTTTTCAGGAAAGATCTGCTGGTACAGTCTCAATGGGAGAATGTTGCTCTGAGCCCCTGTGTCCAGCTTCAACTTTAATTTAATGGTTGTGGGCCGACCTTTGACCTTTTTTTTGATTTGGATGATGGTGTGCAATTCTCTCCTCAGAGTATTTTCCACTCTGGACATCTCGTGAAGCAGTATCTTTATGGTTTCGATGTTTAGTGCATTGTCGTGATCATCATCATCATCCTGCTGATCCATGGCATGGATATTGTGTTTCTTTCTCTGGTTCTGCTGTCCTCCTTTGTTTTTGATGTATGTTCCTCCTTTCTTCGTTCTACACCTCTTTTCCCAGTGGTTTAGTTTGCCACATGCATTGCAGCTTGTTCCATATGCTGGACATTTCCTCTTGTCTGTGTAATCGTGCGGTCTTCCACAATTTCTGTACATGTTTCCCCCGTTGTCATGTGCATGTCTTTGTGTGTTGTACTTTTCTCTCACTGCATCCACTCTGTTGTCCATCTCAGAAACTGTCCGCATGTCAGCCGTTTGAGAAATCAGCATTTTCATTTGCTGCTTCATGGCTTCATGAGCTCTCGTAGTATCTATAGCCTCTGTTATTCCAAGCTTTTCTTTTCCTATCAGGGCTTTTTGTGCCTCTACATGTGCTGACCCCCATATTAGCTGGTCCACAAGCCTTTCCTCCATTTCCTTAAATTTACACTTGCTGGCTTCATTTCTCAGCCTTGTCAGGAAATTGTCAGCTGTTTCACCGGGTTCCTGTCTTAGACTCTGGAATTTGTATCTGTGTGTATGGTGATTGGATTTAGGCTCTAGATGGTTGCTGAATTTATCAAAAATTGTCGCTGGGTTTTCCTTTTCCTCTTCAGTCAAACTCCAGCTATTATACAAATCTAGGCCTTTTTCTCCTGTCCACAACAGAATGTAACTAACCTTTTCCTCGTTGGTAGTACCCTTCAGGAAGCTTTTGAATGTAAGCTCATATTTCTGTTTGAACTTGCAGAATGCTTCTACTATATCGTCGGCTTCCCAGTTCATGAGGGGTTGCATTTGCACAGTCAGTGCAGCGGCAGCCGTCATTTTAGTTTCCCGTATGATTCTGCAGACACCGGCACTCACAATCAGCTCATAAAATCATTTTTCGTCTTATTCGTAGTTCGTATAGCAGAATTTGTACTCACTTATACCGCTGCCACCATGTTGTGTCTCCTTGTGTTCTTATACTATATATATTACAGACACTTTTAGTTCATTTTTAGTTAGTGCTTTTACTAAGCTGTATTCTTGCTTTTGTTACAGTGCTGCCGCATGGTGCGGAGTGATACAAGATGTCCGATGCTGCACTGTGCACTGCCCGTGCACAGTGTGCCACATAGCAATATAACTACACCATACCAAAGTAGTTCCATGTCAAAGTAGTTCCATTTAACGATGTGATACTATAACAATGTAACAGGCCCTTCGTAGGATACTTTTAACATAGCAAAACATCCCAATGTGCTTCACAATGCTGGGTCAGACACAAGGAAGAGAGTGGAAATTAGAGGATGTAGTCAAATGCACTGTCAACGAGATAGGTTTTAAAAGGCTGTTGAAAATAGGGAGAGATATAATAAAGTGAAAGGATTTAGGGAGAGAATTTCAGAGTGTGGGGCAAGATGACCGAAGGCTCTGCCATCTATGGTAGAGGGAGAGGAAACGCACAGTACACTACAAGAGCTGGGACATAGGACTGGAAGAGGTTGCAGAGGTAGGGTGGCACATGGAGGGATTTGCAGACATGGATGAGGAATTGGAAGTTGATATGCCGAGGGGTGGGAAGCCACCAGAGATCAGCGAAGACAGGGGTGATAGTAGAGCAGAATTTAGTGCGAGATAAAATGAGTTGGAAATCATGTAGGGTGGAGGTAGCTTGGTGGGGAGGAGAGCATGGGATGTCTGGAAATTATAAAGAAGTGGATCAGGGTTTCAATCCCAGTGACCTGGTGAGGGAGGGACAGAGATATTTCAAAGTGAAAGTAGGTGGTCTTGGTAATGGACTGGATGTGGGTTCCAAAGATCAGTTTAGGACACTGAAGGTGAGTGCTGTCACGTTGATCAGGATGGTTTCAGTGCACACAGACCAGGGATCAAACCTGGGCCCTTCCTGGTCTGTATGGCTTTAGTAACAATCCACACAATGTACTTACACAAATTGAACGATCAGTAAAAGATATTTTACTGCAGTCATGGAGGGCCTGCCCCTTGGGTTGTGATATTTTCTGCTGATTTTTATTGAGAGGATGGTCAGGACCAATTGGCATGTGGATGGGGTGGAATTAAAGCAACCAGTTACAAAGGCTATGCACAGGCAAGTTTGCAAGAAACAGGTTGTGTAAGATGTCGGAATTTGAGTCGGCACTTTAGGGTTAAGGCACTTGTGGCCATCCCGTTAATCTCATCATCATATTTGGCCTTGACACCCTCATGGTCTCTACTGCTGACTAACTCTCTCCAATAACATTCTTAACTCCATTCTTTGCACACATAACATTATCATACCGAATCTGATAAAACTGAAGTCACAAAGATCTCGGACTCTCATTTTATCGATCCAAATTAACTACAGGTCAATGCTTCTATCTCACCAAACTAGACCAACTATGCAGATTAATCAATTTGCTGCTGTATCGACAGAAGATGTAGACAGAAGGAAAGACTTGCATTTATATAGCTCCTTTCATGACCACCGGACATCTCAAAGCACTTTACAGCCAATGGCGCACTTTTGAAGTGCAGTCACTGTTGTAATGTGGGAAATGTGGCAGCCAATTTGCGCACGGCAAAGTCCCACAAACAGCAATGTGATAATGACCAGATAATCTGTTTTTGTTATGTTGATTGAGGGATAAATATTGGCCAGGATATTGGGGATAATTCCCCTGCTCTTCTTCGAAATAGTGCCATGGGATCTTTTACGTCCACTGGAGAGAGCAGACGGGGCCTCGGTTTAACATCTCATCTGAAAGACAGCACCTCCGACAGTGCAGCACTCCCTCACCACTGCACTGGAGTATCAGCCTAGCTTTATGGAGTGGGACTTGAACCCACAACCTTCTGACTCAGAGGCGAGTGTGCTACCAACTGAGCCACAGCTGACACTATAAACAGATCAATTGAAGGTCTTACCCCAAATGTATATTTGCAGGCAACTTGACAGACTTTCTTGTTGACCTTCGTGCAAATTTCTGACCACTTTCGATACACTGAATTGCTCTCTTGATGTCCTTCACCCAGGAATCGCGTTCTTCAATGTATGTAGCTTGCAGATAATGGTCCTGACTCTTTGCTGTATGAAACTTGAAAACAAACTGGGAGAAAAAAGATTTCACGATAAACAACTGTAAGAGGGCAAAATCAACTACAGAATAAAACACACACAAAAGCAATCTGTATGGCAGAGAGTTCCAGATTTCTACGCAGCCAGTTGTTATGATCTGGAATGCACTGCCTGAAAGGGTGGTGGAAGCAGATATAACGCTAACTTTCAAAAGGAAATTGGATAAATACTTGAAGGGGAAAAATTTACAGTGCTACGGGGAAAGAGCAGGGGAGTGGGACCAATCGGCTTTCAAAGAGCCGGCACAGGCACGATGGGCCGAATAGTCTCCTTCTGTGTGGTACGATTTTATGATTCTATAACAATGAAACATTTTTGCATGTATTAGATTATTTATTTGGATTCTTAAGTTTTAAAAACTGTAATTAATGTGACCATTAAAGGCTACAGTTTAATCTGCCAGTTTACATAATAATTTGAACCTTAAAAGTCTTTTTATTCACATAACTAGCTGCAGTTCCTATGATGTATATGTGAAGGAGTTTTCAGAGAGTTAACTGTCTCTCTCATCCGTGATTGAATTATGAAACAATGCTATTTACTGATAGAAATAAATTTAGTTACAGTTTTTCTCTTTTTCTCTCAAATATTAGTCTTATTTTAGTTCTAGTTCTTACAGGAAATTTAATCCTAATTTTAGTTTCATCAAACAAAATTTAGTCATATTTTAGCTTAAGTCAAGAATTTACTAATATAATTTACTCGACAATTATACATATGCAGTATTTTTTATAAAACATGTGTCATTTAATAATTAATATTTACAAGCAACCAAAAAATTGCAATAAATAATTTGGATTTACACACCATTCTTTTGCTGTAGTCCAGGCATGGGGATGTAACCAAACTCCCCTTCAGCGGAATGACTCCTTTGGGACTCCCGTCAGCTTTTTTACTGTAAAATTCAATCCCATCTTCTAAAAGAACAACCCAAATTGCCTTCCAGGAATTAAACACAGTCCCCTATAGCAGAAAGAAAAAATTCCCATCAGGAGGTATGATGTGCAATGACATCCCAGTGACTAACATAAATACTGACATTGGTGAACCTTTTATTTTGGGCAGCCAGATTTGCGAAATTCAAGTTCAATGTTACGTGCCAGGCTTCCTCATAACCAACTGCTTAAGACAGATCTTATGTAAGGGATTATAACCAAGGTACATATCCACCATGAGCCCCACTCCCCTCCAAGCTTCGGAGTGACAGGTCAGTATAGGCCAAAGCCCAGCTCCCCTCCAACCATTTTGCCCTTTCACTATAAATCCACATTGGTCCTGGAGCTCACACAGTGGACAAAAGAAGCCCATCTATTGCAAGCTTAGAAGTTCCAAACCATGAAGGAGAATTGCTTGTACACATGTCTGTCACAGCACAAACTTAAACTGCGCTGGGACTTTGCTGCAATTGAAGAATGCTCAGAGTTGTCCTTCATCCAGTAGAGTACTGAAGGACTGTCCAAGCTAAAGTTGACATTCACCTGAACTGTCGGGTACTACCATGAATCAACAATTGAGACAGACACTCCTGTAGTTTTCAATAATACATGAAACGGGAACGGCACAAACACAAGCAGCTTTTAGTGTGTTAAATCTGAAAAATTCCTTTAAACACCGAGTTTCATTCAGCCGGCCATGCCTTCAGCTGCCTGGGCCCTAAACCCTGGAATTCCCTCCCTAAACCTCTCCGCCTCTCTCGCCTCCTTTAAGACGCTCCTTAAAACCTACTTATTTGACCGAGCTTTTGGGCATCTGTCCTAATATCTCCATATGTGACTTGGTGTCAAATTTTGCCTGATAATCACTCCTGTGAAGCGCCTTAGGACATTTTACTCCATTAAAGGTGCTATATAAATCCAAGTTGTTGTTGTTTACAATTTGTTGTTAATCTGCTTCACAAGAGTCATTGTATTTTGTTGCGGATGTGCTTTTAGATATTTTGAAGTGATAAGGCAATGTTTAAACTCACGTTTTCGTTTTACAATCTCTGTCAATCTTAAAACTGTTGAGTGGGTAGTAAATGCTTCACAAAATTCTCACCATATAGAAAAACGGAAGTCTAATGCCAGATGCTGAGTTACTTAATGACCATGGGTAAAAGTGTTGTCCTGGGAAAGGGCTTTATGTGGCAGAAGCACACATCAGGACTACAGGTGTGCGCCTCCTACCAGTACAGTGGACAGAAAATCACAGGGGTATGGGCCCAAATTCTCAATATGTGGCCCAGCACATGAACCTCAGCACCGGAAACACTGAAATGAAGATAAGCCACGCATCTAACTGGTCATATGAGTCACTGTACTTTCTTTTCCCCGAGCATTTTTTCAAATAGCCAAAAGCATATAGGTTTTCTACAGTGCTATTAAACCACAAACACATCACATCAGCAGTCATGTAAGTTGGAGGAGCCTGTCATCTGCAGCCAGTTAGTGACTGATAGAAAGTCTGAATCACACTCTGCTTGAGTTTACTGTGCTTGACAAACCTCTCAGTGTCTTATGGCTGATTTATATTGCTGCAATGTCGCCTCAGGGCTGGGGCGATGTGGAAACCGCCGTTTATGTTGAGGATCCGATTGCGCAACTCTCACACAACATAAAGCGAAAGCTTGTGCACGCCTGCTCATTTTAAAGTCACAATTCACGACTTTTTGGCCTTCCGCGCATTGTACAGACGAGCCGAAAACAGAAACGTCGTGAACAGGTAGCCACAAAGGGAAGGACAGGAGATTGCAATCTCGCACATGTTGGTTTCAAAAGATTAAAACACAGCAGTTCCCCAGCAGGACCTTTGCTGCTTTACAGTCAGTCAGATGTGGCTATTAAAGAACTATTAGATAAGCCCAATAATTCGCGCTATGCAGTGTTGCTAATGGTAACTTCTTGCTTATTGTGCACAGGATTTGCTGCATCAAACCAGTGCCAATTGTTCCCATTATTCCAGTACCATTCTGACTATTCTATCTTCATGTACAGTAAGAAGTAAATTGAAATAGTAAATAGCTCCCACACATCTGTCGCGCGTTACACATTCATGCATCTGTTGTACACCTCCTAATGGCTAGTTTCAACATCGAAATGATGTAGGCCTCGTAGCAAATCACCCCGTAACTTAAATAGAGGAATTGTTACTCTCGCCAAACAAACAAAACAAAGGGACTTGTAAACTGCAAAAATAGTTTGAAAGAAATGTATCAGAATCCAAGTTGCCAACCCTCCAGGATTGTCCTGCGGTGTCCAGGAATTGCAGATTAATCTCCAGGACACTGCTGTGATCAACCGTAGAGAAAAATCATAGAGGCCTTAAACAAAATTGAGTCTTTTCTCATTTTCTTTGAACACCTTCATTTATTAGTTGTAAAAACGTTGGAGATGGGGCGGGGTGGGGAAGGGTTGTTTCACTAACAGTCAAGATTCATCCAATTGGGGAACAAAGAGTCTGTTTCCAGTGTGCCTGGAGGATGGACCAATGGCGGGAGTGTGGGAGTGGCGGGTAGTCATGTGATGAGACCTCCAGAGGCCCAACCAGAGCTGGCAACCCTAAGTGAAAGAACTGAGCCAAATCCATTTTAAGCATTTGTTACCCCTTGAGTTACCACTTTTATTTGTACTAAGTGCTTAGAAATGATTTCCGCAGGAATAGTTGAGACATTTAGCATCCCTCAAAGGACTGAAGAAGGTCATGCCAGCAGATGAAAACTGGATTGTCTCACACAAATACAACTTGCTCACCAGGCTGTACTGGAGGAATAAATGCATGTTATTGCAGTCCTTTGATTCACAGATGTTTTAATGACCTCGATAAATTGTAGCTGTTAGTATTTAAAATCCTGCAAAGAGTTAAGATTTAACAGTCCAATACTGAACTCTCTCAGAACGAGGACAGAGGCATATGCAGTGCATGCAAACAAAGAAGTCTAATTAGTGGGGCAGGCCGCGAGATGCCCTTCTCCAGCAAAATCTAGCCCATTCACTTTTGAACCTCTGCAAACGATCTCTGCTCCTGGCTCCACCCTCAGTGCTGTTTCCAGCTTCGATCTGCTGCGGCTGCTACTCTGAGGAATGGAACATTGCTTTGGATAGGATTTCACACGACATGCTTTACAAGATTGGGAATTCCTAACTACAGCGTAATTCCACGCCTGTGCTCGCTGACCTAAATTGACTCCCGGTCCACCAACGCCTCAATTTTAAAACTCTCACTCTTGTTTTCAAATCTATCCATGGCCTCCTCACGCCTCCCTATCTCTGTAGCCCCCTACAAGATCTCTGCACTCTTCCAATCCTGGCCTCTTGCACATCCCCGATTTTAATCGTTCCACCAACGGCAGAGGGTGGGGGGATTGGGGGGGTTGGGAACAACTGGGAATGGGGGGGGGGATTGGGAGGCTGGGAACTGCAGAGAGTGGGGGGGGATTGGGGGGGCTGGGAACGGCAGAGGGTGGGGAGGATTGGAGGGCTGGGAACGGCGGAGGGTCGGGGGATTGGGGGAGCTGGGAACGGCAGAAGGTGGGGGGATTGGGGGGCTGGGAATGGCAGATGGTGGGGGGATTGGGGGGGCTGGGAACGGCAGAGGGTGGGGGGATTGGGGGGCTGGGAACGGCAGAGGGTGGGGGGATTGGGGGGCTTGGAACGGCAGAGGGTGGGGGGGATTGGGGGGCTAGGAACGGCAGAGGGTGGGGGGATTGGGGGGCTAGGAACGGCAGAGGGTGGGGGGATTGGGGGGCTGGGAACGGCAGAGGGTGGGGGGATTGGGGGGCTGGGAACGGCGGAGGGTCGGGGGATTGGGGGAGCTGGGAACGGCAGAAGGTGGGGGGATTGGGGGGCTGGGAATGGCAGATGGTGGGGGGGGATTGGGGGGCTGGGAACGGCAGAGGGTGGGGGGGATTGGGGGGGCTGGGAACGGCAGAGGGTGGGGGGACTGGGGGGCTGGGAACGGCAGAGGGTGGGGGGATTGGGGGGGCTGGGAACGGCAGAGGGTCGGGGGGATTGGGGGGCTGGGAACGGCAGAGGGTGGGGGGATTGGGGGGCTGGGAACGGCAGAGGGTGGGGGGATTGGGGGGCTGGGAACGGCAGAGGGTGGGGGGATTGGGGGCTGGGAACGGCAGAGGGTGGGGGGATTGGGGGGCTTGGAACGGCAGAGGGTGGGGGGATTGGGGGGCTGGGAACGGCAGAGGGTGGGGGGATTGGGGGGCTTGGAACGGCAGAGGGTGGGGGGATTGGGGGGCTTGGAACGGCAGAGGGTGGGGGGGATTGGGGGGCTAGGAACGGCAGAGGGTGGGGGGATTGGGGGGCTAGGAACGGCAGAGGGTGGGGGGATTGGGGGGCTGGGAACGGCAGAGGGTGGGGGGATTGGGGGGCTTGGAACGGCAGAGGGTGGGGGGATTGGGGGGCTTGGAACGGCAGAGGGTGGGGGGATTGGGGGCTGGGAACGGCAGAGGGTGGGGGGATTGGGGGGCTAGGAACGGCAGAGGGTGGGGGGATGGGGGGGCTTGGAACGGCAGAGGGTGGGGGGGATTGGGGGGCTGGGAATGGCAGATGGTGGGGGGATTGGGGGGGCTGGGAACGGCAGAGGGTGGGGGGATTGGGGGGCTGGGAATGGCAGATGGTGGGGGGATTGGGGGGGCTGGGAACGGCAGAGGGTGGGGGGATTGGGGGGCTGGGAACGGCAGAGGGTGGGGGGATTGGGGGGCTTGGAACGGCAGAGGGTGGGGGGGATTGGGGGGCTAGGAACGGCAGAGGGTGGGGGGATTGGGGGGCTAGGAACGGCAGAGGGTGGGGGGATTGGGGGGCTGGGAACGGCAGAGGGTGGGGGGATTGGGGGGCTGGGAACGGCGGAGGGTCGGGGGATTGGGGGAGCTGGGAACGGCAGAAGGTGGGGGGATTGGGGGGCTGGGAATGGCAGATGGTGGGGGGGGATTGGGGGGCTGGGAACGGCAGAGGGTGGGGGGGATTGGGGGGGCTGGGAACGGCAGAGGGTGGGGGGACTGGGGGGCTGGGAACGGCAGAGGGTGGGGGGATTGGGGGGGCTGGGAACGGCAGAGGGTCGGGGGGATTGGGGGGCTGGGAACGGCAGAGGGTGGGGGGATTGGGGGGCTGGGAATGGCAGAGGGTGGGGGGATTGGGGGCTGGGAACGGCAGAGGGTGGGGGGATTGGGGGGCTTGGAACGGCAGAGGGTGGGGGGATTGGGGGGCTGGGAACGGCAGAGGGTGGGGGGATTGGGGGGCTTGGAACGGCAGAGGGTGGGGGGATTGGGGGGCTTGGAACGGCAGAGGGTGGGGGGGATTGGGGGGCTAGGAACGGCAGAGGGTGGGGGGATTGGGGGGCTAGGAACGGCAGAGGGTGGGGGGATTGGGGGGCTGGGAACGGCAGAGGGTGGGGGGATTGGGGGGCTTGGAACGGCAGAGGGTGGGGGGATTGGGGGGCTTGGAACGGCAGAGGGTGGGGGGATTGGGGGCTGGGAACGGCAGAGGGTGGGGGGATTGGGGGGCTAGGAACGGCAGAGGGTGGGGGGATGGGGGGGCTTGGAACGGCAGAGGGTGGGGGGGATTGGGGGGCTGGGAATGGCAGAGGGTGGGGGGATTGGGGGGCTGGGAATGGCAGAGGGTGGGGGGATTGGGGGGCTGGGAACGGCAGAGGGTGGGGGGGATTGGGGGGCTAGGAACGGCAGAGGGTGGGGGGACTGGGGGGCTGGGAACAGCAGAGGGTGGGGGGGATTGGGGGGCTAGGAACGGCAGAGGGTGGGGGGATTGGGGGGCTGGGAACGGCAGAGGGTGGGGGGGATTGGGGGGCTAGGAACGGCAGAGGGTGGGGGGACTGGGGGGCTGGGAACGGCAGAGGGTGGGGGGATTGGGGGGGCTGGGAACGGCAGAGGGTCGGGGGGATTGGGGGGCTGGGAACGGCAGAGGGTGGGGGGACTGGGGGGCTGGGAACGGCAGAGGGTGGGGGGACTGGGGGGCTGGGAACGGCAGAGGGTGGGGGGGATTGGGGGGCTAGGAACGGCAGAGGGTGGGGGGACTGGGGGGCTGGGAATGGCAGAGGGTGGGGGGACTGGGGGGCTGGGAACGGCAGAGGGTGGGGGGAATGGGGGGCTGGGAATGGCAGAGGGTGGTGGGGATTGGGGGGGTTGGGAACGACAGAGGGTCGGGGGATTGGGGGGCTGGGAACGGCAGAGGGTGGGGGGATTGGGGGGGCTGGGAACGGCAGAGGGTCGGGGGGATTGGGGGGGCTGGGAACGGCAGAGGGTAGGGGGATTGGGGGGGCTGGGAACGGCAGAGGGTGGGGGGATTGGGGGGGCTGGGAACGGCAGAGGGTCGGGGGGATTGGGGGGGCTGGGAACGGCAGAGGGTGGGGGGATTGGGGGGGCTGGGAACGGCAGAGGGTGGGGGGATTGGGGGGGCTGGGAACGGCAGAGGGTGGGGGGATTGGGGGGGCTGGGAACGGCAGAGGGTCGGGGGGATTGGGGGGGCTGGGAACGGCAGAGGGTGGGGGGATTGGGGGGGCTGGGAACGGCAGAGGGTGGGGGGATTGGGAGGCTGGGAACAGCAGAGGGTGGGGGGATGGGTGGGCTGGGAACGGCAGAGGGTGGGGGGATTGGGGAGGCTGGGAACGGCAGAGGGTGGGGGTGATTGGGGGGCTGGGAACGGCAGAGGGTGGGGGGATTGGGGGGGCTGGGAACGGCAGAGGGTGGGGGGGATTGGGGGGCTGGGAACGGCAGAGGGTGGGGG
This sequence comes from Somniosus microcephalus, assembly GCF_052327205.1. NCBI lineage: Eukaryota > Metazoa > Chordata > Chondrichthyes > Squaliformes > Somniosidae > Somniosus > Somniosus microcephalus. Next base: position 132,315,923 of record NC_140989.1, on the reverse strand, counting down.
GGATTGGGGGGCTGGGAACGGCAGAGGGTGGGGGGGATTGGGGGGGCTGGGAACGGCAGAGGGTGGGGGGGATTGGGGGGGCTGGGAACGGCAGAGGGTGGGGGGATTGGGGGGGCTGGGAACGGCAGAGGGTGGGGGGGATTGGGGGGGCTGGGAACGGCAGAGGGTGGGGGGGATTGGGGGGGCAGGGAACGGCAGAGGGTGGGGGGGATTGGGGGGGCTGGGAACGGCAGAGGGTGGGGGGATGGGGGGGCTGGGAACGGCAGTAGGTGGGGGGATTGGGGGGCTGGGAACGGCAGAGGGTGGGGGGGATTGGGGGGGCAGGGAACGGCAGAGGGTGGGGGGATTGGGGGGGCTGGGAACGGCAGAGGGTGGGGGTGGTGGGAGATAGAAGAGCGTCTGGAACAATTATGTACAATTTAAAATTTGTTGTCTACACCCCTGAATAAGGGTATTAGACAACTCTGCATAAGGGTCTGCAAAAGTATCTAACAGTACACTTAGTAGTGGATGGGATGGCTGGTGTAAGTAAAACAGACGGGTAGAGGGTTGGATGTGAGAGAGTGACTGTCGAGATAACTTTTGGGGATGTTTAGGAAAGACTTTAGGAAGGACGTGAAGGCTTTGGAAAGGGTACAGAAGAGATTTACTAGAATGCTTCCAGAGATGAGGGATTACAGTTATGTGGATAGATTAGAGAAGCTGGGGTTGTTCTCCATAGAGCAGAGAAGGTTGAGAGGAGATTTGACAGAGATGTTTAAAATCATGAAGGGTTTAGATACAGTAAATAAAGAGAAACTATTTCCAATGGTTAAAGGATTGATAAAGAGAGGACACTGTTTTAAGGTGATTGGCAAAAGAACCAGAGGCGACATGAGACAAAAAAAATTTTACGCAATGAGTGGTTAGGATTTGGAATGCACTGCCTGATAGGGTGGTGGATACAGATTCAATAGTAGCCTTCAAAAGGGAATTGGATAAATACTTGAAGGAGAAAAAAATTGCAGAGATATGGGGAAAGAGCAGGGAGTGGGACTAATTGGATTGCTCTCTGAAAGAGCCGGCGCAGACTTGATGGGCTGAATGGCCTCTTTCTGTGCTGTACGATTCTATGATTCTATGTGGAATCTGGTTGGATGAAAATCCAAATGCCAATTGGTTTTTCTTTCCTTTATTTTAAAAATCTGTTAAAAATTACTTAGAATTAACCTTATTGCATCTTTTTAATGTAAAAAGTCCAATTTTTCCAAAGGAATATGTACACTGTTCCTTCCCTTAGAATTGCACGATCACTTTTGTACCTTCAAGAAATAAATATAGTAAATATTGAAAAAAGACACAGCAGGTCAGTCAACATTTGTAAAAAGACATGTTATTGATCTTTCAGCCATGTAACTCTCAATCAGGTCTGAATTTTAGTATGGTTGGAAAGGAATAGAGAGAAGCACAAAAGTAATGGGGAGAGGGGGAGGGGATCAATGAATATGCCAAACATAGCGAGTGAGTTCATGAGTTTAATAACCTGCACAATGTTTAAAAGAAAACTGTTAGATTGTATAAAAAATCAGTGAGGTTATGGAGAGATTTGAAATGGATAAAAGAATGTGAAAATAGTGGAGATGGATAAAGATATGGGAGAGGCCCATACACAAACCACACAACAAGGAACATAAGAGCATAAGAAATAGGAGCAGGAGTAGGCCATTTGGCCCTTCAAGCCTGCTCTGCCATTCAATAAGATCATGGCTGATCTTCTACCTCATCTCCACTTTCCTGCACTATTCCCATATCCCTTGATTCCCTTAATATTCAAAAATCTATCGATCTCTGTCTTGAATATACTCAACGACCCACAGCCCTCTGGGGTAGAGAATTCCAAAGGTTCACCACCCTCTGAGTGAAGAAATTTCTCCTCATCTCAGTCCTAAATGGCCGACCCCTTATTCTGAGACTGTGACCCCTGGTTCTAGACACCCCAGCCAGGGGAAACATCCTCCCTGCATCTACTCTGTCAATCCCTGTAAGAATTTTGTATGTTTCAATGAGATCACCTCTCATTCTTCTAAACTCTAGAGAATATAGGCCTAGTCTATTCAGGACAATCCTCCCATCCCAGGAACCAGTCTGGTGAACTTTCGTTACACTCCCTCTATGGCAAGTATACCCTTCCTTAGGTAAGGAGACTAAAACTGTACACAATACTCCAGGTGTGGTCTCACCAAGGCCCTATATAATTGCAGTAAGATGGCTTTACTCTTATACTCAAATCCTCTTGTAATAAAGGCCAACATACCATTTGCTTTCTTAATTGCTTGCTGTACCTGCATCTTAACTTTCAGTGATTCATGTACAAGGACACCCAAGTCGCTCTGAACACCAACATTTCCCAATCTCTCACCATTTAAAAAATACAGTACTCTGCTTTTCTATTTTTCCTACCAAAGTGGATAACTTCACATTTCACATTATATTCCATTTGCCATGTTCTTGCCCACTCACATAGCCTGTCGATATCTCCTTGAAGCATCCTTGCATCCTCCTCACAACTTACATTCCCACTCAGTGTGTATCATCAGCAAACTTGAATATATTACATTTAGCCCCTTCATCCAAATCATTGATGTAGATTGTGAATAGCTGAGCCCCAAGCACTGCGGTACCCCACTAGTTATAGCCTGCCAACCCGAAAATGACCCATTTATTCCTACTCTCTGTTTCCTGTCCATTAACTAATCCTCAATCCATGCTAGTATATTACCCCCAATCCCATGAGCCCTTATTTTGTTTAATAACCTCCTGTGTGGCAAATTATCAAATGTCTTCTGAAAATCCAAATAAACCACATCCACTGGTTCCCCCTTATCTATTCTGCTCATTACAACCTCAAAAAACTCCAGCAGATTTGTCAAACACAATTTCCCTTTCATAAATCCGTGTTGACTCTGCCCAATCCTATTATTATTTTCTAAGTGCCCTGTTACCACGTCCTTAATAATAGATTCTAGCATTTTCCCTACTACTGATGTCAGGCTAACTAGTTTGTAGTTCCCCATTTTCTCTCTACCTCCTTTCTTAAATAGTGGCATTACATTTGCTACCTTCCAATCCACGGGAACCGTTCTAGAATCTATGGAATTTTTGGAAAATGACAACCAATGCATCAACTATCTCTATAGCCACCTCTTTCAAAACCCTTGGATGTAGGCCATCATGTTCAGGGGATTTATAGGCTTTCAGTCCCATTAATTTCTCCAGTACTATTTTTTTACTAATACCAATTTCTTTCAGTTCTTCATTCTCGCTACACCCTTGGTTCTCCACTATTTCCGGGAAGTTTTTTGCGTCTTCTTCGGTGAAGACAGACACAAAGGCTGTGATTTTGCCGATGCTCAGGGGATGGGTTCGGAGGTGGGTCAGGTGTTAAAGTCACGCTGATTGACGGCAGGTCGGAAACCCGCCGTAAACCCGCCTCTGTGTGAGTTTCAAGAGTGTCGAGTCTGTGATTTCACATCAGACCTGACACCAAGTGGCGGGTAAGGGATTTAAGGCACTTAACTCCTTGTTAAGTGCTTGTTAACTGCTATTTTGAGAGCCTTCTGCAATTTTCCAACATTTGATTCGGGTTTCACGACGTTCGGAGATCCCGCCAGGTAAGTGTGTCGGGAAGGCCTACGACCTGGAAACTTTACAGTTGCAACTGCAGTCTAAAAGCTGCACTCTCAAATCTGCTCAATTTCAGATATCAGTGGTTGCTGATTTCACGATTTGAGAGACTGTCTTGAGGCTGTAAGTGTCTGTTGTTAATTCTATATCCACTGTCACCTGCATTGCTGGACATAAATGTGCCCCCACCCTTCATGTGCCACCTCAAATTGGGATCACACAAATGGCAAGGATGTCAAACGTTCAGACAAGATTAATTTATTGCATAATAAAAGAACAGAAATTTCACATTGCATTCTATGAGAACACTCAAGTGAGTACCCTTGTGATCATTTATGTGTCAGCTTTCTCTTATGCGTGCTTCTACATTGTGCCACCCCTGTGGCCTCAGCAGCCCCAGGACATCACTGCAGGAGTTCCTCAGGGCAGTGTCCTAGGCCCAACCATCTTCAGCTGCTTCATCAATGACCTTCCCTCCAACATAAGGTCAGAAATGGGGATGTTCACTGATGACTGCACAGTGTTCAGTGCCATTCACAGCTCCTCAGTTAATGAAGCAGTCCATGCCCGCATGCAACAAGACCTGGATGACATTCAGGCTTGGGCTGATAAGTGGCAGGTAACATTCGAGCCACAGAAGTACCAGGCAATGATTATCTCCAACAAGCGAGTGTCTAACCACCGCCCCTTAACATTCAATGGCATTACCATCACCGAATCCCCCACCATCAACATCCTGGGGGTCACCATTGACCAGAAACTTAACTGGACCAGCCACATAAATACTGTGGCAACAAGAGCAGGTCAGAGGCTGGGTATTCTGTGGTGAGTGTCTCACCTCCTGACTCCCCAAAGCCTTTCTACCATCTACAAGGCACAAGTAAGGAGTGTGATGGAATACTCTCCACTTGCCTGGATGAGTGCAGCTCCAACAACACTCAAGAAGCTCGACACCATCCAGGACAAAGCAGCCCGCTTGATTGGCACCCCCTCTACCACCTTAAACATCCACTCCCTCCACCACCGGCGTACCGTGGCTGCAGTGTGTACCATCTACAAGATGAACTGCAGCAACTCGCCAAGGCTTCTTCGGCAGAACCTCCCAAACCTGCGACCTCTTCCATCTAGAAGGACAAGGGCAGCAGGCGCAAGGGAACACCACCACCTCCAAGTTCCCCTCCAAGTCACACACCATCCTGACTTAGAAGTATATCGCCAATCCTTCATCGTCGTTGGGTCAAAATCCTGGAACTCCCTCCCTAACAGCATTGTGGGATTACCTTCACCACACGGACTGCAGCGGTTCAAGAAGGCGGCTCACCACCACCTTCTCAAGGGCAATTAGGGATGGGCAATTAATGCTGGCCTTGCCAGCGACACCCACATCCGATAAAAACTAATTTAAAAAAATGAAGCGGCAGCCTGCTCACTTCCCTGCTGCGCCTGCTTAGATGCCTTTGGCGGTCGTCCTCTGGGTTTTGGAGCCTTTGAAGGCACAAGGGCAGCCTCGGCCATCGCTGCTTGGGGAGTCATCTGGGGCTCTGACCGAGGGGTTGGCAAGGGGATGGAAGTTGGGGTGCTTGGAAGGGAGCCCCCACTTGCATGTTGCCTCCCACCATCATCCCTCTCATGGGCCACCCACTCTTCTCTGCTAGCAAGTAGCTGGAGATCAGCTTGCTGCACATCAGTGGGGCCAAGAGGACCCGTCTCTGTACTGACAGTCCTCATAACGGGGACGTCCATGTACCTCTGGTTCCTCTCCACGATAGATGCAGATCTATCCTCCATAGCAGACCACCTATTTAGAACAGTCACCATGTTCATTTGAATGTGGTGATTTATGCCCTCCATGGAGGTTGCCATCCTTTCCACGGTGGCACCTACATTCGCCATTGCGTGCACCACGGCATTGCTCATGTTTGAGATGGACTCCTCCATTCTCTGCGCACTCACAGTCACCATGGTTGCAAACCCAGTCAGAGCCTCCTGCACTTGTTCCTGAAACTCCAGCACCGCTCTCTTTCTGGATGGCCCCCCGAGGCTCAGCGTCAACATACAGCTGAGCAGAGCTAGGAGCGCCCTGCGGCCTCCAATTAGGACTCTCCACTGCTGTCCCTGTCTCCACCATCTGCTCTTGCTCACTCATGAGTTGTGATATGCCAGGTGACCACACTACTCTATTTCGCGAACGACCCACCGAGGTGTGCATCATTGCGCTGGTGCTGGGTGCGATCATTTCTGCTGACGCTGCTCCCTCAGAGGATGCAGTATCCTCTGAGGAGTCCTCCGGCTCTTCGTCCTGGACAGTAGGGAGGGCGGCTCTTGATGGTCCTGTGGGAGAGTAAAGACATGAGTTAGACATGTGATATGTAGATTGCAGACACATCCCATTGTGCACATGATGAGCATTCAATTTCTAATGACATCAGATGCCATATGTGTCACTCATGAAAGCCAAATAAGATGGATGGAGAAGCTTTCTGTCACCAGGTTGTTCAACTGAGCCTGTCTCTCCGTCCCCCACTTCGAGCTGTTCCACTGATCCCACAATTTCCAGAGCGGCCTCCTCAGTGTTGGTCAGCTGTGATAAGGATGGTGGTCCTCCGCCTGTTCTCTCCCTCTCCCTCTATTGTGGGCTCTCTTTTCCTGCAATGAGGGAAAGAAGTGAAGTTTCAGTGAGAGTGATGGAATGAGAGTAAAGAATGGATAGGATAGATGTTTAGAGGGAGACTGTGAAGGACTGGTTTCCCATAATGAAGTTCCCTTGTTTTGAGTTGTTAGTTGTTGTCAGTGCATAACCTTGAGGGTGGGTGTGAGGGGTGCATAGTTAGATGGGGAAGTGAATCTGTGCATAGGGAGAGAGTGATGGGTGATGGTGCAAGGGATGTTAGGTTGAGTCAGGATGTGCAGGAGAAGGGTTAGCAATGCAGAGTGATGGGGATGTGATGACGGGCACAGCAGTATTAAGGTAAGTGACCATTTATACTCACTTTTCCAGAACGCAGGAGACCATTGAACCTTTTCCTGCATTGGACCCAGGTGTGTCTATACACAGACCTGGCATTGACCTCCTCAGCTATTTGCAGCCAGGCTGCCTTTGTCTGCTGAGGAGGTTTCCTTCTTCCATCACCTGGGTACAGGACCTCCTGAAGTCCTCTAACTCCCTCCACAAGAACATGGAGGGAGTCCTCATTGAAGCGGGGAGCTGCCTTTTGTTTCTCTGCAGACATCGTGGTGAGAAGCAGCAGTCAGAAGCATCAGAAACCACCTGAGATCTAATGGTGAAATGGTCCCCTTAAGTGCATCGGTTGCAAACGCGTCAGCATATCAGCTGAACAGACCCGTACCTTGTGATGAGGGCGGGTAACCCACACGGAGGGCTTAACTAGGCCAATCAATGGAAAATTGTGTCAGCATGCCAGCAGGAGCCGACAGCGGTGCGGGAACCCGCCCACTACCGTTCCCGATGCCAACCCGCCTCCAGGAAGAAAATCACGGCCAAAGTAATTGTTTAATTTCTCAGCCATTTCCTTATACCCCATTATAATTTCTCCTGTCTCAGCCTGTAAGGGACCCACATTTACTTTTGCTAATCTTTTCCTTTTTACATACCTATGGATGGATGCTTTTACAGTCTGTTTTTATGTCTCTCGCTAGTTTACTCTCATATTCTATTTTCCCTTTCTTTATCAATTTCTTGGCCCTCCTTTGCTGAATTCTAAAATCCTCCCAATCCTCAGGCTTACTACTCTTTTTGGCAACATTATAAGCCTCTTCCTTTGATCTAATACTATCTTTAACTTCTCTTGTTCGCCACGGTTGGACCACTTTTCCTGTGGGGTTTTTGTGCCTTAAAGGAATGTATATTTGTTGTAAATTATGTATGAATTCTTTAAATGCTAGCCATTGCTTGTCTACCGTCATACCTTTGTCTGCTGAGGAGGTTTCCTTCTTCCATCACCTGGGGACAGGACCTCCTGAAGTCCTCTAACTCCCTCCACAAGAACATGGAGGGAGTCCTCATTGAAGCGGGGAGCTGCCTTTTGTTCCTCTGTAGACGCTGAAGGTAAGCATGCAGGTGCAGCAGGTGGTTAAGAAGGCAAATGGTATGTTGGCCTTCGTAGCGAGAGGGTTTGAGTACAGGAACAAGGATGTCTTGCTGCAGTTGTACATGTGAGACCACATCTTGAATATTGTGTGCAGTTTTGGTCACCTTATCTGAGGAAGGATGTTCTTGCCATGGAGGGAGTTCAGCGAAGATTCACCAGGCTGATACCTGGGATGGCAGGAATGACGTATGAGGAGAGATTGGGACGATTGGGCTTGTACTCGCTGGAGTTTAGAAGAATGAGAGGGGATCTCATTGAAACTTATAACATTCTGACAGGACTGGACAGACTAGATGCAAGAAGGATGTTCCCGATGGTTGGGGAGTCCAGAACCAGGGGTCACAGTCTAAGGATAAGGGGTAAGCCATTTAGGACAGAAATGAGGAGGAATTTCTTCACCCAGAGAGTGGTGAACCTGTGGAATTCTCTACCACAGAAGGCAGTAGAAGCCAATTCATTAAATATATTCAAGAAGGAGTTAGATATATTTCTTAAGGCTAAAGGGATCCAGGGATATGGGGAGAAAGCAGGGACTGGGTACTGAAATTGGATGATCAGCCATGATTGCATTGAATGGCGGAGCAGGCTTGAAGGGCCGAATGGCCTACTCCTGCTCCTATCTTCTGTGTTTCTGTGTTTCTGTGTGCAGACATCGTGGTGAGAAGCAGCAGTCAGAAGCACCAGAAACCACCTGAGATCTAATGGTGAAATGGTCCCCTTAAATGCACTGGTTGCAAACGTGTCAGCATATCAGCTGAACAGACCCACACCTTCTGATGAGGGCGGGTAACCTACATGGCGGGCTTAACAGTAGTTTTCCAATCTAATCCAGGGAAATAGGGAAAAAATGCTAGTTGCTTGTTTTTTCTCTGTTTCTCTGTATCCTCCGTCAGATGCAGCTTTCTGACTGTAACAGTAACCCTATAATTTAATAAATAAAAATTTCAACTGCTTTACTTCATCTCTCCCTATCTTCACTTTTCTCCACATTCTCCTCCTTCTGTTCTCACCCATTTTTCCCTCATCCATGCCTTTATCACCTCTAGACTAGACTATTCCAATGCACTCCTGGCTGGCCTCCCTCATTCTACCCTCCATAAACTTGAGGTCATCCAAAACTCTGCCGCCCGTGTACTAACTCGCACCAAGTCGCGCTCACCCATCTCCCCTGTGCTCGCTGACCTACATTGGCTCCCAGTTAAGCAATGCCTCATTTTAAAATTCTCATCCTTGTTTTCAAATCCCTCCATGGCCTTGCCCCTGCTTATCTCTGTAATCTCCTCCAGCCCTATAATCCCCCTAGGCCTCTGCACTCCACCTATTCTGGCCTTTTGAACATCTCCGATATTAAATGTTCCACCATTGGCGGCCGTGCCTTCAGCTGCCTAGGTCCTAAACTCTGGAATTCCCTCCGTAAATCTCTCCGCCTCTCTACTTCTCTTTCCTCCTTTAAGACGCTCCTTAAAACCTACCTCTTCAACCAAGATTTGGGTCATCTGCCCCAATATCTCTTTATATGGCTCAGTGTCAAATTTTGTTTTTTGTTAACACTCCTGTGAAGTGCCTTGGGATGTTTTATTATATTAAAGGCGCTATATAAGTATACAAGTTGTTGTTGTTGCTCCAAGGTACCAATATCCATTTTATGGAGGAGGACCACACAGCATTGGGTTTTGGATGAAAATGGGCCTCAAAGATCATTGTTCCAGCCAATCAGTGTTGAAAATCTTGAAACATACCCCAGTTTCAATATCATAGCACTGTCCCCAGTGATCGACTCAAGTCAACCAGGTTATGCTGTTTCACAATTCTGCAACACACTGTGCTGCAATTGGTTGTAGCAGCAGAAGTGGGGAAGAATGCCCTTACATGGTCTTTTAACACAAAGGAAGTAACACAATTCTGTCACTGAGAGCACTGCGTTTAAAATTGCTTCCCTAAGCAGCCATTCTCGGTTTTCTTGTACAGCTGCTGATAGGGGGTGAGCTGAATTGCAAGATTATAAATAGAAGGCAGAAGCAGTGCAGAGGGAAAAAAAACTGCAAGGCAGTTAATTTTCATTTGATCTTTGGCAACTTTTCAGTTGCTTTCAGACATCGAGAAAAGAAACAGGAAGTAGTAAAATAACAGATGGCAAAATTTACATTTTCGAGAAGTAACATTCAGATCCTGAGAGAGTATAGTTATATTGTAGGAATAGACGTATTCCTAACCAAATCACTGAGGTCGACTCAGGAGAGCCAATCCAACAGGTCTTTAATGAAGGATTTGACGAAGTACAGAAAACAACAAGGATCGATGCAGGAGAGCCTTGGAACAGGTCTTACCCGAACGGGGACGTCACGAGGACTGACTAGGCAGACCGGAGGTTTGCGCGATGACGTCATCGCGTTTGCGTCGTGACGTCATCGCGTTGCTCGCGTTTTCCCGCGCTTGGGGCAGTCACGTGATGCACGACGTGACATCATCGCGTTTGCCCACGCTTGGGGCGGCCACGTGAATTGCGTAATGACGTCATCGCCTTTACCCGGCACCCAGCACTGCAGCTGGCCGTTGCAGCTCAAGTCGCGGGAGCGGGAGGCCGAGCTGGGCCGGCGGTTGTCGTGGGAGCGGGAGGCCGAGCTGGGCTGGCGATTGTCGCGGGAGCGGGAGGCCGAGCTGGGCCGGCTCGCGTTTACCCGCGTCATCGCGTTAGGCCATGTTCTTAAAGGGGCAACGGCCCGAACATGCAAACTCTATACAAACATAGTTAAAGGGAATTATGTACAATAAGTAAGAGACACTCAGTGGTACCGTTACATACGTCCCCCCAGAATTCGCTTTAACGGACAGAGTCAAACGATGAGGTGGTCTGACGAGGCTGTCCGAATGACTCCTGTAGTCTCGAAGCGAAGGCTGCTGGGCGGCTGGTGGTCTGGCGGGCGGTCGTACTTGGTCTGCCGTGTAGTCTCGAGGCGGAGGCTGCTGGCGGTCGCACTTGGTCTGCCATAACGTCGATGGGTGTCTGACCTCATTGCGGCGATTGTGCTGTTCCGACGGGGCGGTGGAGGTCTAAATGTGTTGGTCGTGCGCGGATCCTTATGTGCGTCGTGGCGAATAAGACGTATCCAGCCACGTGAAGGACCGTAGACATGTGACCTCTGCAGCCCGTGGTTCGAAGCGGGCACCGGTGCGAAAAATCTGGCCGCCTCGTAGTAACTGGCAGGCTGGGTAGATGCGGACCGTGGCTCTGTCGGTGTTGTTAGGAAGTGAGGTAGGAAGTCCCCTGTCTGGCGAAAGCTGCGGGAATGCCGAAATGGGCGATCCAGGAGGAAATGGACGTGGGTCTTGTCGGTCGGGGAACTCGCCGAGCAGGCGAGTGAACTCATCGCAAGTCGAAAACGCACCGGAGACGGTGCGCGACGTAGTGTTACAACGGTAACACCGAAGCGAGTTAACAGTTGCTGCGTTGATCAGTTATCAGAGATGGTCAGCAATAGTCCCGCGTGGCCGATCGCGACCATAGACACGTTCCTCAGCGGTTGCAGCGTCAGTTGTTGATTAGTGCGATTGGGGACAACTGTAGGGAGGGCGGCAAAGTTGCGCCTTCGTGCCGAAAAGCGTGGTAGAAAACACAACCAGCAGGCTGACGGGCTGGTGCGTCATCGGCGGGGAATTAGTCTTCATGTTTCGCGAGGGATGAAACCTCGTGGTTTGCGAGGGATGGGTCCTCGTGATTTGCGAGGACTGAGTCCTCATGGCATCACCGCCGGGGCGCGCTCCGATCTTTTGGGCCCGAAAACCTGCAGCACCCACGCTTGGAGGGGTTTCATACTTGCTGTTCCGTTGGGAGATGTCAAGGAGGCGGACGATCTGAGCGGCGGTAGAGCAGTCGAGTACGGAGACCGTATACAGGTACGTGGTCTGCGCCGCCTCGATGTTGCACAGGGTGAACGGGGCTTCTACCAGAATAAAGCACGAGGGCAGTTGTTGCTCCCTGAATTACGGTAGCGACAGCGAAACGGCTGGTGCTTCCATGGCGTGCTTCTTTTGTGAAAATCGTTCACAAAAATCGGAGTCCGGCTGCGCTTCTTTCGTGAAAAACGTTCACGAAACTCGGGGTCACCAATGTAGGAATTGGTGTTCGTCAGTTGTTCTTCGTCGGTTGTTGTTCGTCGGATGTTGTTCGACTTCTATGAAAACATGCACAGAGACGGGGTTCAGGCTGTGCGCTTCTTCCGTGAAAAACGTTCACGGAGACAGGGTCACCAATGTAGGTGTTGATGAATTCCCGTCCTCACGTCGTTGGGTCACCAATGTAGCCTAACCAAATCACTGAAGTCGACTCAGGAGAAACAATCCAACAGGTCTTTAATGAAGGATTTGGCAAAGTACAGAAAACAACAAGGATCGATGCAGGAGAGCCTTGTAACAGGTCTTACCCGAACGGGGACGCCACGAGGACTGACTAGGCAGTCCGGAGGTTTGCGCGATGACGTCATCGCATTTGCGTCGTGACGTCATCGCGTTGCTCGCGTTTTGCCGCACTTGCGGCAGTCACGTGATGCGCAACGTGACGTCATCGCGTTTGCCCGCGCTTTGGGCGGTCACGTGAATTGCGTGATGACATCATCGCATTTACCCGGCAGTGCAGCTGGCCATTGCGGCTGAAGTCGCGGGAACGGGAGGCCGAGCTGGGCCGGCGGTTGTCACGGGAGCAGGAGGCCGAGCTGGGCCGGTGATTGTCGCGGGAGCGGGAGGCCGAGCTGGGCCGGCTCGCGTTTACCCGCGTCATCGCGTTAGGTCGCGATCTTAAAGGGGCAATGGCCCGAACATGCAAACTCTATAGAAACGTAGTTAAAGGGAATTATGTACAATAAGTAAGAGACACTCGGTGGTACCGCTACAATATTAAATTCAATGTTACCACTTTCATATCTGAGATTCCTGCCCTGAAGTAAGTCACAAAGAACAAAAACATAGTCACCTGACTGACTGACTGCAAGCATCAGTTACGTTCCTCACACAGAAACTCTCTGGTTAATGTTTTCAGCTGTGACACCGCCAATGAGGCAATTGCAAACAGGATGCTAATTAAACATTGTGGGGATGATTTTGCTCTCCTTAATGTTCTATTTGCTTTTGAAATCGGGACAGTAGCAGGCACAGATTCTCCTGTGCAGTTAATGCTGCTTTTACAACTCACCTGATTTTCTTTGGCGAGGCAGTGGGGAGGGAGAGTGGAGAGCGGGTTGGGGGTTTGGGGAGCAATGGGGAACATGGGGTGAGTTACAATGATTTCTGCAAGGAACAGAACCAGTCTGAAACAGACTGGAGCCTCATGAATATGTTCAAATCAGGGTCGCATGGCGTCATTACGATGCCGCCATTTTGCAACCTTAATATGGGATCCTTGACATTATTAATAGAGTCATAGGGCTGGATTTTGTCAATGGGGACGTGATGGAGGCGGGACTCCCACTTTTTGGGTTGTAGTCCCGCCTCCATCGACTTGTGGCCAACCCACACTATTTTCCCTTGATTGACCTTGTTAAGCCCGCCCAGCAGGCTCAGCAAGCCAATTAAGGGACACTTGGTTACTGGTGACGTCAGTGATTGACATTTCATCTTTCAAGAGCTTGTGACAGATGAAAAATCAGCGTTTGACAGCTCTGTGAAGCTGTCAAACACTGACAATCTGTCTTCTAACTTGAGTCCTTCTACTCAGACTCAGTTAGAGATCTCTCCAGACCAGAAAGCAGAGGCTGCAGCTTTTGACAGTTCAGCGGCCATTCTGCTTTCTGTGCCGGTGAACTGAGGGACTCCCGAGAACTGAAGGAAGGAAGTCTGCAGGAGAAAGTAAAGGTAAGTAAAACTTATTAAAACACTTTACACTTACCTCATACACTTACCTCTGCACACATGCACCCATCACTCACCTGCACAACGGACATCTCGACCCCTCCAACCCCTTCAGACCGACGGTCCACCTTGCTAACTTAGCATAGTTCAGAGCCGTCGGGAAGCCCACACTTCAGGGCTAAAAATAGGGATTAGGCAAAAAACTGCCTGTTAACAGGCAGTTAATTGGCACTAATCCCCTTCCCACCTCGGGAAGGTGGCACCCAGCACAGGTCGGATACCCGCCTCCTGGGACATTGGCACGGAGGCGGGTTGGGGGCGGGATGGGTTCCTGCCCCCCGATTCTGCAATTTTCCCACCACTCCCGCCTCCAAACCCGCCTCCACAGGGATTGGAAATTCGAGCCCATAAAGTACAAAAGTCAGGAAATTATGCTAAACCTATATAAAACACTGGCTAGGCCTCAGCTGGAGTATTGTGGCCCATGATGGGTGCCAAACTTTAGGAAGGATGTCAAGGCCTCGGAGAGGGTGCAGAGGAGGTTTACTGGGATGAAGGACTTCAGTTATGAGAGACTGGAGAAGCTGGGGTTGTACTCCTTAGGGCGGAGAAGGTAAAGAGGAGATTTGCTAGAGGGGTTCAAAATCATGAATGGTTTTGATAGAGAAAATAAGGAGAAACTGTTTCCAATGGCAGAAGGGTCGGTAACCAGAAGACTCAGATTTAAGGTGATTGGCAAAAGAACCAGAGGCGACATGAGGAAACATTTTTTTTACATGGCGAGTTGTGATCTGGAATGCACTGCCTGAAAGTGTGGTGAAAGCAGATTCAATAGTAACTTTCAAAAGAGTATTGGATAAATACTTGAAGGGAAAACATTTACAGGGCTATGGGGAAAGAGCAGGGGAGTGGGATTAATTGGATAGCTCTACCAAAGAGCTGGCATAGGCACGATGGGCAGAATGGCCTCCTTCTGTGTTCTATCATTCTATGATTTAATAATGCCCAACTAATGCCATTTCACACACCCACCCACAAACTGTGGGTGGTACAAGCTCTGTGGCGGCCATTTCAAATGCTACTTAAAATGGTCCGCAGCTGCTCTCTGGTAAAGCTTTTGGATACATTTTTCTTACTGAAGCTTATGGGATATTTTGACCTGAATGTTTTTAAAGGGTGCTTTTAGTTGCTATTGTAAGTTCTGTACTGTAAAGGTGCTTCTGGCTAGGGTCCTTCTAGGAATCCTACTGTAGGAGGAGAAGGAGCAAGATGAAGGAGTAAACAGAGCTGCACCTAGAGGAGCGAATAGAAGGTGATGCACTTAGGAACATAGGAACAGAAGTAGGCCATTTAGTCCCTCGAGCCTGTTCCGCCATTCAATGAGATCATGGCTGATCTGTGACCTAACTCCACGGCCCTTTGCCCCATATCCCTTAATACCGTTGATTAATAAAAATCTATCAATCTCAGATTTAAAATTAACAATTGACCGAGCATCAATTGCTGTTTGCGGAAGAGAGTTCCAAACGTCTATCACCCTTTACGTGTAGAAGTGTTTCCTAACATCACGCCTGAAAGGCCTGGCACTAACTGTTAGGCTATGTCCCCAGTCCTAGACTCCCAAACCAGCGGAAATAGTTTCTCTCTACCTACCCTATCAGTTGCCCTTAATATCTTGAAACCTTCGATCAAATCACCCCTTATCCTTCTAAATTCCAGGGAATACAACCCTAGTTTGTGTAATACAATAGCAAAATACTACGGATGCTGGAAGTCTGAACCAACAAGAGAAACTCAGCAGGTCAGGCAGCATCTTGGAGAGAGAAACAGAGTTAACGTTTCAGATCGATGACCCTTCGTCAGTACTGGAAAAAATTGGAGAAGTAACAGAGATTTAAGCAAGTGTGGGACAGGGAAAGGGGGGAGTGGAGGAAAGAACAAAGGGAAGGTCTGTGATAGGGTGGAAGGTGTAGTGTATGTAACCTGTACTACCTTAAGAGGATACCTTAAGGTGAAGGACTACTTTTAACAGCTCCTGTACATTGTAGTACCGGTAGTGACCACACCGGTATATAAACCCTGTGGAGTAATATGTATCTCAGTTCCCGCTCTGACCCTCAATCACTAAAGACCTGTTTAGTTACTCTCTGTTGTCTGTGTCGTGTTATTCATAATAACTGCACTTGTAAACACAGACTCAACAGTGGCGATGTGTCTGATCGAACCTAGCAGCAGTTTTGCATCACCTCCCCCAGTACTGAATCTGGGGTACATTGGAAGGAGGCTGCATCCTGGAACACGGGCGCCGACCAAGGGCATCCGCCCTCAGCATCCTGCAGAGCGGTGCATCGCAAGGGAGGCCATCGAGAACCGGGCTTGGTTTCCTGGCCACGAAGTCCAGCATAAGGGCTGGCTACAGGTAGTGCGCAACCCTTCTAAGGCAGCGGCGGGTAAGCCCGATCGAGCGGCGCGGGGGAAGACGGCCGAGCTTGTCGGAGGGAGAAGGGGAGGAAAGCATAGAGAGCGGAGAACAAGACCGCAGCCGGTGTCAGGGGCCGGACTGCAATCGCGGGGCAGAGACACGCAGCAGCCAGAAAGGCGCTCCATTGCCACGAGGACCGCAGAAAGCGGCGTGGCAACAACAACAACAACAACAACAGCAGCAGCACGGGAAAAGACGCCATCTTGAGCCAGCGGAGAAGAAGACGAGCGCGGGAGCCGCCATCTTAAATTTTAAAAAATAATAATAATATCCGAAGGGAAAGAAGAAACTCAGCTAGGATGCCGAAAACAGGCAACATTACTGCATTCGACAACGATGTGGAAGATTGGTCCACTTATGTGGAACGCATCGAAGTTTATTGTAGAGAGAATGAAGTGCCGGATGATAAGGAAGCACTAACCCTATTAAACTTGATGGGTGCGAAGACGTACGGGTTATTGAGGAACCTGATAACCCCAGATAAACCGGTAGGAAAAAGTTTCACGGATATTGTTGCTATCCTGCAGGAGCACCTAAACCCTACACCGCTGCTGATAGCAGAACGATTTAAATTCTACAAGAGGAATCAGCATAAAAATGAGAGTAATGCTGATTACCTTACGGAATTACGCAAGCTATCAAAGCACTGTCAGTTCGGAGCAGGACTGGTAGATTCCCTACGGGACAAATTCGTCTGCGGTCTCCTGAGCGAAGGAACCCAGAAAAGGCTACTCTCAGAGAAAGAGTTGACACTGGACAAGGCTTTCAGCGTGGCCGTATCGTATGAAGCAGCAGCACGGGGAGATGCGGAAATACAGCAAAAGCCACCTGAATTCAGCACCAATGAAATGGCATTGGGTGCAGTAAAGTGTTATCGTTGCAGTAGGACAACGCATGACCAGAACCAGTGCTGGTTCAAAGACAAAGAATGCAGGCAATGTGGCAAACTTGGTCACATAGCGAGAGTCTGCCGGTCAGGAAAGAAGACCAACAGCAAAAAGTCACCGCAGGAGAAGTACAAAAAAGTACATAAAGTGACAGAGAACAGTTCGGATGAACAGAAGACTGATTCAGACTCCAGCAGCAAGGAACTGGGTTGTCTGAAGATACATAATGTGGGCAACACAGCAGACCACCAAACTATCTGGGCCATGCTCAAGATAGCAGGAGTCCAAGTGAAGATGGAATTGGACACAGGATCGGCCTTAACGGTCATAAATAAGCGAGACTACAAAAGGTTATTCTCGCACATTCCCCTGAGGGATACGAAGATTGTATTGAAAGCATACACGGGGCAAAAAGTATACCCCAAAGGAAAAATAAAAGTAAACGTGGTCTACAATGGTAAAGAAAGTCAGAAAATGGACTTATATGTGTTACCTGATGGAGGTCCGCCACTACTAGGACGTGAATGGATCCGGAAAATACAACTGGATTGGCATTCCATACGAGCACTGACTGTGGATGCCAGTAAGGAGGACGACGTCAAACCTGGACGACTGTCCAAAATCTTAGACGATGCTAAGGAGGTGTTCCAACAGGGACTTGGGACACTGAAAGGAATTACTGCAACCATCAAGGTTGAAGAAAATGCAAGCCCAAAATTTTTCAAAGCCAGACCGGTGCCTTATGCGATACGACCTGCTGTGGAAGCAGAGCTGGAAGGGTTAGAACGTTCAGGAGTACTGTCCAAAGTGGACTGGAGCGAGTGGGCTACACCCATTGTTCCTGTCATGAAGCGATCGTTGAGCAACACGCCTGGTGAACCTAGGAAGGTTCGCATCTGTGGTGATTTCAAAGTCACTGTTAATCCAGTTCTTCACACAGTGCAATATCCGCTTCCGCGGATTGAAGATATCTTTGCTTCGCTATCTGGCGGCAAGCACTTCACCAAGATAGACCTGGCGCAGGCGTACCTGCAGATGGAAGTTGATGAAGTGTCGAGACAGTATCTCACGATAAACACGCATAAGGGCTTATATCAGTATAATAGGCTGGTTTTTGGTGTGGCATCGGCTCCGGCTATTTGGCAACGGGCCATGGAGCAGGTCTTGCAGGGAATTCCAGGGACACAGTGTTACTTGGATGACATCCTGGTTACAGGAGATAATGATAGTGATCACCTCGCGAATTTGGAACAGGTGCTCATCAGATTGAAAGAATATGGGCTAAGAGCTAATCGCCAGAAATGCGAGTTTTTTCAGAAGCAAATTTCGTACTGCGGCCACGTTATTGACAAGGAGGGGTTACATAAGTCCCCTGACAAGATTGAGGCAGTAGTCAAGGCTCCAGCACCGGAAAATGTGTCACAGTTGAGGTCGTTCCTCGGGCTAGTTAACTACTACCACAAGTTTTTACCAAATTTATCTACGGTGTTACACCCACTAAACACCCTCTTGCAAATGGGAATACCATGGAAGTGGAGCGATGACTGTAAGCGGGCTTTTCAGAAGAGCAAGGCGCTGATCACGTCTAAGGAAGTGTTGGCTCACTTTAACCCAACGCTACCTATTCGGTTGGCTTGTGATGCATCTCCCTATGGTATCGGGGCGGTGCTCTCACATAGGTTTCCAGATGGCTCGGAAAGGCCAGTCGCTTTTGCATCCAGATCATTGACCTCCGCTGAGCGCAACTATGCTCAGATAGATAGGGAGGCCCTCAGCCTCGTGTGGGGAGTGAAGAAATTTAACCACTACCTGCACGGACAACAGTTTACACTGCTGACAGATCATCAACCATTGGTTTCCATATTCAATCCTAAAAAGGGTGTTCCGGTAATGACGGCGCAGAGGCTTCAGAAATGGTGCCTTTTCCTAGGGGCACATCAATACGATATTGAGTTCAAAGGTACAAAGCAACATGGTAATGCTGATGGGCTGTCGCGCCTGCCACTACCTACAGCGGAAGAGGCACCGGCAGTTGATCCTGTCGAGATATTCCACTCGACCATCATCGAATGCTTGCCAGTTACCAATGCGGGTATTGAGAGAGAGACCCGAAATGACCCGACACTGTCTCGGGTCTACGATTTGACGGTGAAGGGATGGCCAGCACATGGTGAACCACTGTTACTAGCATTCTCAGCCAGACGAGAACAGCTGTCCGTATGTCAAGGAACACTGATGTATGGAACAAGGGTGGTTATTCCTCCTAAATTACGGGAGAGAGTCTTAAAAGAATTGCATGAAGGTCATCTGGGGGGAGTCAAGATGAAAAGCCTTGCTAGGGCTTATGTGTGGTGGCCAGGTATAGACAAACAAATAGAGGACCTGACAAAAAGCTGCCCAGGGTGTCAAAAAGTTCAGAATGCACCTCCAATTGCACCGCTGCATCCGTGGGAATGGCCTTCAGCTCCATGGCAACGCGTGCATATTGACTTTGCAGGTCCATTCATGGATTCCATGTTTTTGATAGCAGTAGACGCACACTCTAAATGGCCAGAAGTGATCAAGATGTCGACCACTACCACTGAGAAGACGATTGCAGTCTTGAGAACTATATTTGCTAGGAATGGATTGCCTGAGCAAATTTGTTCAGACAACGGACCACAGTTCGTGTCAGAAGAATTCCAGAAATTCATGAAAAAGAATGGGGTGAAACACTATACATCTGCCCCATACCATCCGGCTACAAATGGGTTGGCCGAGAGATTTGTACAAACATTCAAAAAGGCAATAAATGCCATGTGTGAAGATCATATTCCACTACAACACAAGGTGGACAATTTCCTAATGGCATATCGAAACGTCACGCATGCAGTGACAAATCAAAGCCCTGCCATCATGTTCTATAACAGAAGGTTGCGGCCCCGGTTGGATTTGTTAAAACCCAATGTGAGATGGGAAGTTGAACACATGCAATTCCAACACATAAATGAAAAGGCCACTCGGAGTTTTGAAATAGGACAACCAGTGTTGGCCAGGGACTATAGAAATGATAAATGGCAACCTGGAACAATTTGTGCATGGCAGGGGCCTTTGATGTACACAGTAGACACTGGGGAGAACGTAATATGACGTCATGCTGACCAACTTGTGGGATCAAGAACAAGGGTCAACCCCATGTCTCCGGCAGAGACACCAGTTGAAGAATTTATTGAGCCTGTAGCATCTACCTCGGACTCGGTTGTATTAGATGATGTTGAATCCATAGAAGATCAATTGAATGAGTCACCCCAGCAACGGGAACAAGAGATCCCTGAAAGGCGTTATCCGGCATGGATCCGGAAGCCTCCTCAGAGACTGAACCTTTGAATATTCATTGTGTGTAAATTGTATATATGTATATATATTCATGTACTGCATTAATGGGGTGTCCACTGTTAAGCTAAAAGGGGAGGAATTGTAATGTATGTAACCTGTACTACCTTAAGAGGATACCTTAAGGTGAAGGACTACTTTTAACAGCTCCTGTACATTGTAGTACCTGTAGTGACCACACCGGTATATAAACCCTGTGGAGTAATATGTATCTCAGTTCCTGCTCTGACCCTCAATCACTAAAGACCTGTTTAGTTACTCTCTGTTGTCTGTGTCGTGTTATTCATAATAACTGCACTTGTAAACACAGACTCAACAGAAGGCAGGAGAGATTGAGAGACAAAAGGGATGATGGTGCAAGGTAAAAGGAGATGGTAATAGGACAAGTTAAGAAACAAAAGATGACTCTAGCTGAGGTGTAAATGACAATGGCAGAATCATCAACAGCTGCCATGTGAGAGAGAAAAGAAAACATGGGGGCAGAGGTTATGGTCTGAAATTGTTGAACTCGATGTTGAGTCCAGAAGTGCCTAATCGAACGATGAGGTGCTGTTTCTTGAGCTTACGTTGAGCTTTGTTGGAACAGTGTAAGAGGCCGAGGACAGAGAGGTCAGAGTGGGAGTGGAGTGAAGAATTAAAGTGACAGGCAACTGGAAGCTCGGGGTCACCCTTACAGACTGAACGGAGGTGTTCCGCAAAGCGGTCACCCAATCTGCTTTTGATCTCCCCATCGTGAGCAGTGAATACAGTATACTAAATTGCAAGAAGTACAAGTAAATCGCTGTTTCACCTGGAAGGAGTGTTTGGGACCCTGGACAATGGGAAGGGAGGAGGTGAAAGGGCAGGTGTTGCATATCCTGCGCTTGTACGGAAAGGGGCCATGGGAAGGGGAGGGGTGTTGGGGGTGATTGAGGAATGGACCAGAGTGTCGCGGAGGGAGCGGTCCCTTTGAAATGCTGAAATGGGAGGGGAGGGGAAGATGTGTTTGGTGGTGGGATCACGCTGGAGGTGGCAGAAATGGCGGAGGATGATCCGTTGAATGTGGAGGTTGGTGGGATGAAAGGTGAGGACAAAAGAAACCCTCTCATTGTTCTGGAAGGGAGGGGAAGGGGTGAGAGCAGAAGAGCGGGAAATGAAACGAACATGGTCGAAGGCCATGTCAACCACGGTAGAGGGGAATCCTCAGTTGAGGAAAAAGACATATCGGAAGCACTAGTATGGAAGGTGGAGACGGAGAAACTGGGAGAGTGGAATAGAGTCCTTACAGGGAGCGAGGTGGGAGGAAGTGTAGTCCAGGTAGCTGTGGGAGTCAGTGGGCTTATAGTGGATGATTGTCCCCAGAAATGAAGACAAAGAAGTCAAGGAAGGGAAGGGAAGAGTCAGAGATGGACCATGTGAAGGTGAGGGAAGGGTGAAAATTGGAAGCAAAGTGTATGAAATTTTCTAGGTCCGGGTGAGAGCAGGAAACGGCACCAATACAGTCATCAATGTACCGGAAAAAGAGGTGAAGGAGGTGACCTGAGTAGGACTGGAACAAAGAATGTTCCACATAGTTTGTGTAATCTCTCCTCGTAATTTAACCCTTGGAGTCCTGGTATCATTCTGGTAAATCTACACTGCACTCCCTCCAAGGCCAAGATATCCTTCCTATGGTGTCGTGCCCAGAACTGAACACAGTACTCCAGGTGTGGTCTAACCAGGACTTTGTATACTTGAAGAAATCCTGACCCTTCCGACAGAATTTATCAGCCAGGGACAACATACCACAGCACACAAGGAGGCTTTGATTCTCCAGGGAGGCAGTGACAGCATTGTGTCGCATCCTGCAAGAATATTTACAGCCAACTGCTAAAGCTAACGCCATGAATGTAGTCAATAGGGAAATCCTGCAACCTGTGCAAACCCCAGAGCCCTCAGAAAGCAGGCACTGGAGTCCTCAAGCAATGGCTCCAATGCCTGGACTGGTCTTTTTTTATAATTCATTCTCGGGATATGGGCATCGCTAGCAAGGCCGGTATTTATTGCCCATCCCATTAGGGGTGAGTGTTTGCAGAGTAGTGGGACCTCTCTTATGCTGGTTGTCTCCAGCTGTTGTGTGTAAGCTTCGCCTGCAAGAAGAGTCAAAATGGATTAATATGTGCCCGGGGCAAAGGCTGTCAACCCTCGCCATGTGTGAACCAGCTTCCCATCGTGGGCACGATGATAGGAAGAAGCAGCAGGTATGGCTAATGGGAGAAATAGTTGTGAGGGCAGCTCCTGCTTTTGAGCACATGAGTGCAAGCGGAAAGGAGGCAGAGTGAAGTCTTCCCTAGGGACTTATGGATAACCATAGGGAGCAGGGAAGGGAAGGATTGAGACAAAGGGAGGGTCCTACAGGGCAATGCAGGTAGAATGAGTAATATGAAGGGGAGTCATACCTTGATATTCCTGGTGAGATCATTTAATTTCTTTCTACAATGCAGTCAGGTTCTTAAGGCAATGCTCCATGTATTACCTGTTGTGGACCTCCCACCATGCCAACGTGCTTTGACACCCACCGACCATTCAAGTTTAAGAGGATCTCCTTCCTCTCCTGAACTTGCTCTGCTAGTCTCTCCATGGCTTTATCTGAAAACCTCAGAGTTCTGGTGGAACTTTCCTTGCCCCGAATATCTTCCTGCAACTCCATGTTGTTGCATCCCTTCTTTGTCCATAAAAAAATGCACCTCCCCTTTAAGCTGTGGGCCCTTAAAGGTCTGTAGCAGCACCTGATTTCTCATCTCTAAACCGATCAGCTGCCTATGAGGGGGGCACGGTTTATGCTGGCAGCTCATCCATGCACGGAAATGAGGGGCAAACCCAGAAACTGGAATGAGTCTGTAAAATACCTTATTTTTATATGCATATAAACATAGGAATAGGATTAAGGTTTTTGCTTTCTTGTTCCTTATATCTTATAGGCTTGTACTGTAGAATCATAGAATCATAGAAGAGTACAATACAGAAGGAGGCCATTCGGCCCATCGAGTCTGCGCCAGCTCTTTCAAAGAGCAATCCAGTTAGTCCCACTCTCCCGCTCTTTCTCCATATCCCTGCAATTTTTTCTCCTTCAAGTATTTATCCAATTCCCTTTTGAAGGCTGCTATTAAATCTGCTTCCACCGCCCTATCAGGCCGTGCATTTCAAATCCTAACCACTCGTTGCATAAAAAGTTTTTCCTCGTGTCGCCTCTGGTTCTTTTGCAAATCACCTTAAATCTGTGCCTTCTGGTTATCGACCCTTCAGCCATTGGAAACAGTTTCTCTTTATTTACTCTATTTAAACCCTTCATGATTTCAAACACCTCTATCAAATCTCCTCTTAGCCTTCTCTGCTCTAAGGAAGGCTTCATCCCCGGTACCATTCTAGTAAATCTCTTCTGTACCCTCTCCAAAGTCTTCACGCCCTTCCTAAAGTGTGGTGCTCAGAATTGGACACAATACTCCAGCTGAGACCGAACTAGTGTTTTATACTGTGACAGAAATAATGAAATGGTCAAGTAGCTCATTCCAAGAATTCTTCAGGGTATGGGTGCCATTTAGCAAGAAAAAGCTTTGTCAGCAAGGAGAGTTTATTTTGTTAGCAAGGAATGATGAATAAGGGGTCAATAGTCTCCCAGATAATACGGTAGCCTATATCACAAACAAACAAGTCAATGATTAAAATCTTAGTTAGGAAAAATGAAAAACAGTTCTTATCACACTATAATGAATCATCAAGGGTACGAGGATGAGTGTGAGTGACGAGAGGCCTATAAAGATCTTAAGCTTTCCTTCACAATTTGTAGAGAGAGACAAAAATGAAAGAATTGACAAAGGTTACACTCTCTATCCAGAGCGAAAGCGGGTAATAGTTTATTTCTCTGGATGACTACTGCTTAAGAGATTGAGGGTTAGAAATTTGTGGCCTTAGCACCACTCCATAGTGCTAAATGGCGCTAAAAAGGCGGCCACCGCTCTTTCACCAGCTGCTGGTGGTTCCTGCAGCAGTGGCCGTTTTCGTGCTTATCTTTGTGCCGCCGGTAACTGCCAAGTTATCCTGGTGTGCAAGCAGGCTGACAGTGGCGATGTCTGCACCTCCTAAAGGGACACACACATCGTTCAGGTAAGTTTGGATTTAAGGTTTTGGACTGTTTTTTTTTATTTTATTGAACTTGCGGCTTGCTTCAATAGATGTGAACGTTTTTAAGTGTGTAGGGAGTGCTGCTGGATGTTTGCAAGGGCTCGGATGGTAAATTAAAGCCTTTGAGAAGACAGGACATGCTGCAAATACTCAGCAGACCAGGCAACATCTGTAAAGTGAAAAACAGATTTCACATCTCAGGTTGAGATGATGCCTGACCAGCTGAGTATTTCCAGGATTTTATGCTGTCATTTCACATTTACAGCATCCGCTTGCGGAGGGAAGAGGAAGACACAGAAGCTGCAGAGGAGGAAGCAGAAGAGGAGGAATCAGACAGAAGGATGCATCCCAGACAGCCCCTTTGTGGCCGGATATCCGGGATAGAATCACCCGCCTGCAGTCCCAGTGACCACAATACCCAATTTCCTTTTCAACATTAGTCCCACACCTTACCATTTGTTACTGACCATCACAACGTCCTCTTGGCCACAATGCTGAAATAAAACCCAGCACAAAGCAAACTTTCCAATCCACCTATATACGTCTATCCATCCAAAGTGACATCAAGTAATCAACTTATCACCCATATGCATTCTCTTAGTGAGTGTCTTGTGTGTTCCTTTGCCTATTCTACTGATGTCATGCAGTGCTACCCCAGTGGCTGCAGCATGGCTGGTGGAAGGCTGCTGACTTTCAGTGGGGAACACTGCAAATGTCCTTGCTGGTTGATCTTGAGGAGCTGGTAGCTGGGAGTGTCAAATCAATCTTCTTCTTCTTGTTCTTCTTCACTCTCCTTTTCCTCTCTTGGTCACCCACTGGCTGGGCAGGCTGCATTTCTTGGGTATGTGAAATGAGGAAGGCACAAGGGTGGAGTTGTGGTGATGGGAGGGCGGTAAAGCATGAGGTGCATACCAGAAGGAGGATAACATATGAGGATACCAGCATCTTGTATCCTTTCAGCCCCACCGCTGGCCAAGGGCTCAGCCATGCCCCTGCCAAGAATGGCCTGCACCGTCTCCTCCAAGGGGTGAGGTGAGGCTAGGAATGGGAGATGTGCCTCGAGATTGGTGCAGATTGTTGGTAGGTGAGTGATTGGGGGTGGGGGACGTGCATTGAGCAGTGTGTGAGGCTAGTGGCGCAGTTGAAAAGAGACGGCTTTTGAAGATGCATTTACTGACCTTGACCACTGGTCTGAGATCATGAAGCTTCTATGGGCACTGGAGCCAGGTGGTAGGGGCGACACTGCTGGCAGTGACAGCCTCAGTGATGTGGTCCCACATCGTTCTTTCTGGAGGGCCTCCTGACCCCTGTGGGTAGAGGGCCTGTCTTGCAGTGTTGACCCCTTGCACAAAGCTGGAGTGCTGTGTGCAAGACCCTGGGTGCCCCTTCCCTGGCTTGCTGAGCTATTTGTGTTAGTGCTGAGGCATTTTTCCCATTTTTTTAGGTTAGGAAGGGAATTCAGCTTTAAGAGCTGAATACTTACAATTGGGACTTCTTTTTAATGTGAAATATTTTTAAAAGGCAGAAAGGGCTGAAAACTGTACTGTTTCACTTCATTTTAATTTGCATTGCTTCAGTGTGCATGGCCCCTTTAATTCTCAGACCTCTTCATTACCCACAATTCCTTGCAAGGTCCACAGCCTCACTTCCAGAGGCTGTGGGGAGCACCAACGCCGCTCCTGCACACAAGCTTAGGGTCTAATGCCTCCAGCAACACCACCAGGATGTCGTTGCACGGAATGTAAGCGCTGCGCCAACAATCTCCATCCCCCCAGATCAATTTTGCTCTGTTAGCGTTGTGACTATTTTCAGCAGCCGTTAACTCCAGTTGCCGGTGACACCGGCAACCTTGCTGGCTAAAACGAATTTCTCCCCCTGAGTGTGTCAAGACTCAGTCGAACTCAGTAAAGGTTATTTGCAAACCAAGAAATTGGTGCCAAGTCTCAGAATCTTACAAGTCCCCAGCTGACTGCTTTCTACCAGGATACCAAAATCGACCTCCATGTTATCTACCTGGTAAACTGTTGGAACAATGATAGTTTTACATGCAGGGAATGATGTTTGAGGCATCTCCAAAAACTTGAAATGCAATGATTTTCTCCTGAATAGAGCACACATGTGATGGTATAAAGCAGGTAAATAACTTTGAAATAGGGCAGGGAGAACGCACAGATAAATAAGCCGTTTTTTGATGTCAGGACTAAATACCGCTTGCCAGTTGGGATTTCTTCCTAAGGTTATTGTTCGAGAAAAAAGAGCAGAACTGTCAACATTTGAGGAAATGTTGGGAGTGACATTCGTGATCAATAAAAAAGTGAGGTTGAATTGTGAACCAGTTCAAACACATGGAGCTGTGCTCATTTTTACCAGAGTGAGATGCTTAAAAATAGATTACACTTTAAACTGAGATGAGTGTGTCAGGTTTGTTCAAAGCCTTCTAATCCCTAAAGAATTGCAATCTGATTTTTGCACAGCAATGAGCAATAACTCAAGATTCAAATCAGGAAATTTAGCCATGCATGAGAGAGGATTATTGACTTCGTAAACATGTTCTTTTTAATATGTGGTTACGATGTCACTGCACAACAACCCCATAATATGCTATGCATTCTATACACTGCAACCATTTTTCATGGGAAGTATGCAATCTGTAAGCATGAATTTATAGAAATGTGTTAGTATTTTCTTTACAGCACAATAGCAAGGAACCCGATCTTCTTCATTTCCATGGTAACTGCTGACTGCAGCATCATGATTTATTAAACAAGTTATCTAAAAATATCCAAAAGCAAACCTCCATTGATTTTCTCTTGGGGGAGAAAAAATAACCATTTTTGAAATTTTCTTTCCACTTCCTCTGCGTCCTGAACCAGGAGTTCAGGAGGGACTGAATGGCCGACTTATAAAATCACAGAATCATAGAAATTTAAGGCACAGAAGGAGGCCATTTGGCCCATCGTGTCTGTGCCAGAGCTATCCAGCCTAATCCCACGTTACAGCTCTTGGTCCGTAGCCCTGTAGGTTATGGCACTTCAGGTGCATATCCAAGTACTTTTTAAATGTGATGAGGGTTTCTGCCTCTACCACCTTTTCAGTCAGTGAGTTCCAGACCCCCACCACCCTCTGGGTGAAAAAAGCTCTCCTCAACTCCCCTCTAATCCTTCTACCAATTACTTTAAATCTATGCCCCCTGGTTATTGACCTCTCTGCTAAGAGAAATAGGTCCTTCCTATCCGCTCTATCTAGGCCCCTTATAACTTTATACACCTCAATTAAATCTCCCCTCTGCCTCCTCTGTTCCAAAGAAAACAACCCCAGCCTATCCAATCTTTCCTCATAGCTAAACTTCTCCAGTCCTGGCAACATCCTCATAAATCTCCTCTGCACCCTCTGTGGTGCAATCACATCTTTCCGAAAATGTGGTGACCAGAACTGTACGCAGTATTCTAGCTGTGGCCTAACTAGTTTTCATATAGTTCAAGCATAACCACCCTGCTCCTATATTCCATGCCTCAGCTAATAAAGGAAAGTATCCGCTATGCCTGCTTAACCACCTTATCTACCTGCCCTGCTACCTTCAGGGATCTGTGGACATGCACTCCAAGGTCCTTCTGTTCCTTCTCAGTATCCTACCATTAATCGTGTATTCCCTTGCCTTGTTAGCCCTCCCCAAATGCATTACCTCACACTTCTCTGGATTGAATTCCACTGGTCACTTTTCTGCCCACCTGACCAGTCCATTGATATCTTCCTGCAGTCTACAGCTTTCTTATTCACTATCAACCACACGGACAATGTTTGTATCATCTGCAAACTTCTTAAACATTCCCCCTACATTGAAGTCTAAATCATTGATATATACCACAAAAAGCAAGGGACCTAGTACTGAGCCCTGCGGAAACCCACTGGAAACATCCTTCCAGTCAGTCACAAAAACACCTGTCGACCATTACCTTTTGCTTTCTGCCACTGAGCCAATTTTGGATGCAATTTGCCACTTTCCCTGGATCCCATGAACTTTTACTTTTCTGACTAGTCTGCCATGTGAGAACTTGTCAAAAGCCTTGCTAAAATTCATGTAGACTTCATCAAATGCACTACCCTCATCGACCCTCCTTGTTACCTCCTCAAAAAATTCAATCAAGTTGGTCAGACACAACCTTCCCTTAACAAATCCATGCTGATTGTCCTTGATTAATCCATGCCTTTCTAAATGACGATTTATACTGTCCTTCAGAATTATTTCCAATAATTTGCCCACCACCGAGGTTAGGCTGACTGGCCTGTAACTTACTCGGTCTATCCCTTTCTACCTTTTTTAAACAATGGTACAACATTAGTAGTCCTCCGGCACCACACCTGTAACCAGAGAGAATTGGAAAATGATGGTCAGAGCCGTTGCTATTTCCTCCTTTGCTTCTCTTAACAGCCTGGGATACATTTCATCTGGGCCTGGTGATTTATCTACTTTCAAAGATGCTAAACCCCTTAATATTTCCTCTCTCACATTGCTTATCTCATCCTGTTCCTATGTTCCTAGAAGTGCCAAGTGATCCGATCAGATAAACCAGCTTCATAGTGGGGTACAGTGCAGCATTCTCTTTTCAGTTTCACAAGGTCTCTATAAGGCTACTGATGGCCCATAGTTTGCGGTCAGCGGTGAAGCAAAGGCGTTTGCCGCTAGCCCCGAAGTGAACTTCCCTCAAAAATCTTGCGATCTCTGTGGCGAGAAGTTTGGCTTTTCTGACATTTAGTTGAGATCAGTGTAAGTTCATGGGGAATACCTAATGCAAGCTGCTGTGACATCGCAAGCTGTCCAAGCAGTCAATCACAATGCAGAATTCTCACACACCGGGAACCAGGAAGTAGAATCATAGAGTCATAGAATGGTTACAGCACAGAAGGAGGCCATTCAGCCCATCGAGCCCATGCCGGCATTCTGCAAGAGCATTTCAGCTAGTCCCAATCCTCCGCCCTTTCCCCGTAGCCCTGCAATTTTTTTTCCTTCAGATACTTATCCAATTCCCTTTTGAAAGCTATGATTGAATCTGCCTCCAACTCACCCTATCAGGCAGTGCATTCCAGATCCTAACCACTTGCTGCATAAAAAAGTTTTTCCTCATGTTGCCTTTGGTTCTTCTGCCAATCACCTTAAATCTGTGTCCTCTGGTTCTCGACCCTTCTGCCAATGGGAACAGTTTCTCTCTATCTATTCTGTCTAGACCCCTCATGATTTTGAACACCTCCATCAAATCTCCTCTCAAACTTCTCTGCTCTAATGAGAACAACCCCAGCTTCTCTAGTCTATCCACGTAACTTAAGTCCCTCATCCCTGGAACCATTCTTGTAAATCTTCTCTGCACCCTCTCTAAGGCCTTCACATCCTTCCTAAAGAGCGGTGCCCAGAATTGGACGCAATACTCCAGTTGAAGCCGGACCTATGTTTTATAAAGGTTCATCATAACTTCCTTGCTTTTGTACTCTATGGGCTGGATTTTGATACTGGAGACATGACTACAACTTTTGGGGTTGTAGTCCCGCCTCCATTGAGTTGTGGCCAACCCACGCGATTTTCAATTGATTGACCTTGTTGAGCCCGCCCAGTGGGCTCAGCAGGCCAATTAAGGGCCATCCGGCAACAGGTGACGTCACAGATTGACATTTCATCTGTCAAGAGCTTTTGACAGATGAAATATCAGCGTTTGACAGCTGTTTCAAGCTGTCAAACACTGACAATCTGTACACTAAGTTAATTCCTTCCTCTCAGGCTGATTTAGAGATCTCTCCAGAACAGAAAGCTGAATGCTGCAACTTTTGACAGCTCGCAGCCATTCTGCTTTCTGTGCCGGTGAGATGAGGGACTCCCGAGACCTGAAGGAAAGAAGGCTGTAAAGGTAAGTAAAACTTATTTAAACACTTTACACACACCAAACACACTTACCTCTGCACTCATGCACCCATCACTCACCTGAACACCGGACATCTCGACCCCTCCAAGCCCTTCAGCCCGACGGTCCGCCTCGCTAGCTTGGCGTGGTTTGGAGCCGTCGGGAATCCCACACTTCAGGAATAAAAATAGGGATTAGGCTAAAAACTGCCTGTTAACTATCTGTTAACAGGCAGTTAATTGGCACTAATCCCCTTCCCGCCTCGGGGAGGCAGCTCCCAGCACAGGTTGGGTATCCGCCTCCTTTGAAACTGGCATGGAGGCGGGTTGGGGGCAGGATGGGTTCGCGCCCCCCGATTTCGCGATTTTAGCCCCCCACACGCCTCCAATCCCACCTCCACGGCCCAATGAAAATCCTGCCCTATGCCTCTATTTATAGAGTAAGTGAGTAAGGTCCTTTGATTCTAACTTTTTAAAAATGTTATAGAGGGCGAAACAAAGACTGGGGCTGTCACATGGGGAAAAGGAAAACCTAAAATAAAGAGGAACAAACTTTAAAACAAATTTTTTTTTTAAGTTTCTTAAAAAATTTAATTTTTATTAAAATGGATAAATTTGACACTCCACAAAATTAAAATTAGTTTTTCAGGACCATAACTTTTGTTTGGCAGTCTGTACTCTGTTAAAATCCCAGTTACACCTATTCCAACATTTAATGGGATATTTAATAGCAATATTACCGCGGAAAAGCCCACGTTTTCATCAGTTTCCCTGATTACACTGATTGCTGTCTATGGGGGGAGGCTGGAGCATGGGGTGGGCACAGCGCAGCTAGTATTGGAGCAGTAAATGACTGACCGCAATTTTAGGATGTCTGCGTTAGGATGCGCCTGCTGTTCATTCGTTGTTATTACCCACTACAAATTCTGGGCAATTATGTAAACCTTCCAAATACTTAAAAAGAAAAGTGAAAGCATTTCACAGCCTTGAGATGTTCTGAAGACTTTTCCCCACTTCACTTTTTTCTTTTCCTTTCGGAGGAAGCACTGACTCATTCAGGGGTACAGTACCACACCAGTTGTTAGCCTCCAGTACGTTATCTAAACAGCCATTCTTTGGGGTTGAAATTCCTATGCAACAGAAGCATTAATACTTTAGCTTAAATGGGTTAATACCTTCTATGAATCCTGGACAGAGGAATGTCATTTGAACATAAGAAGATAATGAACATAATGGGGTAAAGATTCCCCAGCGCTGCTCCTTGACAGATGCCTGGAATGCATAATCGCAAAATTGAGCATTTCCAACCAGAGATTTTCCATCCATCCAGGTTAGTGCACACCAAGCAGTGGTGCAGTGGAATTTTTACTCCATTAAGAATTCATGCTCTAATATCATGAATAGTCATTTCTAGGGTAACGAGGGAGAATATCCGAAGAGTTCTTGCAATATTTCATTTCACAAAAGATTGGTAGAAACCCCGAGGAAAGGGTGTAATCGGCCATTTTTAGCAATTTGCACTGTTTCTCTAGGGGTTGTGAAGTTACAGCAGGAGATCGGGAGAACCAAACCCCCCCCCCCCCCACTCCCTGCCACCCAACCCCAAGGAAATTCCAGGTGAATGGCTCTACTGCTCTTCATGAGTTCACTCATCCAAAATGGCAGTTGAACCATACCTGGTCTCATGGCATCTCCTTTTCCGTTGAAGTCTTACAACATTGTAACGATCAGCCCATGCTAGATATGGTATCAGACAAGAATTGGCCTTTGCTTGTATGAGTCACAAGTAGCAGTAACAAGTGTGCCGCCACTATTCAAAGAATCACATCAATTGTTTCAGCAGACCACAAGTGCTCAATGACTCACATTAATGACTCACGTTGATAGCTACATCAGCCTCCTCCAATGCCTCTCCACCGTCGTCCAGCTGGGTGGAACTGCACTCGCCTGGTTCCATTCTTATCTCTCCAGTTGAAGCCAGAGAATCACCTGGAATGGATTATTTTCCTGCTCCAGCACCGTTACCTCTGGTGTCCTCCAAGAATCTATCCTTGGCCCCCTCTTATTTCTCATCTACATGCTGCCCCTCAGCAACATCATCCGAAAACACAGCGTCAGTTTCCACATGTACGCTGACGACACCCAGCTTTACCTCACCACCACCTCTCTCAATCCCTCTACTGTCTCTAAATTGTCAGACTGCTTGTCCAACTTCCAGTACTGGATGAGCAGAAATTTCCACCAATTAAATATTGGAAAGACCAAAGTCATTGTCTTTGGTCCCAGCCACAAACTCCGTTCCCTAGCCACCGACTCCATCCTCTCCCTGGTAACTGTTTGAGGCTGAACCAGACTGTTCGAAACCTTGGTGTTGTATTTAACCCTTAGCTTCCAACCACATTTCTGCGCCATCACTAAAACTGCCTATTTCCACCTCCGTAACATCGCTCGACTCTGCCCCTGCCTCAGCCTATCTGCTGCTGAAACCCTCATCCAGTCCTTTGCTACCTCTAGACTTGGCTAGTCCAATGCACTCCTGGCCGGCCTCCCATCTTCCACCCTCCATAAAGTTAAGGTCATCCAAAACTCTGCTGCCCGTATCCTCGCACCAAGTCCGGTTCACCCATCATGCCTGTGCTCGCTGACCTACATTGGCTCCCGGTTAAGCAACGCCTCGATTTTAAAATTCTCATCCTTGTTTTCAAATCCCTCTGTGGTCTCATCCTTCCCTATCTCTGTAATCTCCTCCAGCCCCATAACCCTCCAAGATATCTGCGCTCCTCCAATTCTGGCCTCTTGACCATCCTCGATTTCAATCACTCCATCATTGGCGGCTGTGCCTTCAGCTGTCAAGGCCTAAGCTCTGGAATTTCCTCCCTAAACCTCTCCATCTCTCCACCTCTCTTTCCTCCTTTAAGGCGCTCCTCAAAACCTACCTCTTTGACCAAGTTTTTGGTCACCTGCCCTAATATCTCCTTATGTGGCACGGTGTCAAATTCTGTTTGATAACGCTCCTGTGAAGTGCCTTGGGACGTTTTACTATGTTAGAGGCACTATATAAATGCAAGTTGTTGTTGTGGTTCTCTTGGTGTCACCGTCCAAACCAGGCACTTTAAAATCTTCACCAACTAATACGCACTCTGTCTGTGCTACCACAATGTAGCCCAATCAGGAAGAGGCTGGTAGCTGGAGGAGGCCATGGGGGTAGGGGATCTGCAGGACCTGGAGCTGTAAGGAAAAGTCAGGATCCCAAAATGACAGAATGAAAGAGAAGCTTCTATAAATGTCAAAAACTAAATGAGATGACTATTTTGCGGGAAAATACACTCACAGGCAGTTTCAGATGGAATGGTTTAACAAAAAAAATCCTTTGTGAGGAATAAACTGTGCACAGTTAAATTGTCCTCATCTATCAACTGCTGTGCATGGCTCTGCACTGGGTCGAGTACAAAGATATGAGAGCTGAACTCTCGTAGATGGGCTACTTTCTACTGAGATGAAACAACACTTGTTGACAGAGATAAAGTCAAAATGGATAACGCTGGGAAGCAGCTCATTCCTCTGATAGTGTTTTGAGAACCTGACCACTATCAGGGTGATCACTATATCCAGAATCAAACTAGCTTTGTACCAATTAACTCTCAGGACATTTTAAACATGGACAAAAATTTGGCAGAACAAAGTTGTTGAAAATACAAAACTTTTCCTGTTTTTGAAAGCCCACCTCAAAAGCTATGCAAAGGGACAAAATGAGAAGAAAGCAAAAAGACTGAATCCTAAAACTTTCCAGTTTGCATGCATTGCAGGAGGAGCAATGTTCTGCAAGAGACTGCAGCCCATGGTCATTCCTGCCACAACTCCCAGATTTCCAACTAATATATTAGTGGCAAGCTCCTGTTCACACAACAGACTGTCTGTCAACCACAATTGAGGGCAATTTTACTTTGGTTATTTAAAGCCATGGCAGACTGTTCCGGACACCCACCATAATGTCACCAAGATACCCAACCAATATTCATGGTTGAGCCTCATCACCATACCATTGAGCAGCTCAATGGGATGGGCACAAAAATCTAGCAGCTGCACTGATGCCCGCAGTCAGCCCAGGTAAGTTAAGGGGGGGGAGAGAAGCGATCCTGGGCGAGGGACGCAGAGGGTTGGGCATTGCGGGGAGGTGGTCGATTTTATTTTGTGGGGTCAGCATTAATGCTGCTCCTGACCCCACAAAAATCATTTACAATTTTTTTTTAACCTTTTCTAGGGCCGCTGGCTAGGTTGTTCAACACTTCGTACTGTCCATGGCACATTCTCCATCCTTTGGAACCTCAATTGCATTGGGTATTGTCGTTATAGGACCCCAATTTGCATGGGCTAATGAGGCTCGCGCCTCTTTCTGGTGAGCAGCTGGGCTTGCCCATGTCAAAAATGGCACGGCCAAAAATGGCATTAGGGCACCACGATTTTCAGCACACTACCAGCCTGCTCCTGCCTGGCAGTAAAGCAGTAAATCAGCCCTCCCTGTATCTATACTGGAAACACGCAGGAAAGATAAATTTTACTCCAATACTGAGAAAAAAAGCAGCTGTAGTTGCTCTGTGGTCAGTTCCTGTCATGGGGTTATGGGGAATGCAATTTTTGTCTCATTTGCATGCAGTCATTGTAATTGTAGCCGCACCAATGCATGCAAAATATTCCTTGTGTTCGTCCATAGGTAACTGTCACAGATAAAACCTTGGTCCTATCCATCGCATGGTGGGTTTAAAGAAAAGTTTACTGCTAAAGTTAACCAATTTCTACCGGGATTGAAATGAACAAAGGAACTAAAGCTGATAGTGCCTTACAGGAAAAGCGCTCAACATATCTGCACCCAACAGACATTGACAACGGCACTTCAAAAATTATCGTCAATTGATATTTATAATTGGCTTATTCATCAACTGCAGCCTTTAATAGTATCAGCCCCTCACTCGACCACACAAAAACCACAATAATAAAAGCAGGAAGTAAGCACTTGAGCTCTGAATCAGCCATCTCACTACTTATGTAAAATTCTGAAAGGAAACATGGGGTAAAAGTTACTCTGGCAGCTTTGGGTAGGGTCATTGGAAATATTCTTTCTTCTATGCATTTTAGTTGAGTTGTTTGTTTATAGAGCGTGGTGGCCGGAGAGTGTTGAAGAAATCGAGCCTCGAGATAGAGTAGGCATGAAGAAAGGTTTTGGCAGCAGCAACAACAACTTACATTTATATAGTGCCTTTAACGTATTCAGACAAGAACAGGCACCAAGACAAAGAAGGAGATATTAGGAGGGGTGACCAAAAGCTGGGTAGATTTTAAGGAGGGCCTTAAAGGAGGAGAGGGTAGTGGAGAGGCGGAGGGGCTTGGGGAAGGAATTTCAGGGCATTGTGCCTAGACAGGGGAAGGCATGGCCACCAATGGTGGGGCAAATGGAGGGGGAGATGCACAAGAGGCCAGAGTCAGAGGAGCGGATAGTTTGGGGTGGCAGTGGGGGAGATTTGTAACACCGGAGGAGGTGCGAGGCCATGAAGGGATTTATACACAAGAATGAGTATTTTAAATTAGAGGCTTTGGAGGGGCTGGGAGCCAATGTAGGTCAACAAGGACAAGGGTGACATGTGAGTGGACTTGGTGGAGGCTAGGATATTGGCAGCAAAGGTTTGGAAGAGCTGAAGTATATAGAGGGTGGAGAATGGGACACAGGCCAGGAGAACGTTGGCATAGTCGAGTCTGGAGGTGGCAAAGGCAACGA
The DNA here is from genome assembly GCF_052327205.1 of Somniosus microcephalus. NCBI lineage: Eukaryota > Metazoa > Chordata > Chondrichthyes > Squaliformes > Somniosidae > Somniosus > Somniosus microcephalus. The sequence continues at coordinate 132,279,772 of NC_140989.1, read as the reverse complement.
GGAAGAAGGTAGGATTAACATTTCTGATGAAGGGTCATATGATCTGAAATGTTAAAACTATCTTCCTCTTTACACAGATGCTGCCTGTTATAAAACTTTAGTAAAACCACAGTTGGCGTCCTGTGTGCAATTTGGGCTCCACGCTATAGAAAGGATGTTGAGGCAATAGCTAGGTTACAGCAACGATTTACTAAGACGCTATATGGTGTGTGGAAATACACATAAGAAAGACTTGAAAAATTGAGTCTGCTTTGATCAGAACAGAGGAGATTAAGGGATGATTTGACAGAGGTGTTTAAAATTATGAAGGGATGGAACAGAGTAGATAGAAACGGACAGAGGAGACATAGATATATAAGATTAAAGGTAAGGATTTGGGATAGAGAACAAGAGCAACTTTTTACACAGATGGTTGTGAGGCTGTTGAATGCAGTATTGGAATTAGTGATTGTTGCAGAGACAATGACAACAATCAAGAATGTTCGACAGGTTGTTGAAGGAAAAACATCTAAAGGGATATAGGAACAGATTAAGCACGTGGGATTAAGACTATTGCTCACATGGAGGATAAATACAAATACGGACTGGTTGGGTCGAATGCTGAAATTTCTATGTACAGTAATACTATTTAATACAACATTACAGGATAAAGTCAACATGCATTAACATTGTGAACAGAGGATTGCATTAGCATTCATCTGCTTATTATCGTTGACAGTAATGTCACATCTGTATTGCTGGTTCGATTCTGACAAAAAGGTTTATTTTCTCTACTGGAAATAACAATTCTTACACATTGCAATTAAAGTGCTCAAGAACAATAACAGGCACAGAGAGCTGAATTTTGTGCTGTGGTGTTCACCTTACTGACTGCTTAAAGTGTGGGGTTTGCAATTAGTTATTGATCATTCATGTTATTTCTAGCATTTCCTCATGGATGTTGACCACTATAACATGGATAGTGTGGATTCTCTCTCCGTTACTTCATGGTAACAAAAAGACCTCTGTGATTGGTGTGTAAACAAACCAGAAACAACTGTGAAAGTTACAGAACATAACCAGCCACTGTACTCACACACAAGTAACTCAAAACCCCGCATTACACATCACAATAGTTATGCCCTAAGCTCTGGAATTCCCTCCCTAAACCTCTCTGCCTCTCTACCTCTCTCTCCTCCATTAAGATGCTCCATAAATCCTACCTCTTTGACCAAACGTCACCTGTCCTAATATCTCCTTATGTGGCTCGTTGTCAAATTTTGTTTGATAATCGCTCCTGCAAAGCACCTTGGGATGTTTTACTTTGCACGAAAACAGTCGGAGATGGTAAAGTTGGATTGATTGGTTCAGACAGCTTCCAGTCTTGACCTTCCAACTCATCTGATCAATTCATATTGACAACTTCCAACTGCAGTGAAAACAAGCTGACTTTTCTTGTGCAACATTGTCAAGTTAACACAAGGATTTAAACCATTTGCATGGAGCAAAATATCTTCAAATTGGGGGCTAATGGTTTTTGTCCCTATTTACTCCAAAACTACAGATGACTTCTGCAGGGGTTTACAGAAACTCAAGGGTAGATTTTTGCCACTTTGCAGCCTACAGGCCGCCATCGCAAGAGCACACAGATTTAAGGTGACTGGCAAAAGAACCAGAGGCAACTTGAGGAGAATTTGTTTTATGCAGCGAGTTGTTGTGATTTGGAATACATTGACTGAAAGGGTGGTGGAAGAAGATTCAGTAGTAACTTTCAAAAGGGCATTGGATAAATACTTGAAGGGCAAAAATTTGTATGGCTATGAGGAAAGAGCAGGGGAGAGTAGGACTAATTGGTTAGCTCGTTCAAAGAGTTGGCACAGGCACGAAGTCGCCAAATTAACTCCTTCTGTGCTGTATCATTCTATGATTCTATGATCTAGCTGGCCACTGGCTGTCCAAAAGTCCCAGCGGGAGGGTGGAACAAAGAGGCGGGGTTTAAGGAGGGCCTAAAAGGCGGAGAGGGTGGTGGAGAGGCGGAGGGGCTTAGGGAAGGAATTCCAGTGACTTGCACCTAGACAGCTGAAGGCTCCGTCCATCTTGAGGGTTGCACCTCATCAGCATTTGGCCGGTTGGGTGTGGGCGGAAAACGAGGGCTGCAGAGCAACCTCTGGGCTGGATGACGGTCGGTCTGTGGGGAGGGGTCCAACCTCGGGAGTGGCAGCTCAGGCTGGTTTATGAGGGTATGGATGAGCTCTCCTGCTCCTCCCGGCCCTGTAACAAATAAAGTAAAAATGTACCTTTGGGCTCCTCTTTGGTTGGACCGGCAGTTGATACTAGGTGGAAAAGTGTCAGTATTAGCTCCGCCCAGTACTATCCTAATATGGCAATCTGTGTCTTAGAAGGGCCTGACTCAGGCAAGCAGTCCAGCCTGCTAGCAGTAGGCTCGGGGGAAGGTTGTGGTGGCCACAGTGACGGTAGGAAAGGGATGGTAAATCACTTCCCACCATTCACGGGATCCTACCATTCAGTTTCTGCTGAACAGGAAAGGGAACCCTGAAAATCTCCTCTTCAGTGTCATAATTTTTGTTGGCACAAGGCTAGCTGTATGGAAATACAATTTTCTCTGTTGGATTAAGGCGCTAGCTTCCAGTGGACTGATAATGCATCAATTCCAAGGCGACTAAGAATCATTTCCCATCAAGCAGAATCATGGTTTAAACTGGTCTAACAAACCAGCATTATTCCCATTACATTGTATGATTAGACCGAGGTGAGGGATAAGCATTCGGATTAATTCAATATTTAATCCCCTAAAGCTTGAATTGGTCTGCATCTTTTGTAAAAACTGTTCATAAGAACATAAGAAATAGTAACAGGAGTAGGCCATTTGGAACTTTGAGCCTGCTCCACCATTCAATAAGATCATAGCTGATCTTCTACATCAACTCCAACATAAGGTCAGAAATGGGGATGTTCGCTGATGACTGCACAGTGTTCAGCACCATTCACAACTCCTCAGATAATGAAGCAGCCCATGCCCACATGCAACAACACCTGGATGATGTTCAGGCTTGGGCTGATTAGTGGCAGGTAACATTCGCGCCACACAAGTGCCAGGTAATGACTATCTCCAACAAGCGAGAGTCTAACCACCTCCCTTTGACATTCAACGGCATTACCATCGCCGAATCCCCCACCATCAACATCCTGGGGGTCACCATTGACCAGAAACTTAACTGGACCAGCCACATAAATACTGTGGCAACAAGAGCAGGTCAGGGGCTAGGTATTCTGCGGTGAGTGTCTCAACTCCTGACTCTCCAAAGCCTTTCCACCATCTACAAGGCATAAGTAAGGAGTGTAATGGACTACTCTCCACTTGCCTGGATGAGTGCAGCTCCAACAACACTCAAGAAGCTCGACACCATGCAGGTCAATGCAGCCCACTTGATTGGCACCCCATCCACCACCGTAAACATTCACTCCCTCCACCACCAGCTGCAGTGTGTGCCATCTACAAGATGCACTGCAGCAACTCGCCAAGGCTTCTTCGGCAGCACCTCCCAAACCCGCAACCTCTTCCACCTTGAAGGACAAGGGTAGCAGCCGCATGGGAACACTAAGGTCACCTCCAAGGTCCCCTCCAAGTCACACATCATTCTGACTTAGAAGTATATCGCTGATCCTTCATCTTCACTGGGTTAAAATCCTGGAACTCCCTACCTAACAGCACTGTGGGAGTACCTTCACTACATGGATTGCAGCGGTTCAAGAAGGCGGCTCACCACCACCTTCTCAAAGGCAATTAGGGATGGGCAATAAATGCTGGCCTTGCCAGCGATGCCCACATCCCATAAACAATTTTTTTAAAACTCCACCTTCCCCATTTCTCTTGATTCCCTTAGTATCCAAAAATCTATCGATCTCAGTCTTGAATATACTCAACGACTGAGCATCCACAGCCCTCTGGGGTAGAGAATTCCAAAGATTCACAGTGAAGACATTTGTCCTCATCTCAGTCCTAAATGTCCAACGCCTTATTCTGAGATTGTGACCCCTAGTGTTAGACTGCTAGTTCATCTCAGCGGGCAAGAATATATTAAAGTCTGTGATTGTGAGGAGGGATAAAAGTGCTCCCTTGATGGCTTTGTGGATAACTTTTTTAAACGGAAATCCCTTAGTCCATAAAGTCCCTGGGTATCCCAGGAAGTTTCACGGGATCAAAATATTTAAACAATGATGTGTGCATTGCTTTTCTTTGGCAGCTGACACTGTAAGGACAGTACCTCTGTCAGGATGGCTATTATTAAAGCAATTCGTCTTAATTCCCCGTGGATGTTAACTGTAAGGGGCGTGGAAGCATTCCCCGGTTGCTCCACGTTAACAGAGGGGCTTGAACCATGAGGGTGTAAACAAACTGAGAGCAGTGAAGTTACAGAACGTAAGCGGGCACTGCAACTCACACACACGAGTCACATCATATCTCACAGCAGTATACTGTAGTCAAATCCTACATGTGGAAATCTCTGTGCAACTAGCGAATCAATGATTCTAACTAAGTAAAGACCATTACCATTTCTATCCCACTCTTTATCAAAACCTTGGCAATTAAACAATGCTCAAAAAATTCAGCTAATACATTCACATCAGAAAACATTTTCCCTATCTCAAAAAAGTGGCTGCGACTGGTTTTAAATAAATTAAACTGTAAGAAAACAGTTGGGTGTGCCCCAGAAAGTTCCTTTAAGGAAAATGAAAATGCCTCGTTTTAGCATCTCACGTGTTATGTATAACTTCTACATAAACACTGAATAAAAACGCCTGTAACCGAGAGTCTGGGAAACCATCTTAAAACTTCTCTGTCTCGAGTTTGAAACATGGGTTTAAAAGCTGGCTGTCAGTGTAAAGAGATGTATATGCAGATATAACAGACTCCTGGTACAACAGGGTAGGATGTACTATACACACATTCATGAACATTACAACTAGCAGTTCATCATATTGATATTTGACCACTTATTTCCCCTGCTACCAGAGGTCAGAGTGGGGGAGAAGCTTTTAAAAACTAGAATTCACTGAAATATTGTAAAATAATTTGAGATACTTGAAGCTGCTCACATTTGTATATTGCATACTACAGCCCAACTTTTTCACAAGAATACGGAGCGATCTTCTCGCTGCCCCACGAAACATAATAGTTACAGACATATTCCAAATGGATTTTTTGTTAATATTGATTAATTGTAGATTATATACTCTTGGAATATTATCTCTTGCAACAACAAAAAATTCCTGACAACTATGGCAGGTCCCGCCGCGGTTAAAAATGGAAATGTGATATAATCTACCTTTTTGACAAGTAACCTTCACGGATAACTTTCGCCTCCATTTCCATGCTGCTGCCGGCTGGCTTCCTGAACTGACAGGCTTCTGACCGGGGCTGAAGTGTAAGTCGCTGCTGTCTTTTATATCAGCCCCTTTTTTGTCAAACAGATCCTCACTTTCAGATCGCTTCGCAAAGACCAGAAAAGTAAGTTTCCGCTCACAGCGCTGTTAAAACCTCAGATGATGGTAGGTAAAATGTAGCCTGTTCACCAACTCACTGAGAATAGGAAAGAGGGAAGGAAGGGAGAGTGGAAATAACAACAGAAAATGCTGGAAAAACTCAGCAGGTCAGGCAACATCCGTGGAGAGAAATTTGAGTTGACGAGTGTCCCCGCCACCAAACAACGTGGTGAACGCTAAGCCACTCTGCACTGGTGCTGCAAGAGACCAATTTATACATATACTAGCTCGAGTGCCCGGCTGGTGCCGAGGCTTTTTCGAGGGCATGTGTTGTTGGAAGAGAGAGAGAGAGCGACTGGTGGGAAGAGAGAGAGCGGCTGGGGGGAAGAGAGAGAGCGACTGGGGGAAGAGAGAGAGCGACTCGTGGGGGAAGAGAGAGAGCGACTGGTGGGGAAGAGAGAGAGAGAGCGGACTGGGGGGAAGAGAGAGAGAGCGACTGGGGGGGGAAGAGAGAGAGAGAGCGACCACAGGGGGGGAAGAGAGATGAGAGAGCGACTGGGGGGAAGAGAGAGAGAGAGCGACTGGGGGGGAAGAGAGAGAGAGCGACCTGGGGGGAAGAGAGAGAGAGAGAGCGACTGGGGGGAGAAGAGAGAGAGAGAGCGACTGGGGGGGAAGAGAGAGAGAGAGCGACTGGGGGGAAGAGAGAGAGAGCGACTGGGGGGGGAAGAGAGAGAGAGAGCGACTGGGGGAAGAGAGAGAGAGAGCGACGGGGGGAAGAGAGAGAGATCGACTGGGGGGGAAGAGAGAGAGGAGAGCGACTGGCGGGGAAGAGAGAGAGAGAGCGACTGGGGGGAAGAGAGAGAGCGACTGGGGGGGAAGAGAGAGAGCGACTGGGGGGGAAGAGAGAGAGCGACTGGGGTGGAAGAGAGGGAGCGACTGGGGAGGGAAGAAGAGGGAGCGACTGGGGGGAAGAGAGAGGAGCGGACGGGGGAAGAGAGAGCGCGACTGGGGGGGAAAGAGGAGGGGAAGGGGGAAGGGAGGGAAGGAGGGGGGAAAGAGGGTGGGGAAAGAGGGGGGAATAGGGGGGAGAGGGGGAAAGAGGGGGAGGGGGGAGGAGGGGAAGAAGGGGGGAAGAAGGGGAGGTGGAGGGTGGGGAGGAAGGGGAGGAGGGGGGGAGGGGGGAGGGGGGGAGGAGGGGAGGAGCCCCCCACCCCCCCGATGTCCCGCCCCCCGATTCTCTCTTTCCCCCGATCTCCCGATGTCCCGCCCCCCGGTCTCTCCCGATGTCCTGCCCCCCGATCTCTCCCGATGTCCACCTCCCCGAACTCCCCGTCCCCCGATGTCCCGCCCCCGATCTCCTGATGTCCCGCCCCGCGATCTCCGATGTCCCGCCCCCCCGATCTCCTCCGATGTCCCGCCCCCCCGATCTCCCATCCCCTGATCTCCCCAGCCCCCCCCCCCGATCTCTCCCGATGTCCCGCCCCGCGATCTCCCGATGTCCCGCCCCCGCAATCTCCCAATGTCCTGCTCCCCGATCTCCCGATGTCCCGCCCCCCGATCTCCCGAAGTCCCGTCCCCCGATCTCCCGATGTCTCGAGCCCCGCCCCCGATCCGAGTCCCGAGCCCCCGCCCCCCGATGTACACGAGCCGCCACCCCCCGCCCCTCCCCGACCACGCGCCTCCTGCTCTCCGGAGCCCCGCCCTCCCGAGCTGGCTTCAAGACCGCTGATTGCGGTTGTGAGAAGACGGCCGGCGGCCCGGTTGCCAGGGTAACCCTTCCCGCTCTCCAAGCCCCCCGCCCGAGATCCGCACTCCCTCGAGAGCCCCACCCCCCCTGCCCGAGCCGAGCGGGGAACAGAGAGAGACGCCGCGTCTCAGCTGCTGCTGACTGCGCGCGCACCCTGTGTATGGCCCTTGACCCTCATGGCTGATGCCGTTGCCTCCCGGGTAACGTGACGACGGGGGGTTGGGGGGGGGGAGCTTAGCAGAATGCTGTGGGACAATTACCCTAGCTCGGGTGTGGCTGGGCAGGAGAGGGCCCAGGCTTTGAGAGCCTAAGTTCTGAGCCCTTACAAAAACGGGGAAAGGTAGGAAAAAGAATCTTCAGGTTAGAGAAAATATTTACAAATGAATGAAGTTTTTTTTTAAAACAATTTAATAAAAGCATTTTTTTTTTGCAGGAAATGTAGGTTTGAAAAGAAAAACGCAGAAAGCGGGAAAAAGAATGGAATCAAGATGGCTGACACTCACCTCGGTTCAGAACGATAAGGCCCCGCCACAACACGCACCGATTGGTCGAGCCCGTCAGGTCACCGAAGCATAGGATTGGTCAATCGTCCCGTCACTCGACTGTAGGAGGGCCCGCCCGCATGCACCAGGAACCCGCCGTATGATTGGTCGACCTCGAGGTCACTCTATTGCTGAATGAGCGGATAATGAGATGCTAATTAGCGGAATTTTGAACGTTTTTTGGATACCGCAGGCGCAATTTTTGTCCGGACCGAAACGTAAATACACTTACG
>NC_140989.1:132024974-132271266 GCF_052327205.1 Somniosus microcephalus | reverse complement strand
ATCGGGGGCCGCTTGTTGACTGGGGCCGGGAGGTGTCTAGCTCGGGCGTGGGTGCGGAGGAGAGGCCGAGGCTTTGAGGCCTACCTGGAAAAACGGGGAAAGGTAGGAAAATTAATTAGATTAGATAAAAGATTTAGAAAGTAATTAACTTTTTTTAAAAACAATATGTGTTTTGAAAGCAACTTTTTTTTTAAAGACGCAGAAAGCGGGAAAAAGAAAGGAAAGTTTGGAATCAAGATGGCGGCGACTCACCTTGGTTCAGAACGATAAGGCCGCCCACACACGCACCGATTGGTCGGCCGTCAGGTCACCGAAGCATAGGATTGGTCAATCGTCCCGTCACTCGACTCTAGGAGGGCCCGCCCGCACGCGCCAGGAACCCGGCGTACGATTGGTCGACCTCGACGTCACTCTATCGCTAATGAGCGGATAATGAGATGCTAATGAGCGGAATTTTGAACGTTTTTTGGATACCGCGGGCGCAATTTTTGTCCGGCCGAAACGTAAATATGCTTACGACCGTTTTGGAATGGTAAGCTTTCTTTTGATGTAACGCACGTGTAGGTACGCTCTATAACTTTCGAGTGCATAGCCGGACAGACGCACACCGAAGGACAGACAGACAGATAGACAGACAGACAGATCGATCGTTTATATATATAGATAATAATAATATCCTCATTTAAATAGTTACTACGTGCACCGTTTCACAAATCTTGTCCGTTTTATTTCACTCCAATGGGGCCTTCGTTTAACGTCTCATCTGACAGACAGCACCTCCGACAGTGTCACACTCCCTCAGTGCTGCACTATCAGCCTAGATTTTGCACTCAAGTTTTTGAAAATGGGGCTTGAACCCAGGACCTTCTGACTCAGAGGCAAGCGTGCTACCCACTGAGCCACAACTGACAGATAAGAAGAAGATGTAATTAAAGCTTTACAAGTCTGCATAGACAGTTTGCATTATAAATGCCGCTATAGGAATTTATAGTGGGAAAAAGCTGAAAAGAATTGCACACAGACGTAAGTTTTTAAAAAAATATATTACTAGTAGATTTACCAGGCGGCATAAGGGCTTTTGATAGAGCAAGTAGGGAGAAACTAATTTCTCTGGCAAGTAGGTCAGAAACCAGAGGTCATAGATTTAAAATAATTCGCAAAAGAACTAGAGGAAAAATGAGGAGAAATTTTATTCACACAGAGGGTTGTTAAGATCTGGAATGCACGACCTGAAAGGGTGGTGGAATCAGATTCTATTGGAACGTTTAAAGGGCAATTGGACATTTATTTGAGGAGGACTAATTTGCAGGGTTATGGGGGGAAAGCTGGGGAGTGGGATGAATTGGGCAGCACTTTCAAAGAGCAGTGGCCACAAAGGAAGTCCTGGGTGTGGGGAAGGAGAATGGGAGGGGAGCCGAGTGTGGGCAGACAGCAGCTGCTGTATTGCTAAAGAGCCAGGAGGAGCCGCGCTCCTCCCACCTCCATATTAGTTTTTTTTTAAACTTAGCTTTTGGTAGTAGCCTCCACCAGTATCTTTGAAGCCAGGTGGTTAGGCTGCATAGACCAGGTAACCCAAAACCTGCAAAGGAATTTCCAGGATTGGGTTCGAAAACAGACTCTAGGCTCCTTATTAGCATATTCCAGGGGCCATACACCTGTTTTGGGCAGCTGAACCAATATGGCGTGGATGTGTTTCCGGTGCTGTTCAGGCATGCAAAATTGGCCCCCTAAATTGGACCTCTGTGCCCCTATTTTCTAGCTGGAAAAGGGATGCAACGAGGTCCAATTTCACCCCCAATATGTCCTTGCACGGAACCCTGGAGCATAATACTACCCATGTCCTGTTAACCTCAGAAACATTTATTTATCCCTAATCCTTGCTTTAGTAACCCTAGGTATCCCTCTGTACATGTAGCTACATTCCCGTTAATACCACTCGACCTCATTTTTGCAACAAGTCTCTTATGTGGCACCCTATCAAATGTGTTCTTAAATTCCATAAATACAACATCCACCACATTATATTTATCTGTGCACTAAAGGTCCAGAATTTGAGGTTTTAATGAAGGTGAAACTGTCAGCATTTGCTATCATTACTCTGTAAAACTGACAACAACTTCTGCCATCCGCACATGCGCAACTAAACATGGAAATCTAGAAGTTGCTGTCACTGATACCCTGCTCCTCCACAGGGTGCGCTGTTGCAGTCTTCGCAGATGGAACCAATTAGAAATCACTGATTTGGCGTGAACCTCAACTTTTTACACACTATTCGCACTGTAAAAACCATTGAAAAATTTAAGTCTTGTTGAATGAGGTGTAACTGAATTTTTAATGGTGTACTAAGTCATAACTGCTGCTGAACAACCTTTCTCGCCCTGTTAAACTAATTTTATATTGTGGAGTATCGTTTTCTCCAGTCCATGATAAAAATTCCATAATTTTTTTTAATATATATTTTTTAATGTTTTTAAAGTTTGTTTATGATATTTCTGCTTCTACCTTAATCCCATGTGTATATCCCAATCTTTATTACACATTCTGTAAAATTATTAAAAAGTGAATGATCAAACCTGCTTTTTACGTCCTGGTTTGCTGTCTGTGAGAATTCTTCAATGTGATTGGCTGCTCAGCCTGCTTGCTGACAACACCCTTGCGGGACACCACAGATCCCCCATAGATGGTGCCAAATGGAAAGTCACATCGTAAAAAGGGAAACCGACACCACATAACCCACTAAAACTTTGCGGGCAGCTTTCATCGCCACTGACTGGAAAATCCACACCATGATTTCCTCAAACATTTATCAAAGTGGGCAAGCAAGACCCATCCTTTAAAAATCCATGTTGACTGTTCTTGATTAGCCCATGCCTTTCTAAATATTTCCAATTTCATCATGGCAATCAGGGACTGACTGCAGCCTTATCTTCCTATCATTGTTGTGAACAAATGCAAGAAAATCTGTGGATCCCACGTCAGTCACATCAGTTACATCAAATCAAATATCTAGCAGGAGCTTTCTGGATTATTTAGAATAATGAATGTAGCATTCTAAATATTGATCAATGCAATACTAATGCTAAAAATAAAACATCTCATTTGTTGCAGATGCCCTAACTATAATCTTCCAATGTTCTCCCAATTCAGGAACCGTTCTTTTAGATTGGAAAATTGTATATGTCATTCCACTATTTAATAATGGTGAGAGAGGGAAACCAGGGAATTATAGATCAGTTAACCTAACATTTGTTGTCGGGAAATTGCTAGAGTCTATAATTAAGGATAGGGTGACTGAACACCTCGAAAATTTTCAGTTGATCAGAGAGAGCCAGCATGGATTTGTGAAAGGTAGGTCATGCCTGACAAATCTTATTGAATTTTTTGAAGAGGTGACTAAAGTAGTGGACAGGGGAATGTCTATGGATGTTATTTATGTGGACTTCCAGAAGGCATTTGATAAAGTCCCACATGTAGTGGGTGGCGTGTGTGCAGTCAGCTCGCCTCTGACTGGGTTCCTGAGTGGTTCGAATGGCTCCCACACCCCTGGGTTCTAGACACCGGACTTCGGTACAGGCGGCAATACAGAATTGGAGTAGACAACTGGTTTGGTACAAGAAAACCGTATTTTTATTAAAAGGCACAATAAACGTTACAACATTGAAAGTTACTGGAATAGTTACAGGCTTACAAGAGTACACTTAATTAGGAATGGGGAACACATGGCACATTGAGGGAAAAAATCACAGTATTAGTCCCCTTACCCTTGTCCCACCCCCAATATCTAAACTAATTGTGCTGTGAGGGGCCAGAGATTATGCTCACCAATAAGGGTTTCTGGACAGGTCGAATCCTGTCGATTGGGCCAGTTGCGGTTTTGGGGTTCGCTCTTGGTGTCCTTTGGGGCCTGCCATCGTCACGTGGTCCTAGGGCGCGGCAGTGGAGTCGTGGAGTAAAGTACCCTCTTTTCCTCCATTAGAGATAGGGAGTAAAGTCTTTGTTGGGTACTTTACCTTGCAGAATGGAAACTTCGGGTTTTGTTCTTCTGGTAGTGGTCTGGTCGTCGAAGTTTTGTTGCGGTTGGGGTTCGGTTGGCGGTCTTCGGTGTTGGCTTGGTTGCGGTGGCCTAGATCATTACCTGTGCAGTGGCAATGATCCAAAGGTATAGTTTACCCAACCCTTTTGTTACCGCGGTGCTCGTGGTCGTCGGCTTCGTACGTCAGCTTATACCTGGACCGGGGTGTGTGCCCGCTCGTCCCCAACACTTCTCTACGCTGCCCTTCTCTGTTTATCAGCCTTGCCGTTCACCTCATCTCGTCTGCCCACTTGCTGCCCCGTGCGTCCTGTGTGTTTTGAGTCCTGTGTCGAGTCCCGTCTCTTTTCGGTTACCGGTGGGCCTACAATTATACTACTTCGGAGGTTCCTTATCTGCGCGCCAAATCAGGGTTAGTTCTTTGTCTAATTTTGGCGGGCTCGTTAAAGTGATTATAGTCGTTCACTTTAACTGCTTTTTGGGTGGTTGCCCCGCTGTTAAATGTTCCTTAATGTTTTGGTGTTTGTTATTCATAATGTTTAATCGGCGTTTTCCTGGCTTGGTGGCTACTTTGAACTGTAACCGATTATTTATGCAAAAGGTTTGATGGGTTGAAGGTTAAGTCTTTCCTGAGTTGATTGGTTTCAAAATGAAGAATGCGTATTCTGTATTGTCTAATGTCTGGCTTCAGAAATAACAAGTCCCTCACAGACCCAGGCATGTCATCTGACCTGCCGTTTTGCAGGGCCCTGTTTTTTTCAATCTTGCAGGCTTCTGCCATGAGGTCCAGAAGCCATTTTGTTTGGGGTACCCTTATAACTTTGTCCTTCAGGGTCCCTTTATTAATAACTCTGGGGAATGTGGGAATTTTGAGAACCCTACATACATAAGAGACTGTTAAATAAGGTAGAAGCCCATGGAATTGAGGGCAAATTATAGACTTGGTTAGGAAATTGGCTGAGCGGCAGGAGACATGAATGTAGGAGGTATGATCAGTAAGTTCGCAGATGACACGAAAATTGGTGGAGTGGTAAATAGCAAGGAGGGAAGCCTCAGGCTACAGGATGATATAGACGGGATGGTTAGATGGGCAGAACAGTGGCAAATGTAATTTAACCCTGAAAAGTGTGAGGTGATTCATTTTCGGAGGACTAACAAGGCAAGGGAATACACAATGAATGGTAGGATCCTAGGAAGGACAGAGGATCAGAGGGACCTTGGTGTGCATGTACATAGATCCCTGAAGGCAGCAGGACAGGTAGATAAGGTAGTTAAAAAGGCATATGGGATTCTTGCCATCGTTAGCCGCGGCATAGAATATAAGAGCAGGGAGGTTATGATGGAGCTGTACAAAACGCTAGTTAGGCCACTGCTGGAATACTGTGTGCAGTTCTGGTCACCACACTATAGGAGGGATGTGACTGCATTGGAGAGGGTGCAGAGCAGATTCACCAGGATGTTGCCTGGGCTGGAGCGCTTCAGCTATGAAGAGAGACTGGACAGGTTGGGGTTGTTTTCCTTAGAGCAGAGAAGGCTGAGGGGGGACCTGATTGAGGTGTACAAAATTATGAGGGGCATAGATAGGGTAGATAGAAAGGAACTTTTCCCCTTAGTAGAGGGGTCAATAATCAGGGGGCATAGTTTCATGGTAAGCGGCAGGAGGTTTAGAGGGGATTTGAGGAAAAACTTTTTCACCCAGAGGTTGGTTGGAATCTGGAACTCACTGCCTGAAAGGGTGATAGAGGCAGGAACCCTCACAACTTTCAAGAAGCATTTAGATGAGCACTTGATTCGCCATAGCATACAAGGCTATGGACTAAGTGCTGGAAAATGGGATTAGAATAGACAGGGCTTGATGGCCGGCGTGGACACAATGGGCCAAAGGGCCTCTTTCTGTGCTGTATAATTCTATGACTCTATGAGACAGGTAGTAGGGATAATGGGCCGGTACTCAATTTGGCAGGAGGTGAATAATGGTGTCCCGCAGGGATCTGCCTTGGGGCCTCAACTATTCACGGTATTTATTAATGACCTGGATGATGGCATTGAACGTCATTTATCCAAATTTGCCGATGACACAAAGATAGGTAGAATTGTAGGCAGTGTAGATGGAAGCATAAAAATACAAAGGAATATCGACAGCTTAAGTGAATGGGTAAAACTGTGGCAAATGGATTTCAAAGTAGGCAAATGTGAGGTCATCCACTTTGGACCTAAAAAGGATAAAACAGGGTACTTTATAAATGGTGTGATGCGCTATCAATTACTCATAAAAGACGGAGAGTTAGGAGAGTAACAAAAAGGCTTTTATTAGCAAAGAACAGAGCATGCCTCTCGTGGTTGACTGGGTTCCAAGAAGGCAGGGGGCTGCAGGGCAGTCACCTTTATACCTGGGCCTGTGGGTGGAGCCAGGGGCGGAGCCAGCAGAGGCATGCTGAGGCATGCATAGATACAACAGTGTGCAACAACAACAACAACGGTGAACAACAATAACAGTGGTTTACCACATTCACCCCTTGTTTAAAATTGAGTCCGGCGGGGTGAAGTGTACTAAAGGTTCGTGTAAGTAAGTCTATCAGGTGGCCTTGTATGCCGTCCTGATCGTCGTGGTGGCGGCGGTGATGGTGCAGCATCCAACGTTGAATCTGGCGTCTCATTGAGTGGTTGGGTGGTCAATGACGGGTCCTGGGGCTGCGGCATGCCGTCTACCGGGGTTGGGTTGTGGGTAGTGGTGGATGGCAATGGTAGTGTTTCAGGGGCACCCGAAGGTGCGAGGTCTCGTATGGAGACTGTGTCCTCCCACAATGGTAGTGTTTCAGGGGCACCCGAAGGTGCGAGGTCTCGTATGGAGACCGTGTCCTCCCGCCCGTCCGGGTACGCCACGTAAGCATACTGGGGGTTGGCGTGGAGGAGGCTCACCCTCTCAACCAGGGGGTCCATTTTATGGGACCTCACGTGCTTCCGCAGTAGGACGGGTCCTGGAGACGTCAGCCATGTCGGTAGCGAGGTCCCCGATGTGGACTTCCTGGGGAAAGTGAACATTTTTTCATGGGGGGTGGCATTGGTGGCCGTACAAAGCAGTGACCGAATGGAGTGGAGCGCCGCAGGGAGGACCTCCTGCCAGCGAGAGGTCGGAAGGCCCTTAGATTTTAAGTTTAAGAGGACGGCCTTCCAAACCGTCGCGTTCTCTCTTTCCACCTGGCCGTTCCCCCGGGGGTTGTAGCTGGTGGTTCTGCTTGTAGCAATATCTCTCGTGAGCAGGTACTGACGGAGTTCGTCGCTCATAAAGGATGAGCCCCGGTCGCTATGGATATAGCTAGGGAAGCCGAACAAGGCGAAAAGGTCATTCAGACATTTAATGACCGTGGTACTGGTCATGTCCGGGCACGGGATGGCAAACGGGAAACGGGAGTACTCATCAATTATGTTGAGGAAGTACACATTGCGGTCAGAGGAGGGGAGGGGCCCTTTAAAATCGACGCTCAGGCGCTCGAAGGGGCGAGTGGCCTTGATCAGGCTTGCTCTGTCTGGCCTATGAAAATGTGGTTTGCACTCGGCACAGATTTGGCAGTTCCTGGTCATGGTCCTGACCTCCTCGATGGAGTAGGGCAGGTTACGGGATTTGATGAAATGGAAGAACCTGGTGACCCCCGGGTGGCAGAGGTCATTGTGGAGGGTCTGCAGTCTATCGACCTGCGCGTTGGCGCATGTACCACGTGATAGGGCATCTGGGGGCTCATTGAGTTTCCCAGGCCGGTACAAGATATCGTAATTGTAGGTGGAGAGTTCAATTCTCCACCTCAAGATCTTGTCGTTCTTGATTTTGCCCCTCTGATTATTATTAAACATAAAAGCTACTGAACGCTGGTCAGTGAGCAGGGTAAATCGTTTTCCGGCCAGGTAATGCCTCCAATGTCGCACCGCTTCCACAATGGCCTGGGCCTCCTTTTCGACAGAGGAGTGTCGAATCTCGGGGCCCTGGAGGGTCCTTGAGAAAAAGGCCACGGGTCTCCCTGCCTGGTTAAGGGTTGCAGCTAGGGCGAAGTCGGATGCGTCGCTCTCCACTTGGAAAGGGATGGACTCATCCACTGCGTGCATTGTGGCCTTCGCAATATCTTTTTTTATGAGAGTGAAGGCTGCACATGCCTCTGCTGTCAGGGGGAAGGAGGTGGACTTGATGAGGGGTCTGGCTTTGTCCGCATAGTTGGGCACCCACTGAGCATAGTAAGAGAAAAACCCTAGGCATCTCTTCAGTGCTTTTTGGCAGTGGGGGAGGGGGAGCTCCATAAGGGGGCGCATTCTGTCGGGGTTGGGGCTGATGACTCCGTTCTCCACTACGCAGCCAAGAATGGCGAGGCGCGTGGTGCGAAACATACATTTGTCCTTGTTGTATGTTAGATTCAGCCGCTGGGTCGTACGGAGGAATTTCTCTAGGTTAACGTCATGGTCCTGCTGGTCGTGGCCGCAGATGGTGATGTTGTCTAGATAGGGGAAGGTGGCCTGCAGCGCGTTCTGGTCAACCATTCGGTCCATCTCCCTTTGGAAGACCGAAACCCCGTTGGTGACGCCGAAGGGGACTCGGAGGAAGTGGTAGAGACGACCGTCAGCTTCAAAAGCTGTGTACTGGCGGTCCTCAGCCCTGATGGGGAGCTGGTGGTATGCCGACTTCAGATCAATCGTCGAGAACACCCGGTATTGTGCTATCTGATTGACCATGTCAGATATGCGGGGGAGTGGGTATGCATCTAACTGGGTGTAGCGATTGATCGTCTGGCTGTAGTCAATAACTAGGCGCTGTTTTTCGCCAGTCTTCACTACCACCACTTGTGCTCGCCATGGGCTAGTGCTACCCTCAATAATCCCTTCCTTCAGGAGTCTTGCTACTTCGGATTTAATGAAGCTCCTATCCCCGGCACTGTACCGCCTGCTTTTGGTAGCGATGGGCTTACAATCGCGGGTGAGGTTAGTGAACAAGGGGGGGGGGAAACTTTAAGCGTGGAGAGGCTGCAAATGGTGCGCGGCGGGTGATTTAAAAGCTGCTGGCTGCAGACTGTGAGTGGGGGGAGGGGTCCGCCGTACGCTAATGTGACACTTTTAAGGTGGCACTGAAAATCCAACCCCAGTAGAACGGCAGCGCAGAGATGGGGCAGGACAAGAAGTTTAAAATTTTTGTATTCTGTGCCCCTTACTGAAAGGGTCACTACACAGTAGCCACCGACGTCTGCTGAATGGGATTTGGAAGCCATAGAGATCCGATGGCGCGTTGGCAGGACCGGGAGAGAGTAACTGCGCACCGTGTCGGGGTGGATAAAGCTCTCCGTGCTCCCGCTGTCGAAAAGGCAGGTAGTGGCGCGGCCGTTTACCGTTATGTCCATCATGGACCTGGACAGTTGGTGAGGGAGAGATTGGTCCAGCATCACGGAGGCCAGCGTATGGTCGAGCGAGTCGCTGTGGTCGTCAGACGAGGCGGTGGTTGAGTCCGGGTCACCCGCGATTGGAGTTGGAGGCGTCCAAGATGGCGGACAAAATGGCTGCGCCCATGATCCCGATCCCCACGCGGCTGGAGGTGTCCAAGATGGTGGACAAGATGGCTGTCCCCACGGTTCACACGCGGCGCTGCTGGCGTTAGCGGTTTTACCTTTGCAGGCGCTGACATAGTGTCCTTTCTTCCCGCAGCCAGAGCAGGTAGCGTTTTTTGCCGGGCAGCGTGCTCTGGGGTGTTTTGCCTGGCCACAAAAGTAACATTTCGGGCCCTTGGACATCGCTGCAGCAGTTGGTGCCGGGGGTGGCGGTCCCATGACCCAAGGTTGCGGCGTCCACAGTGCGGAGCGGTTAGGGGAGAATGCGTCCATATTCCGGTGGGCCGCGTCTAGCGAGAGCGTGAGGGACACTGCCTTCTTCAGGTCGATTTTGCCCTTCTCCAGCAGTCTCTGCCGGGAGTAGTCGGATTTGAGGCCCGCAACGAAGGCATCTCGGATAAGTCCCTCCGCGTGTGTCACGGCCGATACCTCTTTACAATCGCAGGCTCGGCCGAGTATTTGTAGTGCCCGTAGGAATGCCTCCACCGATTCCCCGGACTGCTGTTTGCGGGATCTCAGGAGGTGTCTGGCATAAACCGTATTTACCGGGCGTGTGTATTGTCCTTTTAGCAGATCGATAGCCGCCGTGTAGGTAGTCGCGTCCTGGATGAGCGTGTAGACTTGGTGGCCCACCTTGGAGGCCAGGATTTTTAGTTTGTTTCCATCTAGTGTCACGGCTGAGGCTTCCAGGTAAGCTTCGAAGCAATGCAGCCATTGTGCGAACTTGGTAGATGAACCCGCCTCCTGAGGGTCTTGGTCCAGGCATGTTGGTCTGAGGGCATGCAGCAGCGCCTGCTGCTCAGCGTTTGGTGCCGTCGTTTGCTGCAGCGCATGCTGCTCAGCGTTTGGTGCAGCAGCCTGCTGCTCAGCGTTTGGTGCAGCAGCCTGCTGCTCAGCGTTTGGTGCCAACATTTTGTTTTTGCTAATAAAATTGATGCGCTATCAATTACTCATAAAAGACGGAGAGTTAGGAGAGTAACAAAAAGGCTTTTATTAGCAAAGAACAGAGCATGCCTCTCGTGGTTGACTGGGTTCCAAGAAGGCAGGGGGCTGCAGAGCAGTCACCTTTATACCTGGGCCTGTGGGTGGAGCCAGGGGCAGAGCCAGCAGAGGCATGCTGAGGCATGCATAGATACAACAGTGTGCAACAACAACAGCGGTGAACAACAATAACAGTGGTTTACCACATGGTGAAAGGCTAAAAACAGTGGAGGTCCAAAGATACTTGGTGGTCCAGGTACATAGATCATTAAAATGCCATGAACAGGTACAGAAAATAATCAAAAAGGTTAATGGGATGCTGGCCTTTATATCTAGAGGACTAGAGTACAAGGAGGTAGAAGTTATGCTGCAGTTATGTAAATCCATGGTTAGACCACACCTGTGAGCAGTTCTGGGCACAACACCTTAGGAAGGACATATTGGCCTTGGAGGGAATGCAGCGTCGGTTTACCAGAATGATACCCGGACTTCAAGGGTTAAGTTACGAGGAGAGATTACACAAATTAGGGTTGTTTTCCCTAGAATCTAGAAGGTTAAGGGGTGATCTGATCAAAGTTTTCAAGATATTAAGGGGAGCAGATAGGGTAGTTAGAGAGAAACTATTTCCACTGGTTGGGGATTCCCCATTCCCATATAAGTATAATTATTGTTTTTGCCTGTATTTCATACCAGTAATTTTTCATAAGATTGTTGTATTCTGCTTTTAATAAAATCTTGGTTTTCTTATACCAAACCACTTGTCAACTCGATTTTCTATATCGCCACCTGTACCTAAGTCCTGTGTCTAGAACCCAAGGGTGTGGGAGCGATTCGAACCGCTCAAGGGACAGTCAGAGGCGAAGCTGACTGGGCACGGCACACGCCACAAAAACCCCCTACAGAAAATGGCGACCGCGGCGGGACTCTGGCAACAAGGGTGTTGGACCCCCTCCATGCTTGTGACGTAATAAAGACTCACTACGCACTTGGTTGTACATAAAGCAAGGCTTTAATCGACTTGTAACAAAACATGGAGGTCTAGTTAGTAGTCACTAGCTTCCTGTTTCCAGACTGTCTCTGGACAAGGTGGGCCCATGCCCGAGTATTTATACTCCTTGGGCGGCGCCCTCAGCTGGCCGTTCAGTAGTACTTCTTGTAGAAGTTGCGATTTATGACATTTTGGATGTGTGTAAAAGACTGTAATTATTCTATGTATACTTATGTACACCACATTTTCATGGAATGGGAAGTGCATGTGTCGTGGGTATATTAGATAGGTAATTACAGGGGAAGGTTGACTATGGAAGGTCGGAAATTTTGCTCACCCTATCAGGATGATACATAAAGCAAGTTTAGTATCAACAGGGGGGAGTGTAAGTTGCAGGGTTCTCAAAATTCCCGCACTTCCCAAGTTATGGATCAAGGGACCCTGTTTTGGACAAGCTATTGAAAACAGGGTACCCAAAATGGCTTCTGTAAACCTCGTGACCAATACTGACAGGACTTTTAAAACCAGGGCTCTGCCAACAAGCAGGCCCGGAGACGAAACATTATAATGCAGGAATCTGTGAACAGGGACTCTTTGGAGCCAGCCAGACAAAGTAAACACAGTATATGCATTTATTCGACTTGAATCAAATCAAGCTAGAATGGGCCTATAATCATGGCCATTAGGTTTCTGCATGTTTAATGGGTAACAGCTCACAGTAGCCATCAAGTCAGGATGGGGACAATTAGGTCTTATCCATGACAAAACAACCAGGACATCAGGGCCATTAGACCCGGAGACAACCACTCCAAAGTAGTTAAAATAAATGGTTGTAATCATTTAAACAAGCCCGCCAAAAGTCAAACAATGGACTGACCTGATTTGACGCGCATATAAGGAGTCGAAGAAACAGGTATAATAGTAGGCCCATCAGTAGCAATCGCTCTCTTGACTCATGGCTCTCTTGCTCCTGCTCTCATCGTTTGCCCTTTGGCCTGCTGCCGCTCATACTCGCGCCCTGGCCTCGTGGCGGGTTCTCTTCTCGCTCCCCACACCGCTCAACAACCAAGGATGCCCATTACACCGGGGTCAAATGCGGGAGGAGAACGAGACCCGAGTTCAATACCACACAGGACACACAGGCCACAAAGGGGCGAAAGAGACGAGACGAGATGAGAAGAAGATAAACCGATAACAGCAGAGAAGGGCAGCATAAGATGCATTGGTAAAAAAAAAAAACGCCTAATTATAAGCTGGCGTTTGGTGAAGAAAGTGGCAGTGTATGTATGGACAGTGAGAATAAGTTGGCGTTTGAACACTGCGAATAAGCTGGCGTTGACGCGGGTGTCCACGCCCGCGACGAATAAACTGGCGTTCGAAGCTTGGGTAGTAAAATCAACTAAGCGGTGAAAACCGCCAACCGACCCCCAACCGCAACATTACCGCCGACGACCGCCCGAGGGAGAAGAAGAAGAAAACCCATTGCGATGAGACGATAACGGTAGCTGAGAAAAGGAGGGTGCTTCGCATCAACAACTTCAGCGCCGCGCCCTGAGACCACGTGGCGATGGGGTACCCCCAAAGGACAGCAAAACCAAACCTCAAAACTCACAACCGTTAGAGCAACAGGTTTTGGATTGGTGAGCATGAATTCCTAGCCCCTCATAGCTTAATCTAGTTAGGTATAGGGGGTGGGATAAGGATAAGGGGATTGTTAATGTAGTTGTTTTTCCCTCGATGTGCCGTGTGTTCCCCATTCCCATATAAGTATAATTATTGTTTTTGCCTGTATTTCATTCCAGTAATTTTTCATAAGATTGTTGTATTCTGCTTTTAATAAAATCTTGGTTTTCTTATACCAAACCACTTGTCTACTCGATTTTCTGCATTGCCGCCTGTACCTAAGTCCTGTGTCTAGTACCCAGGGGTGTGGGAGCGATTCGAACCGCTCAAGGGACAGTCAGAGGCGAAGCTGACTGGGCACGGCACACGCCACAAAAGCCCCCTACAGAAAATGGCGACCGCAGCGGGACTCCGGCAACAGGGGTGTTGGACCCCCTCCATGCTTGTGACGTAATAAAGACTCACTACGCACTTGGTTGTACATAAAGCAAGGCTCTAATCGACTTGTAACAAAACATGGCGGTCTAGTTAGTAATCACTAGCTTCCTGTTTCCAGACTGTCTCTGGCCAAGGTGGACCCACGCCCAAGTATTTATACTCCTTGGGCAGCGCCCTCAGCTGGCCATTCAGTAGTACTTCTTGTAGAAGTTGCGATTTATGACATTTTGGATGTGTGTAAAAGACTGTAATTATTCTATGTATACTTATGTACACCACATTTTCGCAGAATGGGAAGTGCATGTGTCGTGGGTATATTAGGTAGGTAATTACAGGGGAAGGTTGACTATGGAGGGTTGGAAATTTTGCTCACCCTATCAGGATGATACATAAAGCAAGTTTAGTATCAACAGGGGGGAGTGTAAGTTGCAGGGTTCTCAAAATTCCCGCACTCCCCAAGTTATGGATCAAGGGACCCTGTTTTGGACAAGCTATTGAAAACAGGGTACCCAAAATGGCTTCTGTAAACCTCGTGACCAATACTGACAGGATTTTTAAAACCAGGGCTTGCCAACAAGCAGGCCCGGAGACGAAATATTATAATGCAGGAATCTGTGAACAGGGATTCTTTGGAGCCAGCCAGACAAAGTAAACACAGAATATGCATTTATTCGACTTGAATCAAATCAAGCTAGAATGGGCCTATAATCGTGGCCATTAAGTTTCTGCATGTTTAATGGGTAACAGCTCACAGTAGCCATCAAGTCAGGATGGGGACAATTAGGTCTTATCCATGACAAAACAACCAGGACATCGGGGCCATTAGACCCGGAGACAGCTACTCCAAAAGTAGTTAAAATAAATGGTTGTAATCATTTAAACAAGCCCGCCAAAAGTCAAACAATGAACTGACCTGATTTGGCGCGCAGATAAGGAGTCAAAGAAACGGGTATAATAGTAGGCCCATCAGTAGCAATTAGCTCTCTTGACTCTTGGCTCTCTTGCTCCTGCTCTCATCGTTTGGCCTTTGGCCTGCTGCCGCTCATACTCGCGCCCTGGCCTCGTGGCGGGTTCTCTTCTCGCTCCCTGCACCACTCAACAACCAAGGACGCCCATTACGCCGGGGCCAAACGCGGGAGGAGAACGAGACCCGAGTTCAATACCACACAGGACACATAGGCCACAAAGGGGCGAAAGAGACGAGACGAGAAGAAGATAAACCGCTAACAGCAGAGAAGGGCAGCAAAAGACGTATTGGTAAAAACCAAACGCCTAGTTATAAGCTATGACTATGGGATGGATCATGTGAAGGTGAGGGAAGGGTGGAAATTGGAGGCAAAGTGAATGAAATTGTCTAGTTCAAGGCGAGAGCAGGAAAAGGCACCTGGTTCTGAGTACTGGTGAGGGCGATGGTTCCTCTGGCGAGTGCAGCCAGAGTCATGTCCATGGCACCATGGGTGGCTCAGCTGCACGGGGGGAGGAAAATGAGTGGAAGAGCAATAGTGGTAGGGGATTCAATAGTTAGGGGAGCAGACAGGTGTATCTTACTTTTTATTCATTTATGGGATCAGGGCGTCGCTGGCAATGCCAGCATTTATTGCCCATCCCTAGTTGCCCTTGAGAAGGTGGTGGTGAACTGCCTTCTTGAACCGCTGCAGTCTGTGTGGTGATGGTACTCCCACAATGCTGTTAGATAGGGAGTTCCAGGATTTTGACCCAGCGACAATTAAGGATCGGCGATATACTTCTAAGTCGGAATGGTGTGTGACTTGAAGAGGAACTTGGAGGTGGTGGTGTTCCCATGCACCTGCTGCCTTTGTCCTCTAGGTGGAAGAGGTTGTGGGTTTGGGAGGTGCTGCCGAAGAAGCCTTGGTGAGTTGCTGCAGTGCATCTTGTAGATGGTACATACTGCAGCCACGGTACGCCGGTGGTGGTGGGAGTGAATGTTTAAGGTGGTGGATGGGGTGCCAATCAAGCGGGCTGCTTTGTCCTGGATGGTGTCGAGCTTCCTGAGTGTTGTTGGAGCTGCACTCATCCAGGCAAGTGGAGAGTATTCCATCACACTCCTTACTTGTGCCTTGTTGATGGTGCAAAGGCCTTGGGGAGTCAGGAGGTGAGACACTCGCCGCAGAATACCTAGCCTCTGACCTGCTCTTGTTGCCACAGTATTTATGTGGCTGGTCCAGTTAAGTTTCTGGTTAATGGTGACCCCCAGGATGTTGATAGTGGGGGATTCAGCGATGGTAATGCCATTGAATGTCAAGGGGAGGTGGTTAGACTCTCGCTTGTTGGAGATAGTCATTGCCTGGTACTTCTGTGGCGCGAATGTTACCTGCCACTTATCAGCCCAAGCCTGAACGTCGTCCAGGTCTTGTTGCATGCAGGCATGGACTGCTTCATTATCTGGGGAGTTGCGAATGGCGCTGAACACTGTGCAGTCATCAGCGAACATACCCATTTCTGACCTTATGTTGGAGGGAAGGTCATTGGTGAAGCAGCTGAAGATGGTTGGGCCTGGGATACTGCCCTGAGGAACTCCTGCAGCGATGTCCTGGGGCTGTGATGATTGACCTTCAACCACCACAACCATCTTCCTTTATGCTAGGTATCACTCCAGCCAGTGGAGCGTTTTCCCCCTGATTCCCATTGACTTCAGTTTTACTAGGGCTCCTTGATGCCAGACTCGGTCAAATGCTGCCTTGATGTCAAGGGCAGTCACTCTCAACTCACCTCTGGAATTCAGCTCCTTTGTCCATGTTTGGACCAAGGCTGTAATGAGGTTGGGAGCCGAGTGGTCTTGGCGGAACCCAAACTGGGCATGAGTGAGCAGGTTATTGGTGAGTAAGTGCTGCTTGATAGCACTGTCGATGACACCTTCCATCATTTTGCTGATGATTGAGAGTAGACTGGTGGGGTGGTAATTGGCTGGATTGGATTTGTCCTGCTTTTTGTGGACAGGACATACCTGGGCAGTTTTCTACATTGTCGGATAGATGCCAAAGTTGTAGCTGTACTAGAACAGCTTGGCCAGAGGCGCGGCTAGTTCTGGAGCACAAGTCTTCAGCACGATAGCCGGGATGTTGTCGGGGCCCATAGCCTTTGCTGTATCCAGTGCGCTCAGCCGTTTCTTGGTATCATGTGGAGTGAATCAAATTGGCTGAAGAATGGCTTCTGTGATGGTGGGGACCTCGGGAGTAGGCTGATATGGATCGTCCACTCGGCACTTCTGGCTGAAGTTGGTTGCAAGCGCTTCAGCCTTGTCTTTTGCACTCACGTGCTGGGCTCCACCATCATTGAGGATGCGGATATTCTTGGAGCCTCCTCCTCTCGTTAGTTGTTTAATGGTCCACCACCATTCACGACTGGATGTGGCAGGACTGCAGAGCTTTGATCTGATCCGTTGATTGAAGAATCGCTTAGCCCTGCCTATAGCATGCTGCTTCCACTTTTTAGCATGCATGTAGTCCTGTGTTGCAGCTTCCCCAGGTTGGCACCTCATTTTTAGGTACGTTTGGTGCTGCTCCTGGCATGCTCTGCTACCCTCGTTGTTGAACCAAGGTTGGTCCCCTGGCTTGATGGTAATGGTAGAGTGAGGGATATGCCGGGCCATGAGGTTACAGATTGTGGTGGAATACAGTTCTGCTGCTGCTGATGGCCCACAGCGCCTCATGGATGCCCAGTTTTGAGTTGCTAAATCTATCCCATTTAGCATGGTGGTAGTGCTACACAACATGATGGAGAGTGTTCTCAGTGTGAAGATGGGACTTTGTTTCCACAATGACTGTGCGGTGGTCACTGCTGCCAATGCTGTCATGGACAGATGCATCTGTGACAGGTAGCTTGGTGAGGACGAGGTCAAGTAGGTTTTTCCCTCTTATTGGTTCACTCACCACCTGTCGCAGGCCCAGACTGGCAGTTATGTCCTTCAGGACTCGGCCAGCAGTTGGTGCTACCAAGCCACTCTTGGTGATGGACATTGAAGTCCCCCACCCAGAGTACATTCTGTGCCCTTGCTACTCTCAGTGCTTCTTCCAAGAGGTGTTCAACATGGCGGAGTACTGATTCATCAGCTGAGGGAGGGCGGTAGGTTGTAATCAGCAGGAGGTTTCCTTGCCCATGCTTGACCTGAAGCCATGAGACTTCATGGGGTTCAGAATCAATGTTGAGGACTCCCAGGGCCACTCCTTCCCGACTGTATACCACTGTGCCACCACCCCTGGTGGGTCTGTCCTGCCGGTGGGACAGGACATACCCAGGGATGGTGATGGAGGAGTTTGGGACATTGGCTGAAAGGTATGATTCTGTGAGTATGACTATGTCAGGTTGTTGCTTGACTAGGCTGTGGGACAGCTCTCCCAATTTTGGCACAAGTCCCCAGATGTTGGTGAGGAGGACTTGGCAGGGTTGACTGGGCTGGGTGTGCCGTTGCCGTGATCGATGCCGGGTGGTCCATCCGGTTTCATTCTTATTATTTTGTTTTGTAGCGGTTAGTTACAACTGAGTGACTTGCTAGGCCATTTCAGAGGGCAGTTAAGAGTCAACCACATTGCTGTGGGTCTGGAATCACATATAGGCCAGGCCAGGCCAGGTAAGGACGGCAGATTTCCTTCCCTAAAGGACATTAGTGAACCAGATGGGTTTTTATGACAATCCGATAGTTTCATGGTCACCATTACTAATACTAGCTTTTTAATTCCAGATTTTTATTTAATTAACTGAATTTAAATTCCCCAGCTGCCGTGGTGGGATTTGAACTCATGTCTCTAGATCATTAGTCCAGGCCTCTGGATGACTAGCCCAGTGACATTACCACTACGCTACTGTTCTGCGGCCACAGACGTGACTCCAGGATGATATGTTGCCTCCCTGATGCCAGGGTCAAGGATGTCACTGAGCGGCTGCAGGACACTCTGAGGGGGGAGGGTGAACAGCCAGAGGTCGCTGTCCATATCGGTACCAACGACATAGGCAGAAAGAGGGATGAGGTCCTGCAGGCAGAGGTTAGAGAGCTAGGAGAGAGATTAAAAAGCAGGACCTCAAAGGTAGTAATCTCCGGATTACTCCCGGATGCCACGTGCTAGTGAGTACAGGATTAGGAGGCTAGAACAGATGAATGCGTGGCTGGAAAGATGGTGCAGGAGGGAGGGATTTAGATTCCTGAGGCATTGGGACCGTTTCTGGGGAAAGTGGGACCTGTACAAGCTGGACGGGTTACACCTCAACAGAGCCGGGACCAATATTCTCGCGGGGAGGTTTGTTAGTGCTGTTGAGGAGGGTTTAAACTAGCTTGGCTGGGGGATGGGCACCAGCATATAGGAGTAGAAAAGAGGAATAAGGTGCATAAAAGAGTGAGTGTGTTGGATAGTACTAGAGAAGATAGCACTAGAGGCGGTAGTAGTACCATATTAGATAGGAGCAGACTAAGAAAGACTATGAAAAATTCAAAAATGAGTTTAGAATGCATGTACATAAACGGACAAAGTGTGGTGAATAAGGTTGGTGAGCTACAAGCACAATTAGCTGTGTGGCAATATGATGTTGTGGAAATAACGGAAACGTGGCTTAAAAACGGTGAGGGCTGGGCACTTAATATTCAAGGGTACAAGGTGTTCAGAAAAGATAGGGAAGGAAAAAAGGGAGGTGGGGTGGCAGTGCTGATTAAGGAAGACATTGTAGTGTTGGAAAGGGAAGATGTTCTTGAGGGGACAAGGGCAGAATCCATTTGGTTAGATTCGAGGAGCAAAAAGGGTATGATCACGCTATTGGGGGTATTCTATAGGCCTCCAAATAGTAAGAGGGAGGTAGAGGAGCGATTCGGCAGGGAAATCGCAGAGATATGCAAGAGCTATAGAGTGGTGATATTGGGGGACTTTAATTACCCAAATATCAATTGAGTTAATGCTAGGGTAAAGCGAAAGGAGAGGGGGGAGCGGGGGGGGAATTTCTGAAATGTGTTCAAGAGAATTTCCTTGACCAATATGTTCTTGGCCCAACTAGGAAGGAGGCATTGCTGGATCTGGTGCTGGGGAATGAAGTGGGCCAGGTCGACCAAGTGTCTGTGGGAGAACACTTGGGTATGATTGATCCTCCTATCATAAGATTTAGATTAGCAATGGAGAGGAGCAAGGAACAATTTGGGTGTGGCTCGTCCTCCAAGGGGATCAATCAGCAATCAGGACTTGTCATCCAAGGGGAGCAACCAGAGCTTTTGATGTTGCGAATAAACACGTCCTAATTTTATACGCCTCAATTAAGTCTCCCCTCAGCCTCCTCTGTTCCAAAGGAAACAACCCCAGCCTATCCAATCTATCCTCATAGCTAAAATTCTCCAGTCCTGGCAACATCCTCATAAATGTCCTTTGTATCCTCTCTAGTGCAATCACATCGTCCCTGTAGTGTGATGACCAGAACTGTACGCAGTACTCTAGCTGTGGCTTAACTAGTGTTTTATACAGTTCAAGCATAACCTCCCTGCTCTTATATTCCATGCCTTGGCTAATAAAGGAAAGTATCCATTATGCCTTCTGAACCGCCTTATCTACCTGCCCTGCTACCTTCAGGGATCTGTAGACATGCACTCCAAAGTCCCGCTGTTCCTCTACACTTCTAAGTATCCTACCATTTATTGTATATTCCTTTGCCTTGTTAGCCCTCACCAAATGAATTACCTCACACTTCTCCAGATTGAATTCCATTTTCCACTTTTCTGCCTACCTGACCAGTCCATTGATATCTTCCTGCAGTCTACAGTTTTCATCCTCACTATCAACCACACGGACAATTTTTGTATCATCTGCAAACTTCTTAAACATGCCCCCTACATTGAAGTCTAACTCATTGATAAATTCCACAAAAATCAAGGGACCTAGTACTGAGCCCTGAGGAACCCCACTGGAAACAGCCTTCCAGTCACAAAAACACCCGTCGACCATTATCCTTTGCGTAGAAAGGTCCCAGATTTTGACCCAGCAATGATATAGGAACAGAAATATATATCCATGTAAAGATAATGTGTAACTCGGAGCGAAACTTGGAGGTGATGGTCTTCCCGTGGACCTGCTGCCTTTGTCCTTCTAGATGATGGAGGTTGCGGATTTGGGAGGTTCTGCTGAAGAAGCCATAGCAAGTTGCTATGGTACATCCTGTAGATATTATAAACTGGCTTCAGAAAGGATGCCAAAGTAGGGTCTGCTCAGATTTAGTTTAATGTTACAATGTTGGTATGCAAAGCATCTTAACAGTGCTTCAATTTAAGTTTTGGTGCAACGTTATAGACGGGGTATGCACAGCTCTCTGGCAACTGTTCTTTCCAAATTCACAGGTTAGCCTATGTTTTACTAGGGCACTACATATTGTTACCATGGAAATGCATTTATCCCATAGCCTATTACTGTACATGTGACAAGTAACAAATACCGAACTCACTGACAACAGAAGGTAACTGCATTCTGCACGTTCACAGACTCATATAGGGCAGCTGCTGCTGGGTGACACATCTCTCAGATTCCTCATCTATCAGGTCCTTTTCTATCTACTTGCAGGAAAAGTATGCACATAACAGGTGGGTAGATCCCCTAGCATATGACACTTGAGTCCTTATGAGAAGAGGGCACTAGAGATTTTAGGCATGGAGACGACAAAGACATACACTGCCTCACTGCCACGTAACATACTGGAATGTCTTGCCACGTAAGCTCTGTTTCAAAGAGCGTCTTATTGACAGCTTCTTAAAATCTTATGCTCCTCTGAGGACTTCACAACAAGCCTGTGTCACCCACTGCAAAGTGGCAAGTCACCATGACCGAAAGCTCCACTGCAGGGGGAAAGGAGAAGGAGGTCAATGAGTGAGTTGTAGGAGGAAGCGCATGGTGAAGCATAGCACATAAGTGAGGAGGAGCAGATGCCAGTGGAATTAGGGGATCTCAAACCTGCTGTCAATTCAAGGGCTGCTTCGGCTGCTGATCGCAATGATTCACACTGCTGCAATATTCTTCTTTAGTGTGGCTCACTGATGTCAGCCGTGGCTCAGTTGAGAGCACACTCACCTCTCAGTCAGAAGGTTGTGGGTTTCAACTCCCACTCCAGAGACTTGAGCACAAAATCCTGGCTGACGCTCCCCGTGCAGCACTCCCTTAGTACTTAGGTGCTGTCTTTCGGATAAGACATTAAACCGAGGCCCTGTCTGCTCACTCAGATGGACGTAAAAGATCGTATGGCACTATTTTGAAGAAGAGCAGGGGAGTCCACTTCAGTGTCCTGGCCAATATTTATCCTATTTTTATTCGTTCCTGGGATATGGATGTCGCTGGCAAGGCCAGCATTTATTGCCCATCCCTAATTACCCTTGAGAAGGCAGTGGTGAGCTGCCTTCTTAAACCGCTGCAGTCCGCGTGGTGAAGGTACTCTCACAGTGCTGTTAGGTAGGGAGTTCCAGGATTTTGACCCAGCAACAATGAAGAAACGGCGGTATATTTCTAAGTCAGGATGGTGTGTGACATGGAGGGGAACTTGGAGGTGATGGTGTTCCCATACGCCTGCTGCTCTTGTCCTTGAGTTGCTGCCGTGCATCTTGTAGATGGTACACACTACAGCCACGGTGCGCCGGTGGTGAATGGAATGAATGTTTAAGGTAGTGGAGTGTGGTGAGGTGGGGTGTCAATCAAGCGGGCTGCTTTGTCTTGGATGGTGTCAAGCTTCTTGAGTGTTGTTGGAGCTGTACTCATCCAGGCAAGTGGAAAGTATTCCAACATACTCCTGATCTGTGCCTTGTAGATGGTTGGAAGGCTTTGGGGGGTCAGGAGGTGAGTTACTCGCCGCAGAATACCCAGCCTCTGACCTGCTCTTGTAGCCACAGAATTTATGTGGCTGGTCCAGTTTAGTTTCTTGTCAATGGTGACCCCCAGGATGTTGATGGTGGGGATTCCATGATGGCAATACCGTTGAATATCGGGGGCGATGGTTAGACTCTCTCTTGATGGAAATGGTCATTGCCTGGCATTTGTGTGGTGCAAATGTTACTTGCCACCTATCAGTCCAAGCCTGAATGTCGTCCAGGTCTTTCTGCATGCTGGCATGGACTGCTTCATTATTTGAGGAGTTACGATTGGAACTGAACTTGATGTCAAGGGCAGTCATTCTCACTTCTCCTCTGGAATTCAGCTCTTTTGTCCATGTTTGGACCAAGGCTGTAATGAGGTCTGGAGTCAAGTGGTCCTCAGTGAGCAGGTTATTGGTGAGTAAGTGCCGCTTGATAGCACTGTCGATGACACCTTCCATCACTTTGCTGATGATTGAGAGTAGACTGATGGGGTGGTAATTGCCTGGATTGGATTTGTCCTGTTTTTTGTGGACAGGCAATACCTGGGCAATTTTCCACATTGTTGGGTAGATGCCAGTGTTATATCTGTACTGCAACAGCTTGGCTAGAGGTGCGGCTAGTGCTGGAGCACAATTCTTCAGCACGACAGCCGGGATGCTGTAGGGGCTCATAGCCTTTGCTGTATCCAGTGCGCTCAGCCATTTCTTGATGTCACATGGAGTGAATCGAATTGGCTGAAGACTGGAGAGGAGGCTCTTCGGGCTGAAGATGGTGGCAAACGCTTCAGCCTTGTCTTTTGCACTCACGTGCTGCGCTCCGCCATTGTTGAGGATTGATCCCTCAATCAACATCACTAAAAGCAGATTATCTGGTCATTATCACATTGCTGTTTGTGGGAGCTTGCTGTGCACAAATTGGTTGCAGCGTTTCCTACATTACAACAGTGACTACACTTCACAAAGTACTTCATTGGCTGTAAGGCACTTTGGGACATCCTTAGGTTGTGAAAGGCGCTGTAGAAATGCAAATCTTTCTTTTCTTTTTCAAATTGTTCTCCTTAGAGCAGAGAAGGTTGAGAGGAGATTTGATAGAGGTGTTCAAAATCATGAGGGGTCTGGACAGAGTAAATAGAGAGAAACTGTTCCCACTGGCGGTAGGGTCGAGGACCAGAGGACACAGATTTAAGGTGATTGGCAAAAGATCCAAAGGCAACATGAGGACAAACTTTTTTACGCAGTGAGTGGTTACGATCTGGCATGCACTGCCTGAAAGGGCAGTGGAGGCAGACTCAATCATGGCTTTCAAAAGGGAATTGGATAAGTACCTGAAGGAAAAAAAATTGCAGGGCTGCGGGGCAAGGGCGGGGGAGTGGGACTAGCTGAAGTGCTCTTGCAGAGAGCCGGCACGGGCCCGATGGGCCAAATGGCCTCCTTCTGTGCTGTAACCATTCTATGATTCTAAGAAGTCTTTTTGTAGGTAAGTACTACAATGTTTTCTCTCATTACAGGAACTTACTGTAGCTTTCTTTATCATAAGCATTTACTGTGATCTCCTCTCAATTGCCCTAATTTACTGAAATGCTGTTGTTTATTGCCAGGACATATTATGATGCTGTACTTTATTGCACAGATGGACTATAATATTCTTCCTCTTTACTACAGTGATTTTCTGCCATATTCTTATTTAATACAACATTTTGCTCCAATGCTCCTGCTTCTCACAGCAGTTCACTTTAATTTCTCACAGGAATTTTTCACTCCCTACCATTGTCACACACAGCTTATACAAGACAGGTCTTTCTGGTACACAGCTGTCTTTGAATTCCCTCCCTAAACCTCTCTGCCTCTCTCTCCTCCTTTAAGACGCTGCTTAAAACTTACCTCTTTGACCAAGCTTTTGGTCATCTATCCTAATATTTCCTTAATGTGGCTTGGTGTCAAATTTTGTTTTAAAATCGCTCCTGCGAAGCACGTTGGGACGTTTTACTATGTTAAAGGTGCTATATAAATGCAAGTTGTTTAGTCACATCCCCAATGAATAATAAATAGTTTTGTCATCACTGTGGCTCAGTATAGTCCATTGTAATACATTTTGTTGTAGATATGAACTGTGATAAATTATGACCAAATGTCCACTTCCTTTCAGAGAGTCTATGTTCACCCATTACATGCACATTTAGTTTTGTAGATGTTATCCTGCTCACGTGAGTGTGGACCTGAGCAGGAGCCAGCAGCAGTGGAGGTAGCAGCAGTGTAAAGGGAGTAGCGGAGAAGGCCCAGGACAGAGCGCGGACCTGAGCGGGATGCACCAGCAGTGGAGGTGGCATGATATATTTGGCGAATCCAAAAATAAAAATCAAGGAGTGATGTCACAGGACTGCAGGTAGGTGATTGGTTGGTGAGTACAGGAAACTTTGTGTTATCCGGAGGCGAACCGTCCGGCAAGCTCGAGCCACCGGCAAAAATCAGGAGCCGTTTTTTATTCTTTTCGTTTATTTTCTTTGCTTTTTTTGAACAGTGAAGCTCTGCAACGTCTGTAGCTAAGCAACAGCTTCAGGTAGAGATGCTACAGAGACGCTTGCCGACTGTTTAGAGGCTGTTGCTAAGCAACAGGGCTTGTTGATTCATATGGAGATGAAAATCTCCGTATGTTTCAACATTAGCTCTGGAGTGTACGGCAGTTTTGAGGGAATGGCAGCAGCTCGGTCCCGTCGGTGCCGGATAGCACAAAGTTTCCTGTATTAGCTTTGTCATTTTCTCTCTACGTTAGATCAGTGGGTTAGCTAAGAAGTTTAGCTAGTAATCTAATAAATCGAGGCACGGCAGGGCACCTCAGTCCCGTCGAATGCACATCCTGTGCCATGTGGGAACACCAGGACGCTTCTCGTGTCCTGCACAGACACATGTGCAGGAAGTGTTGTCAGCTGGAGGAACTCGAGCTCCGGGTTTCAGAGCTTGAGCAGTGGCTAGCGTCACTGCAGTGCATCCGCAAGGCTGAGAGCTATGTGGATAGCACGTTTCAGGAAGTGGTCACCCCGCAGCTTAAGAGTGTGCAGG
The DNA here is from genome assembly GCF_052327205.1 of Somniosus microcephalus. Lineage (NCBI taxonomy): Eukaryota > Metazoa > Chordata > Chondrichthyes > Squaliformes > Somniosidae > Somniosus > Somniosus microcephalus. The sequence goes on along the minus strand of NC_140989.1, from coordinate 132,245,753 downwards.
CAGAGAGGGAATGGGTGACCACTCGACAGACACGGAGGACCAGGCAGGTAGTGCAGGAGTCCCCTGAGTGCATCTCGCTCTCTAGCCGGTGAGGGCGATGGTTCCTCTAGGGAGTGCAGCCAAAGTCAAACCCATGGCACCACGGGAGGCTCAGCTGTACATGGGGGGAAGAGGAAGGTCATTAATGCAATAGTGGTAGGGGATTCAATAGTTAGGGGAACAGACAGGCATTTCTGCGGCCACAGACGTGACTCCAGGATGGTATGTTGCCTCCCTGGGGCTGTTGTGTATGTACCTTTAAGAGAAGAACTGATTTTATACTGCAGTACCGGCAGTGGCCACACCTGTATAAAAAGCCCTAGCAGGCTTCTGTACTTCAGTCTGACGTTTACCCTCTGTTCAGTAAAATACCTGTTTTATTGTTCTCCCGCAGTCCGTGTATTATTAAGGTGCGGACTCTACTGTGGCGATGAGCAGGTTCGAACTCACCTGCAGTACTGCATCACCTCACGGGGATCTTTCCCTGAGAAGAAGTTTCTTGGAGGTCGAAGTCAGAGCAACGGGCGTCGACCGCGGGCAACCGCCCAAGGATCCATCGGTGTTCGGAGAATTGCGGGAGAGGCTGTGGAGAGCTGGGCTTGGCTCCCCAGTCAAGATGTTCCAGCAAATCATGCTGGTAGCAGGTAGTGCGCAGACCCTTCCGGACTGCGGTGGGCTCGAGCTCGATCGAGCGGCTCTGAAAAAGGGGCCGTGCAGCGTCGCCGGGAGGAAAGAGAGAGAGAGAGGGTGGAGCGCACAGGGCGCAGTCGGTGCTCAAGAACCGGGCAGCGTAGAGGAAATAAAACGAGGGGAAGGAAAAGTGAGACGCGCCGAAGCCGCGGGTCGCCGCCATTACCCTGTAGAATGCTAGGAGCAGCGTGACAGCAAGGGGAAGGAGGAAAAGCGCGGGAGGTGCCATTTTATTCCACTGGGGAAGAAGAAAAAGCGCGGGAGGCGCCATTTTAAATCACCCAAGATGCCGAAGAGTGGCAGTATCACTGCTTTCGACAACGAGGTAGAAGACTGGACCATGTATGTGGAAAGAATTGAAGTGTACTGCAATGCCAATGAGGTGGCCAATGGAAAGAAGACGTCTGTATTATTAAATTTAATGGGCGCGAGAACGTACGGCCTATTGCGGAATTTAATTACCCCAGCTAAACCAATGGAGAAAAGTTTTGAAGAGATTGTTAATATCTTACAGGAACACCTAAACCCTACACCGCTGCTGATAGCAGAAAGATTCAAGTTCCATAAAAGAAACCAGCACAGAGATGAGAACAATGCTGACTATCTTACGGAACTACGCAAGTTGTCGAAGCACTGCCAGTTCGGAGCAGGACTGGCAGACACCTTACGGGATAAGTTTGTCTGCGGGCTCCAGAGTGAAGGAACCCAGAAACGACTACTTTCGGAAAAGGACCTGAAACTAGAACAGGCTTTCAGTGTGGCAGTATCCTACGAAGCAGCAGCACGGGGAGCTGCGGAAATACAACAGAAACCACAAGAATACAGCGCTAATGAAATGGCGTATGGAGCAGAAAAGTGCTATCGCTGCAGCAGAACAACCCATGATCAGAAGGACTGCTGGTTTAAGGACAAAGTATGCAGGCAATGTGGGAAAATGGGACATATAGCAAGAGTCTGCAGGTCGGGAAAGAAAACCAACACTACAAGAACTACTAAGGAAAAGTACAAGAAAGTAAAAAAAATGACAGACAGTAGTTCGGAAGATCAGGAGAGTGATAACGACTCCGGGAGCAGGAGACTAAGTTGTCTAAAGTTACACAATATGATCGCAAAGGAGGATCACCGAACCATTTGGGTCACCCTCATGATAGCAGGGTCCCCAGTAAAGATGGAATTGGATACAGGATCAGCCCTAACTGTCATGAATCGACGAGACTATGAGCGGCTATTCTCACACATACCCTTAAAGGACACGTCCATTGTATTAAAGACATACACGGGGCAAAAAGTCTACCCCAGAGGAAAAATAAGGGTGCCAGTTAAATACAACGGCAAGGAAACACAGAAACTGTATCTATATATACTACAAGGTGGAGGGCCACCATTATTGGGACGTGAATGGATCCGAAAAATACAATTGGATTGGCGTTCCATTCAGGCGCTAACTGTGACTGACAAAAAGGATGATGACGTCACACCTGGACGTCTGTCACAAATTCTAACTGACGCGAAAGAGGTGTTCCAAGAAGGACTTGGGACTCTAAAAGGAATAAAGGTAATGATAAAAATCGAAGATAACGCAAACCCAAAAACTTTTACGGCCAGACCGGTGCCGTACGCGATCCGCCCAGCCGTTGAAGCAGAACTGGAGAGTCTGGAGCATTTGGGTGTGCTGTCCAAGGTGGACTGGAGCGAGTGGGCCACACCCATCGTTCCTGTAATGAAGAAATCATTGAGCAGCACGCCTGGGGAGCCGAAGAAGGTTTGCATCTGTGGGGACTTCAAGGTAACTGTGAACCCAATCCTGCACACAGTACAATATCCACTTCCACGGATAGAAGATATTTTTGCCTCACTATCTGGAGGGAAACGCTTTACGAAGATTGATCTGGCCTAAGCGTATCTACAAATGGAGGTGGAAGAAGCATCTAGGAAATACCTCATGATAAACACTCACAAAAGGCCTTTACCAGTACAATCGACTGGTATTCGGGGTAGCATCAGCCCCGGCTATTTGGCAGAGGGCGATGGAACAAGTCCTGCAAGGGATCCCAGGGACCCAGTGTTATTTGGACGACATCCTGGTTACGGGCGAAAATGACAGTGAACACCTTGCCAACCTGGAGCAGGTGCTCACGAGATTGCAGGAATATGGGCTACGAGCCAACCGCCCCAAATGCGAGTTCTTTAGGAGACAAATCTCGTATTGTGGCCACATGATTGATGAGGAAGGGTTGCATAAGTCGCCAGACAAGATTGAGGCTGTAGTCAAGGCTCCAGCACCGGAAAATGTGTCGCAACTGAGGTCGTTTCTCGGGCTGGTGAACTACTGCCGTAAGTTCTTGCCAAATTTATCTACAATTCTGCACCCACTGAATGCCCTGCTGCAAACTGGAGTAACATGGAAATGGAGTGATGAGTGTAAGCGTGCCTTTCAGAAATGTAAATGCCTAATCACTTCAAAAGAAGTATTGGCCCACTACAACCCAACACTACCGATTCGGTTGGCATGTGATGCGTCTCCCTACGGCATTGGAGCGGTGCTGTCACACAAATTCCTTGATGGTTCAGAGAGGCCAATAGCCTTTGCGTCGCGCTCATTAACCTCAGCCGAGCGTAACTACGCCCAGATTGACAGGGAGGCCTTCAGCCTGGTGTGGGGGGTGAAGAAGTTCAATCACAATCTGCACGGGCAGAAATTCACCCTACTGACTGATCATCAGCCCCTGGTCTCCATTTTTAACCCAAAGAAGGGCGTTCCGGTGATGACGGTGCAACGGCTGCAAAGCTGGTCACTTTTTCTAGGGGCACATCAGTACGACATAGAGTACAAGGGTACGAAGCAGCATGGAATCGCTGATGGGCTGTCGCGCCTACCGTTGCCTATGGTAGAGGAAGCACCTGCAGTGGACCCTGTTGAGATAATCCATGTGACCATAGTCGAATGTCTGCCTGTTACAAACTCAAGTATAGAGAAGGAAACCCGAAATGACCCGACACTCTCTCGGGTCTATGATTTGACGGTGAAGGGATGGCCAGCACATGGCGACTCACTGTTGCCAGCATTCTCGCCAAGGAGAGAACAGCTGTCAGTGTGCCGGGGGACCTTGATGTGTGGATCCCGAGTGGTAATTCCACCCAAGTTGAGAGACAGAGTGCTCAATGAGCTTCATGAGGGTCATCTGGGAGAGGTAAAAATGAAAAGCCTTGCCAGGGCTTATGTGTGGTGGCCGGGAATCGATAAACAAATCGAGGACCTGACCAAGAGCTGCTCAGGATGCCAGAAAGTCCAAAATGCACCACCACAGGCCCCTCTACACCCATGGGAGTGGCCCTCATCTCCATGGCAACGGGTACACATTGATTTTGCTGGTCCATTTATGGACTCAATGTTTCTAATCACCGTGGATGCCCATTCGAAATGGCCAGAGGTCATCAAAATGTCCTCCACCACCACAGAGAAAACTATTGCAGTCCTATGGACCATCTTCACCAGGAATGGCTTGCCAGAACAGATTTGCTCCGACAATGGGCCACAGTTTGCGTCCGAGGATTTCCGGAGGTTTCTGAGGAATAATGGGGTGAAACATTACACATCTGCCCCATATCATCCAGCCACAAATGGATTGGCTGAGAGGTTTGTTCAGACCTTTAAAAAGGCAATAAAGGTGATGTATAACGACGACATACCACTACAACACAAGGTAGATAATTTCTTGTTTGCTTACCGGAATGCGACACATGCAGTCACCAACCGAGCTCCAGCCATAATGTTCTTCAACCGAAGGCTAAGATGTCGCCTGGATTTGCTCAAACCAAACATAAGACGAGATGTTGAGGATAAGCAATTCCAGCACATCAACGAGAAGCCAACCAGGAGCTTCAAGATAGGACAACCAGTCTTGGCCCGCGACTACCGAACAGAAAAATGGCAGCCAGGAACGATATGCACACAGCAGGGACCACTAATGTACACAGTGGACGTTGGAGAGAGCATCGTGAGACGCCATGCTGACCAGATTCTAGAGTCACAGGGACAACCCAAACCTATACCACGAGTATGTGCACCTGGTAATGAACCCGAAGTACAGATTGCGTCTACCTCAGAAGCAGTGGTATTGGAAGCTGACGAACCAACCAATGACAATGAGCCAGAATCGACTCCACCGCAAGAACAGGATACTCGAGAAAGGCGCTATCCAGTCAGGATCAGGAAGCCTCCTCAAAGACTGAACTTATAAATAATTATTTCAGTTGATGTATATAGTACGGAGAGAATTGTAATTGTAATTAGTTATTATTTAGTTGTTAAATGAATGTTATGTACTGTTTATCTAAAAGGGGAGGAATTGTTGTGTATGTACCTTTAAGAGAAGAACTGATTTTATACTGCAGTACCGGCAGTGGCCACACCTGTATAAAAAGCCCTAGCAGGCTTCTGTACTTCAGTCTGACGTTTACCCTCTGTTCAGTAAAATACCTGTTTTATTGTTCTCCCGCAGTCCGTGTATTATTAAGGCGCGGACTCTACAGGGGCCAAGGTCAAGGATGTCACTGAGCGGCTGCAGGACATTTTGAGGGGGGAGGGTGAACAGCCAGAGGTTGTGGTCCATATCGGTACCAATGACATAGGTAGAAAGAGGGATGCGGTCCTGCAGGCAGAATTTAGGGAGCTAGGAAAAAGATTAGTAAGCAGGACCTCAAAGGTAATAATCTCCGGATTACTCCCGGTGCCACGCGCGAGTGAGTACAGAAATAGGAGGATAGAACAGATGAATGTGTCGCTGGAGAGATGGTGCAGAAGGGCTTTAGATTTCTGAGGCATTGGGACCGGTTCTGGGGGAGGTGGGACCTGTACAAGCCGGACGGGTTGCACCTCAACAGGGCCGATACCGATATCCTCGTGGTGGGGGTGGGGAGTGGTGGGGGGAGGTCGCTAGTACTGTTGGGGAGTGCTCAAACTAGCTTGGCAGTGGGATGAGAATCTGTGCATAGATTTAGTAGGGAGAGAAGCAAAGCTGGAAATGGAAGGCAGTAAATTTGTAAGTGAGTTTGGAAGGCAGAGTAAGCAAAAGCTAGGAAATAGACAACAAAGGAGTTTGACAATGCTTAATGTTATATGCTTCAATGCAGGAAGTCTAGTGAACAAGGCAGATGAACTGAAGGCACACATAGACATGTGGAAGTATGATATCATAGCTATTACTGAAACATGGCTTAAAAAGGGCAGGAATGGCAGTTCAACATTCCTGGTTACAGAATTTTCAGACAGGATAGAGAGGGGGATAAAAAGAGAGGGGGGTCGCAATATTGGTTAAGGAAACAATTACTGCTGTGAAGAGGGATGATATGTTAGAATGATCATCAAATGAAGCCATATGGGTTGAACTGAAGAACAAAAAAGGGGCAATCACAATGCTGGGAGTGTACTCTAGATCCACAAACAGTCAAAGGGAGATAGAAGAGCAAATATGTAGGCAGATTTCTGAGAAGTGCAAAAACAATAGGAGGATTTCAACTGCCCTAATATTAACTGGGATAGAATTAGTGTAAAAGGAATAGAGGGCACAGAATTCTTAAAATGCATTCAGGAGAACTTTTTTAGCCAGTATGTAACAAGCCCAACAAGAGAGAGGCAGTTCTGGACTTAGTTTTAGGAAATGAAGCTAGGCAGGTGGAAGGGGTACCAGTGGGATAGCATTTTGGGGATAGTGATCATAATTCAGTTAGATTTAACATAGTTATGGAAAAGGACAAAGATTGACCAGGTGTAAAAGTTCTCAATTGGGGAAAAGGCCAATTTTACTCAGCTGAGATGTGATTTAGCAAAAGTGGATTGGAAACAGCTACTTGAAGGTAAATCAGTGTCAGAGCAGTGGGAGACATTCAAGGAGGTGATAGGGAGGGTCCAGTGCAAATATGTTCCCACAAAGAAAATGGGTGGGGCTCCCAAATCTAGAACCCCCTGGATGTCAAGGAGCATACAGGGTAGGGTAGGGAAAAAAAGGAAAGCTTTTGTCAGATACCAAGAGCTCAATACTACAGAAAGCCTAGAGGAGGATAGAAAGTGAAGGGGTGAAATTAAAAAGGAAATTAGGAAAGCAAAGAGAGGGCATGAAAAAATATTGGCAAGTAAAATCAAGGAAAACCCAAAGATGTTTTATAAATACATAAAAAGCAAGAGAATAACCAAGGAAAGAGTAAGACCTATTAGAGACCAAAAGGGTAACCTATGTGTGAAGGCGGAAGACGACGGTATAGTTCTTAATGAATACATTGGCCTAGAAATTCATTGACGCCACTTTTCGGGAGCTAAAGTGGGGCGTCCGCTAAAGTTTGCGGCCGCCGCCAAATCTATGCCACTTCTCCGATATTCATTAGCTTCGCCCTACTAGTTCGGGCGAGCGCTAAAACTGCTGCTGGACGCCTCTCTTTGGGCGCTAAGCTGGAGGTGGTGATCGATAGCGCCGAGGCCGGGCGCAGCACAGGTGCGGCCATCTCGTGATTGACAGCAGACACCCTGGCGCCGGCCAACTCTTAAGGGTGAAGGGTCGACTGTGTCTGCTGCCACGCCCTGGATAGTGGAGCCCTCCAGCTAGGCCTGAACACTGCTGCTGGACCCAAATAGCGCCTGAAGACATGGAGAAGGCCCGTGAACGTGCGCAGCGCTTCTCAGAGCATGATCTGAGTGTGCTGCTTGCTGCTGTGGAGAAGAGGCGCCATGTTTTGTACCCGGACAATGGCAAGAAGGCGACGGTCCGCGTCTACAGGAGAGCCTGGAGGCATGTCGCCAGCAAGCTGTCAGCCAACAGCGACGTCCCCAGGACCGGTGCCCAATGCCGCAAAAAGTTAAATGACCTCACACGCATTGTCAGGGTGAGTACCCTTTCCAATGACCTCCTCATCCTTGCATGTGCACCTCACATTATGGGCAAAGGGACCTGAAAGCTCTAATGGCCAGCCTTCATCCAGCAGCTATGGGACAGGCATGAGCATCAATTGCACATTCTGCACTTAACACACTGGCCAAGCTATTCCACCATGGGAGGCATTGCACACCAGATCATGGTGACACACTGGCCAGGCTATTCCACCATGGGAGGCAGTGCACACCAGATCATGGTGACACACTGGCCAGGCTATTCCACCATGGGAGGCAGTGCACACCAGATCATGGCGACACACTGGCCAGGCTATTCCACCATGGGAGGCAGTGCACACCAGATCATGGCGACACACTGGCCAGGCTATTCCACCATGGGAGGCAGTGCACACCAGATCATGGCGACACACTGGCCAGGCTATTTCACCATGGGAGGCAGTGCACACCAGATCATGGCGACACACTGGCCAGGCTATTCCACCATGGGAGGCAGTGCACACAAGATCACGGTGACACACTGTACTTAGAGGCCGTCCTTTCTCTTGCAGGCCAAGCTGGCGAATAATCGCAAGAGCCGGACTGCGACCGGGGGAGGCCGACCCCATAGCCAGCCACTCACCGACCTGCAACATCGCGTGGAGCGCCTCATGGGTGGCCGGGTGATTGGGCCCGTTGCATGTGGAGATGCCGACCCTGTTCTGGGCAGCAATGGTAAGGACATCACCTTTTGCACCTCTCTCGTCCCACTTGCGCATCAGATCTACATCCTTTGCCACTGTCCGACCAATGCGCTGAATGCCACCACTCATGCATCCCGCACTGATGCCCTCTCCTCACTCTAAAGCTACTCTTGTGCCTTCCTGCTTTCAGATGGTCAAGAGGAGGTCCCTCAACTTGCCAGTGACAGACCCTCCGAGGAGGAGCAGGAGGAGGAGCAAGAGGAAGGCGGCCCATCAGGGGAACCCTCAGCCGCGGCCACCCAGGCCAATGTAGGGGACACGTCTTCCCTGGAGGGCAGCGTGGCGGAAGTGTCGAAGGGGAGGGGAGCTCCTGGGACCTGCATGCTGCAGAAAGGCGGGAGGGGGGTGGAAGCTCGGCGGCCTTCTCCCCAGAGGGGGGATGCGTCGGAGGGGAGTCCAATTGCTGGGCCCAGCGGCCTCCAGCAATGCAGGAAGGGTCGGCCAGCTCGGCGGCCTTCTCCCCAGAGGGAGAGTCCGGCCTCCAGTCAGGAGATGCTCTTCGCCGAGGAGATGGAACGCCTCGAAGACTTGTCCGCGGACTCGGAGCGCCGGCACATGGAGCTCATGGCGGCAGTGGCACGGTTGCCTGAGTCCATCGATTCCCTCTCTCGGAGTGTGGCCGAGTTCGGGCCCTTAGAGGCCACCAGTCGGGCGGAATACCGGGCAGATCTGTCAGCGACTGGCCAGGTGATCAGTGGTGCCGTCCAGTCACTGGCTGCTCTGCTGCGGTCAGTGAACAGGTCAACACGGGCACTCACTGCTGCCACACTCGCTGTGTCAGCCAGGCATCGCCAGGGCACCCGGCGCGCTGCAGCAGCACAGCGGTCTGTCCCTCGGCAGATTGGTGCGTATGCTGCAGTGCTGGCCCGGGCGAGTGCCAGTGTCTCAGGCGACCAGTGAGCACCTGCCATCCGCCAGCTTGCCGCCATTCCTCCAGCCGCCACTGCCACTCCCCCAGTGGAGCTGCCAGGAGCTGCTGCAGCGACTGATGCTGGCCAGCCACAGCTGCAGCAATCAACAGCCGGCCACTCGACGCCCAGACCTCGACTAGGCCGACCCCCAAGGGCATCTGCCATCACGACATGTGCCCCTCAGGAGCCTGCCCCCAGCCTTGCAGCAGCCAATGGCCTTACTTTGAGGCGGAGCAGCAGGGCGGGCAGGGGCCACCCAAAGATGGCCAAGGCATCGCCCTAGCGGGCCAAATAGTCGAATGTGTGGCCATTTGTGTTTGTTTCTTGAGGCCGAGAATTGGATGTTTGTTTTTTGAAGGCCGATGATGTGATGTTTGTTTTTGATGAAGGCCGAGAATGACGGCCATTTTAGTTGCCCTATTTTGTTAATCCTCTCCAGGTTGTGGGAGCGAGTAATGTGTTTGAGTGTTTTTTGGGGGTTTCGTCTGTTTTTGGTTTTCATGTGGGAAGGGCCCAGAGTTTGTACAATAAAGCATTTTATTTATTCACATTGTCCATGTTTGATCTTTGAAGTGTTTGTTGCCTTAACCGGCTGAGGGCTTGCGGAGCGGCTGCAATCATGTTCTATCATTGGCACAAGCCATTCCCTGACAGGGAGCCTAGAAGTGACAGTCAATAAGCCGCCGACGGGCGGCCCTTGGACCTTGTGCGTCCCTCCTGGGCTGGTACTCCTCGTCCTCGTCGTCCTCATGCTCCTCCTGCTCCTCCTCCTGAGGTGGTGGTCCAACGTGAGGTGGCAGTGCCTGAGTCCTGCGGATAGCCAGGTTGTGCAGCATGCAGCAAACGATGACGAATTGGGAGACTCGATCCTGCGAATACTGGAGGGCTCCCCCGGAGCGATCGAGACAGCGGAACCGTTGCTTGAGCACGCCGATTGTTTGTTCTATGAGGTTCCTCGTCGCTTGATGGCTCTCGTTGTATGCCTCTTCAGCAGGGGTCGTGGGCGCGCGGAGCGGGGTCATGAGCCAGGTACACAAAGGATAGCCTTTGTCCCCGATAAGCCATCCTCTTGGGGGAGGCTGTGCCTGGAACATGTCAGCCACAGTTGTCTGTCGCAGGATAAAGGCATCGTGGCTGCTGCCTGGAAAGCGGGCATTGACAGCTAGGATGCGCTGCCTGTGGCCACACACCAGCTGTACATTGAGGGAATGGTAGCCCTTCCGGTTGCGGTACCCCTCGGCATGCTCAAGAGGTGCCCGCAAAGCCACATGCGTGCAGTCAATGGCGCCCTGCACCATGGGGAAGCCCGCTATTCTTGCAAACCCCACTGCACGCTGCTGCTGCTTGTCCAGGGTCATGGGGAAGGAGATGAATTGATGTCTCCTTCTGAAAAGGGCTTCGGTCACCTGGCGGATGCAGCAATGCACGGCGAACTGGGAGATGTTAGCGATGTCCCCAGTAGCGGATTGGAAGGAGCCGGAGGCATAGAAGTTGAGAGCCACCGTCACCTTCACTGCCACCGACAGAGACGTCCTGCGCATCAGCTGTGGCTGCAGATCTCTCTGAAGCAGCCGGCAGATGTCTGCAACCACCTCCCTTCGGAATCGCAGCCTCCTAACACACATCGCGGCAGACATGGTCAGATAGGAGGTCTGCTGGCGGTATACCCTGCGTGGGTAAGGCCTCAGTTGGTGACGCCTGTTGCCCCCTCTGCGTCTAGCCAGGGCTGCCACTCTCTCACGGCGTCTGTAAGCCCTTCTGGCATAAGGCTGAAATTCAGCGTTGCCACCCAATGCAGCCCCCATTATATGCTGGCAAACACTGAGCTCTGAATGAAGGCAAAGATAATTGGTAAGCTCTGGCCTGAGCCAAAAATACCTGTCCAAGTGTTGGTCCAAACCAGTAAACTCTCCTCCTTGGTCTCTGTCCAAAAAACCGTTGCACAAGAGTGAATGCTGCAAAATGGCTGGCCTTTATACTGCTGGGTAAGTGCCCTTTAATTTGCGCTCCCCGCGGCCCGGCTGGCCTGTGTACCGTTCCACTTCACAGTCGCTCGGGCCGCCCGGCGCACAATGGGCCGGCGCGAGTGAAGTTCCGGTTTGGGGTGCACAAAGGGCGTTGCACTATTAAATGACGTCATGATCTGCGCGCGCAGCAGGGCGCGCGCTAAGACTTTGCGCCGGCGCTAAATGTGTCCTGAAGTTGGGGAGAGGCGCAGATCGCGCTGCGCCCGGGCGATAAGCGCCTAGCGCTCGAGATCTACTCCTCCTAAGGCACTAACGGCTGGCGCGCCCAACTGAATTTCTAGGCCATTGTGTCTGTCTTCACAGAAGAGCAGGATGATGCAGACGTTGTAGTTAAGGAGAAAGAGTGTGAAATATTAGATGGGTTAAACATAGAGAGAGAGGAAGCATTGAGAGGTTTAGCATCTTTGAAAGTAGATAAATCGCAAGGCCTGGATGAAATGTATCCCAGGCAGTTAAGAGAGGCAAGGGAGGAAATAACGGAGGCTCTGATCATCATTTTTCAATCCTCTCTGGCTACAGGCATGGTGCCAGAGGACTGGAGGACTGCTAATGTTGTGCCATTGTTTAAAAAGGGAGAAAGCGATAGGTCGAGTAATTATAGGCCAGTCAGTCTAGCCTTGGTGGTGGGAAAATTATTGGAAAAAATCCTGAGGGACAGATTAAATCATCTAGAAAGACACGGATTAATCAAGATCAGCCAGCATGGATTTGTTAAGGAAAGGTCATGTCTGACTAACTTGATTGAATTTTTTGAGAAAGTAACGAGAAGGGTCGGTGAGGATAGTGCATTTGATGTAGTCTATATGGATTTTAGCAAAGCCTCTGTCTGACAAGGTCCCACATGGCAGGTTGGTCAAAAAAGTAAAAGCCCATGGGATCTAAGGGAAAGTGGCAAGTTGGATCCAAAATTGGCTCAGTGGCAGGAAACAAAGGGTAATGGTCGACAGGTGTTTTTGTGTCTGGAAGGCTGTTTCCAGTGGGGTTCCGCAGGGCTCAGTACTAGGTCCCTTGCTTTTTGTGGTACCGTATATATCAATGATTTAGACTTCAATGTAGGGGGCAAGATTAAGAAGTTTGCAGATGATACAAAAATTGGCTGTGTGGTTGACAGTGAGGAAGATAGCTGTAGACTGCAGGAAGATATCAATGGACTGGTCAGGTGGACAGAAAATTGGCAAATGGAATTCAATCCAGAGAAGTGTGAGTTAATTAATTTGGGGAGGGCTAACAAGGCAAGGGAATATAGAACAAACGGTAAGATACTGAGAAATGTAGAGCAACAGAGGGACTTGGAGTGCATGTCCACAGATCCCTGAAGGTAGCAGGACAGGTAGATAAGGTGGTTAAGAAGGCATATGAGATACTTTACTTTATTAGCCGAGGCATAAAATATAAGAGCAGAGAAGTTATGCTTGAACTGTATAAAATATTAGTTCGGCTACAGCTAGAGTACTGCGTACAGTCCTGGTCATCACATTACAGGAAAGATGTGATTGCACTAGAAAGGGTACAGAGGAGATTTATGAGGATGTTGCCAGGACTGGAGAATTTTAGCTATGAGGAAAGATTGGATAGGCTGGGGTTGTTTTCTTTGGAACAGAGGGGGCTGAGGGGAGACTCAGTTGAGGTGTATAAAATTATGAGGGGCCTAGTTAGAGTGGATAGGAAGGACCTATTTCCCTTAGCAGTGAGGTCAATAACCAGGGGGCATAGATTTAAAGTAATTGGTAGAAGGATTAGAGGGGAGCTGAGGAGATCTTTTTTCACCCAGAAAGTGGTGGGGGTCTGGTACTCACTGCCTGAAAGAGTGGTAGAGGCAGAAACCCTCATCACATTTAAAAAGTACTTGGATATGCAATTAAGGTGATGTAAACTGCAAGGCTACAGACCAAGTGTGATTAGGCTGGATTGCTCTTTTTCGACAGGCGCAGACACGATGGGCCGAATGGCCTCCTTCTGTACGGCAAATTTCTATGATTCTATTATTCATATACCACTATTGCAGATCCTTGCATTTAGAAGTGTAGCGATATTATGACTGCAATTGGAATGGATTTAGAAGAACATGGTGAATATTTGATCCTAGCCTTGATTATGGTTTGTGAAGAGGAATCGTACCTGGAATCAGAATGACTTTAGATTAAGTGACATTTGGAGATGCACGTGCATTTTTCTTAAGCCAGCCTTATTTTGGTAGTGAATTTAATTCCCTAATCCTGTACAACCCATTGGTGTTTGAGAGATGTGGCCTAGGATTATGGCCTAGAAATTCAGTATAGCCACTTTTGGGGCGGTAAAGTCGGGCGGCCGCTAAAGTTTGCGCCCGGCGCAAAGTCGCACCCCCTTCGCCGATATTCAGTCGCATCACCCCAAGAGGTTGCTGCTGCGCTAAAACAGGCGATGCACGACTATCTTTAGGCGCTAAGCCGGCGGTGCTGAGCGATACCCCCGAGGCCGGGCGCAGCGCAGGTGCGGCGAGTTCTCGATTGACGGCAGACACTCTGGCGCCAGTCAGCTCTTAAAGGGGGAGGGTGGATTTGTTTGCCTGCCATGCCCTGCACACTGCAGCCCTCAACCTAGGCCTGACCACTTCAGCTTCACCTGCACAACGCCCAGGGCTATGGAGAAGGCCAGGGAGAGAGCGCAGCGCTTCAGCGACGGTGACCTGAGGCTGCTGGTTGGCGGAGTGGAGCGCAGGCGCCATGTTCTGTTCCCAGAAGGTGGCAAGAGGCCGCTGCCCAGCGCCTACCGGAAAGCCTGGAGGGAGGTCTCCAACAGGGTGTCTTTCAACAGCGTGGTTGCCAGGACTCCTGTGCAATGCCGGAAGAAGTTCAACGACCTCACTCGGGTTGTCAGGGTGAGTACTCTTTCCAGTTTCCTCCTCATCCTTGCATGTGCACCTCACTTTATGGGCAAAGGGACCTGAAAGCCCTAATGGCCAGCCCTCATCCAGCAGCTATGGGACTGGCATGAAAATCACTTGCACATTCAGCACTTTACACACTGTACAAGCTATTCAATCATGGGAGGCATTGCAGACAAGATCAGGGCTACACACTGTACAAGCTATTCGACCATGGGAGGCAGTGCAGACAAGATCAGGGCTTCACACTGTACTTAGAGGCCGTCCTTTCTCTTGCAGGCCAAGGTGGCACACAACCGGCACAACCGAACTGAGACCGGGGGAGGCCGTCCTGACCTCAAAGAGCTCTCCGACCTTGACCAGCATGTGGAGCACATTATGGCAGGCTGGCTGATTGGCCCCATCGCCAGTGGAGATGCCGACCCTGTTCTGGGCACCAATGGTAAGGGCATCACCTTTTGGACCTCTCTCGTTGCACTTGCGCATCAGATCAGCATCCTTTGCCACTGTCCGACCAATGCGATGAATGGCACCACTCATGCCTCCCTCGCTGCTGCCCTGTCCTCACTCTAAAGCTACTCTTGTGCCTTCCTGCTTTCAGATGGTGAATCGCCAGATGAGGAGGCGGGCCCTCAAGCTGCCACTGTCAGCCCTTCGGAAGATGAGGAGGAGGAAGAGGAAGCCGGCCCATCAGTGCCACCCTCAGCCGCGCCAGCCCATGGCGATGTAGGGGACACGTCTTCCCTGGAGGGGAGCCGGGGGGGGGAAGGGTCGGAGGAGAGTGAAGCTCCGGGGCCCAGCGGCCTGCAGCAACGCGGGAGGGGTGGGGAAGCTCGGCGGACTTCTCCCCAGAGGGCGAGTGCGGCCTCCAGTCCTGCGACGGTGAGCGCAGAGGAGGTGCGCCTCCTAGAGGAAATGGCCGTCCAGGCTGAGCGCAGGCACACTGAGCTCATGGCTGCAGTGGCAAGGATGCCTGACTCCATAGAGTCTCTGTCAAGGAGTGTGCAGCAATTCGGAGCAGCACAGGCCAGGAGTCTGCAACAATTCAGTGCAGCACAGGCCAGGAGTCTGGAACAATTCAGTGCAGCACAGGCCAGGAGTCTGCAGGACTTCGCGGCAGCACAGTCGGCTTCTAGCCAAGTGCTCAGTCGTGTCGTCCATTCACTGGCTGGTGTCATGCGGACACAGACCAGGGCCACACGGGCACTAACTGCTGCCACCCTCGCTGGATCAGCCAGGCATCGCCAGGGCACTCGCCGCGCAGCAGCAGCCCAGCAGTCTGTTCTTCAGCTGTTTGCTGCGCATGCTGCAGTGCTGGCCCGTGCGAGTGCCAATGTCTCAGGCGACCAGCGAGCACCTGCGATCTGCAAGGTTGCCACCATTCCTGCAGCCGACACTGCCACTCCGCATTGCAGCTGCCACGAGCTGCTGGACAGACTGCTGCCGCCCAGCCAGAGTTGGAGCAGTCAGCAGCCGGCCACTCCAAGGCCAGAGCTGGTGCAGGCCGACCCCCAAGGGCATCTGCCATCTCGCCATCTGCCCCTCAGCAGCCTTCCCCCAGCCTTGCTGCAGCCACTGGGCTTCCATTGAGGAGGAGCAGCAGGGCGGGCAGGGGCCAGGCAAGGATGCGCAAGGCATCGCCCTCGCAGGGAAAAAAGTAGAGGTATGCACAAATGTCTGGTGCTTGTTGTAAGGCCGAGACTGGTGCAGTTGTGTTTGTGTAAGGCCGAGACTGGTGTCTTTCTTTCTTTTTGTAAGGCCGAGACTGGTGTCTTTCTTTCTTTTTGTAAGGCCGAGACTGGTGTCTTTCTTTCTTTTTGTAAGGCCGAGACTGGTGTCTTTCTTTCTTTTTGTAAGGCCGAGACTGGTAGTTTTGTGTTTTTGGAGGGGGCTTCTCCACATGAGCATGTAATGTGGGAAGGGCAGAGGTTTTCAATAAATTATTGTTGTTAAATTGCAGTGTGCATGGTTTTTTGGTTAAGTCCTGGTTGCCCTGCTCGACTGAGGGCTTGTGGAGTGGCTACATTGATCTGCTGACATTGGCACAAGCCATTCCCTGAGAGGGGGCCTAGAACCGACGTTCAATAAGCCGGCGACGGGCGGCCCTTGCACTTTGTGCCTCCCTCCTGTGCTGGTCCTCCTCCTCCTCCTCCTGCTCCTCCTCCTGAGGTGGTCCTCCAATCTCTGGTGGCAGTGGCTGAGTCCTTCGGATAGCCAGGTTGTGCAGCATGCAGCAAACGACCACGAAATGGGAGACTCGCTCCGGCGAATACTGTAAGGCTCCACCGGAACGATCCAGACAGCGGAACCGTTGCTTCAGGACGCCGATTGTTTGTTCGATGATGTTCCTGGTCGCTTGATGGCTCTCGTTGTATCCCTCTTCAGCAGGGGTGCTGGGCGCACGGAGCGGGGTCATCAGCCAGGTACACAAAGGATAGCCTTTGTCCCCGATAAGCCATCCTCGTGGGTGAGGCTGTGCCTGGAACATGTCTGCCACAGAAGTCTGTCGCAGGATGAAGGCATCGTGGCTGCTGCCTGGAAAGCGGGCATTGACAGCTAGGATGAGCTGCCTGTGGTCACACACCAGCTGGACATTCAGCGAATGGTAGCCCTTCCGGTTGCAGTAATCCTCGGCATTCTCCAGAGGTGCCCGCAAAGCCACATGCGTGCAGTCAATGGCGCCCTGCACCATGGGGAAGCCCGCGAATGCTGCAAAGCCCATTGCACGCTGTTGCTGCTTGGCAAGGGCCATGGAGAAGGAGATGAACTGACGTCTCCTTTTGAAAAGGGCATTAGTCACCTGGCGGATGCAGCAATGCACGGCGAACTGGGAGATGTTGGCAATGTCCCCAGTAGCGGATTGGAAGGAGCCGGTGGCATAGAAGTTGAGAGCCACCGTCACCTTCACTGCCACCGACAGAGACGTCCTGCACCTCAGCTGTGGCTGCAGATCACCGCCAAGCAGCTGGCAGATCTCTGTGACCACGTCCCTTCTGAATTGCAGCCTCCGAACACACTGCTCCTCAAACATGTTGAGATAGGAGAACTGCTGGCGGTATACCCTGGGTGGGTAAGGCCTCCTTTCCCGACGCCTGTTGCCCCCTCTCCATCTAGCCAGGGCTGCCACTCTCTCACGGCGTCTGTGAGCCCTTTGGATGTAATTGAGAAAGCCAGCGTTGACACCCATTGCAGCCCCCATAATATGCTGGCAAACAATGAGATGTCAATGAAGGCAAAGACTAGTGGAAAGCTGTGGCCTGAAGCCAGAAGTACCTGTCCGAGATAACAACAGAAAATGCTGGAAAAACTCAGCAAGTCAGGCAACATCCGTGGAGAGAAATTTGAGTTGACGTTTCGGGTTTGACCCTTCTTCAAAACTGGAGAGAAAAGGAACTAGATCGAAGGCAGGGCTGCGATCGGACAAAAGAATAAAAGAACCAAAAGAAGTAAAAGAGATTAGAAGCTAGACGAGATGGTAATAGGCTGTGATTAGGTGTAAAGTGTATTCGCTGCTCACAATGCGGTCTCCTCTACATTGGGGAGACCAAACGCAGATTGGGTGACCGCTTTGCGGAACACCTCCGTTCAGTCCGTAAGGGTGACCCCGAGCTTCCGGTCGCCTGTCATTTCAATTCACCGCTCCATTCCCACTCGGACCTCACCGTCCTTGGCCTCTTGTACTGTTCCACGGAAGCTCAACGTAAACTCGAGGAACAGCACCTCATCTTCCGATTAGGCACTCTGCAGCCTTCCGGTCTCAATATTGAGTTCAACAATTTCAGATCATAACCTCGGCCCCTATTTCATTTTCACTTATATTTTTCCACTCCTTTCCTTCCCCCCCCCCTTTCCTTTTGTTTCTCTCTCACACCTGGCAGCTATCTTTTACCCTGCCAGTACACTTTACACCTAATCACAGCCTATTACCATCTCGTCTAGCTTCTAATCTCTTTTACTTCTTTTGGTTCTTTTATTCTTTTGTCCGATCGCAGCCCTGCCTTCGATCTAGTTCCTTTTCTCTCCAGTTTTGAAGAAGGGTCAAACCCGAAACGTCAACTCAAATTTCTCTCCACGGATGTTGCCTGACTTGCTGAGTTTTTCCAGCATTTTCTGTTGTTATTTCGGATTTCCAACATCTGCAGTATTTTGCTATAGTACCTGTCCGAGTGTTGGGCCAAAGCAGAAAGCTATCTACCTTGGTCTCTCTCCAAAGATCCTTTTCTCAAGAAGGAGTGCTGCGAAATGGCAGCCTTTTATAGTGCAGGAGGAGTGCCCTTTAATTTGCGCCCCCCGCGCCCCGCATCGGCTGAGCACCGTTCCACTCTAACAGTCGCTAGGGGCGCCAGGCGCACAATGGGGCGTCGCCACTGAAGTTCCAGTTGGGGGCGCACAAAGGGCATTGCACGAGGAAATGACGTCATGATCTGCACGCGCAGCTGAGTGCGTGCAAAGACTTTGCGCCGCCGCTAAATCTCTAGTGAAGTTGGGGCGAGGCGCAGATCGCGCTGCGCCCGGGCGCTAGCCACCTAGCGCCCGACATCTACTCCTCCTAAGGCACTAACGGCTGGCGCAACCAACTGAATTTCTAGGCCTATATGTGCAACTCGGGTGAATTTAGACCAAGATAGCGTTACAAATGCAGGTATGTAGTTTCTATATAATAACATTTACTGATATACACGTGTAACGTCCTTTCTTATAAGTGAACTACTGTGATTCGAGAATCAGCTTTAAATCAAAGCAAAAATACAAATACATTGTTGTGTAACCTTTGGGCATGTTCTTGATTTATGAATGTTTATTGCTGAATACACGTATAGAATAGGAAGAAGGACTTGTTCTGCAATTAGTAATGAATTATATTTAACAAACGCGCCTACATTTTTACAAAAGCAAAATACTGCAGATGCCTTATAAATAAAAACAGAAAATGCTGGAAAACAGTCAGCAGGTCAGACAGCCTCTGTGGAGAGAGAAACATACATTTTCATTAAGATATATTTTACTGGTCTGTGAATATTCATTCGTAAACCTCTTAGTCCAAAATGCTTTTTTTATATTGTAAGTGGTTGGGTTTCGCATTTGCACAGAATGTACAACAATGAGGATGTTATATAACATGTCATTTTTACTGTTTATAAGAACTGCAGTTCATTCGGCAATGCCCGTCACTGACGGTGGAGTGCTGACGTCTGTACATTGCAGCGAGGGATTATGTGTGCAATCAGAGTGGATTTAGCCCTTGCAGGTTGATGTTTGCAGTCCTGGTTGTGCAGTGTGCACATACTGAAGGATTTCTACTGGCTCTGCTTCATTGCCCATGGGGTAAGGAGCCAGAACCTCCTTGTTACTGTACAGTATTCCCTTCGCCTGCCTCATCGCCAACATTGAGGCGCCCAGTTGCCGATCATGGGCGAAATCCCCAGTTTAGTGAAAATCGCCGTCTCTTTGAAAATCCAACCCGGCGACGGGCCGGTGTATTTCAAAGTCGATGGTCAGCGATTCGGACAAAACCGGACCATCAAACTGCTAACAGGAGCCAAGTACAAGATCAATGTCGTGTTAAAGCCCGGGGTAGTGTCAGCGAAGTGAGTACAAAAGGCTACACTGGCGAGATCTTTTTATAGCAATGGAGTGTGGGCGGTGTATCTGGACAGTCTGCTATTTTTAAATTTGCCGATGTTTAATGTTTGAATAACCTGGACTAGATAGCGGCTGCCCTTCCCTGTTCAACCTTGCTTGCGGTGAAAAGGTTCCTGGGGACCAGCTATCCCGGGGGGTTGGGCTGCTCAGCTTCCTGAAGAAGATGCTGACATTCTCTATAAGGCGCCTATTAAAACCGCCTCTGCTCCGATCGATTTTTCAGCACTTCCTAAAATCTAGACGATCGGTTAAATCTCGATTTTCCTTTTTATATGCATAAACATGTCAAAATGTCACACTGCCTGTTACAATGATTTTTTTAATGCCTGGTCTAATGGGCATTTGTTCTAATCCAAAGGCTGGGTATTATCAAACGTAAGGAGCGACAGAAGGTGCAAGCCAGATTGTAAAACAGGGTGTGGGTGCCAATGCATTGGGTAAACGCGGAGGTTCTGGTGGGGTTTTACTGTTGTGTGAGACCAGAGCTGGCTCCATACTAATCAAAGACCCTCTCGCTTCTCTTCTCCATGGCAGGATCATATTGCTAAAGCCAAGTGGAGAACGTGGTTATACTTCATTAAATATTTACAATTTCTTTCAATCAAACGTGTAATTTATATCCTCACATCCATGATATTTCTTGCAAAAGTCAAGATCAGTATAGATATGATGGCTGCGTTATTGGTTGGAACATTTAATTTTTTAAAAAACACAATAATCTCAAATCTTGCTTGTTTAGTTTGCAAATGCAATGTTGACTGTGGCTAAACCGTAAAGCAGCTAAACGCAAGGATGCTGGAGTAACTGAAGGGAGGGCTTTGTTTCACTGCAGGTCGATGATGATCGGAGCAGTATTGATCCCCCTAGAAGAGAAATCGAGGGACCCGCAAGTGGTGGATTATACTGGGGTCTATGACACGGAAGGAGTGGCTCACACGAAAAGCGGGGAACGCCAGCCTGTGCAAGTCAATATCCAGGTAAAAAAGATTCAAAACCACAATCCAGATATATTGTTCGTGATGTTATTTTTTTTAGAAATACCTCAGGAGTCCAACCTTCCCGAATATTTCTAACAGTTCAGAAGGTTGTTTAATAGTATGTGATTTTAATTTTTGACATTTACTAAATCCAGTTTGAATAGAGCAGGAGAAAATAGATAATATTAAGGAAAAGCAAGGCTCGAGTGTTGAATGAAGAAAAACACATCAATGATAAGACTTTCACTTTCACAATTCTATGCATTGTCAGATTCAGAGGAGAGAACATTACTATTCTGTATTACACTGGGAATTTTAATTCCTTACAAATTCACCTCCCTAAGGGACTTGATATTCTGTGGGATGCCGCATAATTTTCCATTAATTATTTTGCCAGACTCTGCACTATTAAAAAAAGTTCGAATATGCTGTAAGGTCATTGAATATTGGGAATTGCAGATTTAAGAAACAAAATCTGTCTATATACATAAAAATAGGTGGCAGAGAATTAATTACAGGCAGGATTGTAGTCTTGTGGTTTGGATGAACAGCTTTTCCCTCTTGCTGTTTCCATGGTGTAATCTGAAGCCCAAAACCGAATTGCTCTTCTTGCCCATTGCTAGTCATTGACTACCCTCTGTGTGATGTGGAGGGTAGCCACTCTTTGGATCCTGCATAGTTCCACCTCATAAAAGCCATACTTTGTGATTTCCTGTGTCCTTCAGCACCCCGTTAATGAAAACTCCTGAAACAGCACCTGAAACCAGCCACCATCAACACTGCTAGTTAAAGAGGATAAGACTTGAAGTGATGAAAGGCTGTTCATCCCATCAAGCCTGCTCTTTCCAACAGACGACGATTAAAGGAATTGATAGAGTGAGATAGAGACTTCCTCCGGTGGGAGAGTCCAGAACAAGGGGCATAACCTTAAAATTAGAGCTAGGCCATTCCGGGGCGATGTCAGGAAGCAGATCTTCACACAAAGGGCAGTGGAAATCTGGAACTCTCCCAAAAAGCTGTTGAGGCTGGGGGATCAATTGAAAATTTCAAAATTGAGACTGATAAATTTTTGTTAGGCAAGAGTATTAAGGGTTACGGAACCAAGGCGGGTAGGTGAAGTTAAGATAGAGATCAGCCATGATCTCATTGAATGGGGGAACAGGCTCGAGGAGCTGAATGGCCTCTTCCTGTTCCTATGTTCCTCGATCATGTATAATTTTCACTCTAATATACTCTACTCAATTCATTTAGTGCTTGAGGGAGATAAATAGCCACAGATGAAAATATATAGCTCTGCATAATTTCTTCCTGAACCCTGATGACAATTCAATGAAAACTCCAAGATACCAATCTAATACTATAACCTACCACATTATTCAAACCTGAGCAGTTACATTTCACAAATAATATTCTGATGGCCCCAGTAACACAAGAACGACCATGTTCTATAGAGTTCCCTTTATGTTTATCTTTAAAACATTCAGTTCTGTTCTTAACTGCAAATTCAGCCAGCTCCTTTTTTAAAGGAATTAATTGACACTGCATTAACAGCATTGCATTCACAGGAAACAGTCTTGGTGGTGTCAGATTGGCATTAGCATCAGTTACATGCCTACTTATTCCCTCAAAACTATCATTTTTTTTCCACACATACATATTTCTTCCTTACTTTGTTTTCGGAGTGTAATGGCTTATTCCCTTCATTTACACCTTTGTATTAATGGATTAAAATAACCTCTTTCTGTGCCAAACTTTCTATGGTTCTATGATTAATGATGTTTCATTACTTTTATCTTCCATTTCTGCTTTTACATCAGAGGAAATACAAATCACAGTTTGGGAACACTGGATAACTTCCTACATGAAAGGGAAATTTTAATGCAGGAGTAAATATTAAGAATAGTGAATGCCTCAAGGTAAATCAAGATGAACCAGGTGGGAGCCTCGTTGATCTATGCAAATTGGGGACCTATTGTGTACATAGGAGCCCAGTGCAATATTAAGGGTCTACTGTGTGCAGCAGGTGCCATGAAACTTTGCTCAGTAAAACCTAATGGCACTGCAACAACAACAACATGCATTTATATAGTGCCTTTAACGTAATAAAGCTTCCCAAGGCGCTTCACAAGAGTGATTATCAAGTTAAATTTTGACACCGAGCTACATAAGGAGATATTAGGACAGGTGACCAAAAGCTTGGTCAAAGAGGTAGGTTTTAAGGAGCGTCTTAAAGGAGGAGAGAGAGGTGGAGGGGCAGAGCGGTTTAGGGAGGGAATTCCAGAGCCAATGGTGGAGTGATTAAAATTGGGGATGCGCAAGAGGCAAGAATTGGCCCAACAGCAGAAGTTGCTCCATTAGAATAAGGTGGACTCCCCTCTCTGAATTCGCACCCATCCTGTCTCCTCCCCCCCTCCACCCCCCCAACTCTCTGGAACTACCTTCTGGTCAGGCAGGCTGGCCTCCGGACAGCCGGATGTGGTGCTGGTCTACAGCTGGTAAGTTGCAGTGGAGGAGACCAGAACTTGGGCCCAGAAATATAAGATAGTCACTAATAAATCCAGTAGGGAATTCAGGAGAAACTTCTTTACTCAGAGAGTGGTTAGAAGGAATAGAAGGTTATGCTGATTGGGTTAGGTGAAGAAACGTGAGAGGAAGCTCGTGTGGCGCATAAACACTGCATGGACCTGTTGGGCCAAATGGCCTATTTCTGTGCTGTAAATACTATGTAATATTAGGCAGACCACGTACCAGTGTGAGAGAGCAACTGAAAAAAAAATGTTAGAAAACTATCAGGTAGAGGTGATAATGCACATCATCCCATTACTTACTCCCGGACAACTCATCAACTGAAAATACATTCCAGCAATAAGTCTTCAAAAAGGGACTATTGTGGAGAACTTGAAAGTCACAAATTGCTTGGTGGAGCCATTAAGCTCTTGAAAATCAAACGTTAAATCTTTCAGATGTGTGTCTGAAGTTTTTTTTAGTTTCTTTGTTGGCCAATCACACATTATTCTTCAGCAATCACCAGAATTGCCAATTTCAAACTTCCCAACAAGGGAAGCAGTACTGTTAAGGAAATTCACGTGATATTTAGATAAATGTGGATGATGGTGGTCCATCTGAGCTCATCCATTCAGAAAACCTACAATCCCCCATCACAGTTTCCGGCCAACATTCCAAAATTTTTGCCTCCACCCGCTTACCCTAAAATTCATTCCAAGAATTGCTAACTCCTTGTGTGGAAATCTGATGTGCCAAATAACTGCCTGAATCCATGAGGTTAAAGCTTAAAACTAAAGGCTTTTATTAAGTAAGAACATGGCATCAAGTTAACACAGGGCAACCATCATTCATCACTGACCCAGCCCTTGGTAGAACATTCCAGAAGAGGGGCGGGGCTAGGGAGGAGCATTAGTGGTTACACCGGTGGAAAATTCCAGACATTAACAAGTACAACAACAACAACAACAATACAAATGCCAGAACACAGAGTTATTTCATCACATTCACCCCCTGCTATAGATTCAGTCTGTCAGGAGGTCTGATAATCCTCTGGGAATGATGTAACTCTTGCTGAGGCTCCTCCCGGAGTACTAACTCCGGTTCATTTGAATTCCCAGAATCATCAGTATTTTCCACACTGAGGGTTTGTGTCTCTGAAGGTCCAATATCACGATTGAAAACTCTACTCTCAGAGTCGAACTCTTTTCGAGCTCCAGCAGGTGGAAGATCTTTAATAGAGACCGCATCCTCTCGCCCATCCGGATATTGAATATACGCATACTGGGGATTAGCATGGAGGAGTTGTACTTCCTCCACCAGTGGATCAGTCTTGTGGCCTCTCACATGTCTGCGCAACAACACAGGGCCCGTGGTCGTCAAACATGTGGGTAACATTACTCCATTAGTAGCTTTTCTTGGAAAACTAAACATCCTTTCATGAGGGGTGGCATTCGTCGCTGTACATAAAAGAGACCTTATGGAATGCAGCACGTCTGGCAGGACATCCTGCCAGCGAGAGGTCGGCAGGCCTCGCGACTTCAGAGACAGTACGATAGCCTTCCACACTGTCGCATTTTCTTTCTCGACCTGCCCCATTACCACGAGGGTTATAGCTGGTAGTTCTACTCGTTGCAATCCCTTTCGATAGCAAAAACTGTCGCAATTCTTCGCTCACAAAGGAAGAACCCCTATCACTATGTATATAGTTAGGCATGCCAAACAAGGAAAACAGTTGGCAGAGGCATTTCATTAAAACAGCACTAATCACATCCGGACAGGGGATAACAAAAGGGAACCGAGAGTACTCATCTATAATATTAAGAAAAGAGACATTACGGTCGCTCGATGGAAGGGGACCTATAAAATCGAGACTCAAACGCTCAAATGGTCGAGTTGCTTTAATAAGATGAGCTGGCTCGGACGGCTTATATAAGCGGGGTTTGCATTCAGCACAAACACGACAGGTTCTGGTCATTGTCCGGACCTCCTCAATAGAGTAGGGTAGATTGTGGGACTTAATGAAGTGGTTCATTCTGGTAACCCCAGGGTGGCAGAGTGCGTCGTGGAGACTTTGAAGCTTATCTATACCTAGACTAGCACATACTCCTCGTGACAAAGCATCCGATGGCTCATTAAATACTCCAGGCCTGTACTGAATATCATAGTCATATGTTGACAGTTCTATTCGCCATCTTAAAATCTTATCATTTTTGATCTTGCCTCTCTGCTTAGTGTTGAACATAAAGGCCACGGATCGCTGGTCAGTAATGAGCATAAAACGTTGGCCAGCGAGATAATGTCTCCAATACCTGACTGCTTCGATAATCGCCTGTGCCTCCTTTTCCACTGAAGAATGTTGAACTTCTGGTCCTTGCAATGTACGAGAGAAGAAAGCTACTGGTCTACCAGCTTGGTTAAGAGTTGCTGCCAACGCAAAATCAGATGCATCACTTTCCACTTGAAAAGGGATCTTCTCATCCACGGCACATACCACTGCCTTCTCAATGTCCCGTTTGATATTAAGGAAAGCCTCCTGAGCTTCCGCCGATAGCAGAAAAGACGTCGACTTAATAAGAGGTTGGACTTTATCTGAGTAGTTAGCCACCCACTGGGCATAGTACGAGAAGAATCCCAGACACCTTCTTAAAGCTTTTACAGTGTGAGGTAAAGGTAATTCCTTAAGTGGGCGTAATCTTTCAGGATCTGGCCCGATTACCCCATTCTCCACAACGCAACCAAGAATACACAAACGTGTAGTATTGAAGGTACACTTGTTTTCGTTGTAGGTCAGGTTTAACCTCTTTGCAGTCTCTAGGAATTTTGCGAGATTTTGATCATGCTCCCGTTGGTCGCGCCCACAGACAGTAACATTGTCCAGGTACGGGAATGTTGCTTCCAACGCGTATTCATCCACCATACGATCCATCTCCCGTTGGAAGACGGATACCCCATTCGTCACTCCAAAGGGCACCCTAAGGAATTGGTACAGGCGCCCATTAGCTTCGAAGGCCGTATAAGGTCGGTCTTCTATTTTAATGGGGAGTTGATGGTAGGCAGACTTTAAATCAATGGTGGAGAACACGCGGTACCGAGCTATCTGGTTCACCATCTCAGAAATACGAGGCAAAGGAAAGGCATCTAATTGGGTATACAAGTTTATAGTCTGGCTATAATCGACCACAAGTCTTTTCTTTTCATTAGTTTTAACCACCACCACCTGGGCACGCCACGGGCTATTACTGTGTTCGATGATTCCTTCCCGTTGAAGCCTTTCCACTTCCTCTTTTATAAATGTTTTATCTTCTGAACTATACCGTCGACTCTTAGTCGCTATAGGTCTACAATTAGGAGCAAGGTTCGCGAACAAAGAAGGCGGACTTATTTTTAAAGTAGAAAGGCCGCAGACTGTGAGTGGAGGCTGAGATCCACCATACTTAAGGGTAACGCTCTCATGCTGACACTGGAAGTCCAAGCCTAAAATTAAGTTCACACACAACTGAGGTAATATGAGGAGTTTAAAGTCCTTATACTCCGTATCCTTAACGGTCAATGTGACTTGACAATATCCAGTTACCTCCGAAGTAAGGGACTTGGACGCCATCACAATTTCACTTCGAGTAGGAAACACCTTCAATGAACAGGAGTTAACAAGGTTGGGGTGCATAAAACTTTCAGTACTGCCACAGTCTATCAAACACCCAGTAGGACGACCATTAATCTTGATGTCCATCATAGATTTCAACAAGGAACACGGTATGGTCTGGTCAACCGTAGCCGAGGCTAGAGTAAAACGATAGGCGGCAGCAGAGAAGACATCGGGTACAGGATTACCCTTACACACTTTACTAAAATGTCCCCGTTTCTTACATTTAAAACAGGTAGCCTCTCTGGCTGGGCATCTTTCCCTGGGGTGTTTAGATTGGCCACAAAAATAACACTTAGACCCATGGGGTACAGCCGCAACAATAGGATTAAGTGGAGGCTCCATTGGTGTTATGGATGCCTCCATACTCGGAACACACGAGGCTGAGAGAGACGCATGAGCTGATGCATACACTTCTAAGTTCTTCTGGGCTACATCTAACGATCAAGCAGTAGCGACGACCGTTTTTAAAACTAACGAGTCGTTCTCGAGGAGTCTCTGTCTAATATAATTAGATCGGAGGCCAGATATGAAAGAATCGCGGATGGCTTCTTCCTGATACACTATGGCAGAAACAGCCTTGTAGTTGCAATCCTTAGCCAAAGCCTTAAGGTCCTGCAGGAAATCGTCCAGAGATTCCTCCGGTAATTGCCTGCGAGTACACAAAAGATAACTGGCGTATACTTCGTTAACCGACTTAAGGTACTGGGCCTTAAGGGCTGCGAGGGCCTCTTCATATGTAGTAATATCTTCAATTATCGAGTAAGTTTGATGACTTACCAAGTTGGTTAGAAGACCCAACTTGTTAACCATTGAATCGACTGATGCGATGAAGTGTTCAAAACATCGAAGCCAATGCGTAAATTTCTCGACGCGTCTGCCGAATGGGGATCAATATCCAGACGCTCTGGTTTCAAAAATCGATCCATCTTCCAAAAGTTGTTACTTAATAACATTGATGTGCCAAATAACTGCCTGAATCCATGAGGTTAAAGCTTAAAACTAAAGGCTTTTATTAAGTAAGAACATGGCATCAAGTTAACACAGGGCAACCATCATTCATCACTGACCCAGCCCTTGGTAGAACATTCCAGAAGAGGGGCGGGGCTAGGGAGGAGCATTAGTGGTTACACCGGTGGAAAATTCCAGACATTAACAAGTACAACAACAACAACAACAATACAAATGCCAGAACACAGAGTTATTTCATCACATTCACCCCCTGCTATAGATTCAGTCTGTCAGGAGGTCTGATAATCCTCTGGGAATGATGTAACTCTTGCTGAGGCTCCTCCCGGAGTACTAACTCCGGTTCATTTGAATTCCCAGAATCATCAGTATTTTCCACACTGAGGGTTTGTGTCTCTGAAGGTCCAATATCACGATTGAAAACTCTACTCTCAGAGTCGAACTCTTTTCGAGCTCCAGCAGGTGGAAGATCTTTAATAGAGACCGCATCCTCTCGCCCATCCGGATATTGAATATACGCATACTGGGGATTAGCATGGAGGAGTTGTACTTCCTCCACCAGTGGATCAGTCTTGTGGCCTCTCACATGTCTGCGCAACAACACAGGGCCCGTGGTCGTCAAACATGTGGGTAACATTACTCCATTAGTAGCTTTTCTTGGAAAACTAAACATCCTTTCATGAGGGGTGGCATTCGTCGCTGTACATAAAAGAGACCTTATGGAATGCAGCACGTCTGGCAGGACATCCTGCCAGCGAGAGGTCGGCAGGCCTCGCGACTTCAGAGACAGTACGATAGCCTTCCACACTGTCGCATTTTCTTTCTCGACCTGCCCCATTACCACGAGGGTTATAGCTGGTAGTTCTACTCGTTGCAATCCCTTTCGATAGCAAAAACTGTCGCAATTCTTCGCTCACAAAGGAAGAACCCCTATCACTATGTATATAGTTAGGCATGCCGAACAAGGAAAACAGTTGGCAGAGGCATTTCATTAAAACAGCACTAATCACATCCGGACAGGGGATAACAAAAGGGAACCGAGAGTACTCATCTATAATATTAAGAAAAGAGACATTACGGTCGCTCGATGGAAGGGGACCTATAAAATCGAGACTCAAACGCTCAAATGGTCGAGTTGCTTTAATAAGATGAGCTGGCTCGGACGGCTTATATAAGCGGGGTTTGCATTCAGCACAAACACGACAGGTTCTGGTCATTGTCCGGACCTCCTCAATAGAGTAGGGTAGATTGTGGGACTTAATGAAGTGGTTCATTCTGGTAACCCCAGGGTGGCAGAGTGCGTCGTGGAGACTTTGAAGCTTATCTATACCTAGACTAGCACATACTCCTCGTGACAAAGCATCCGATGGCTCATTAAATACTCCAGGCCTGTACTGAATATCATAGTCATATGTTGACAGTTCTATTCGCCATCTTAAAATCTTATCATTTTTGATCTTGCCTCTCTGCTTAGTGTTGAACATAAAGGCCACGGATCGCTGGTCAGTAATGAGCATAAAACGTTGGCCAGCGAGATAATGTCTCCAATACCTGACTGCTTCGATAATCGCCTGTGCCTCCTTTTCCACTGAAGAATGTTGAACTTCTGGTCCTTGCAATGTACGAGAGAAGAAAGCTACTGGTCTACCAGCTTGGTTAAGAGTTGCTGCCAACGCAAAATCAGATGCATCACTTTCCACTTGAAAAGGGATCTTCTCATCCACGGCACATACCACTGCCTTCTCAATGTCCCGTTTGATATTAAGGAAAGCCTCCTGAGCTTCCGCCGATAGCAGAAAAGACGTCGACTTAATAAGAGGTTGGACTTTATCTGAGTAGTTAGCCACCCACTGGGCATAGTACGAGAAGAATCCCAGACACCTTCTTAAAGCTTTTACAGTGTGAGGTAAAGGTAATTCCTTAAGTGGGCGTAATCTTTCAGGATCTGGCCCGATTACCCCATTCTCCACAACGCAACCAAGAATACACAAACGTGTAGTATTGAAGGTACACTTGTTTTCGTTGTAGGTCAGGTTTAACCTCTTTGCAGTCTCTAGGAATTTTGCGAGATTTTGATCATGCTCCCGTTGGTCGCGCCCACAGACAGTAACATTGTCCAGGTACGGGAATGTTGCTTCCAACGCGTATTCATCCACCATACGATCCATCTCCCGTTGGAAGACGGATACCCCATTCGTCACTCCAAAGGGCACCCTAAGGAATTGGTACAGGCGCCCATTAGCTTCGAAGGCCGTATAAGGTCGGTCTTCTATTTTAATGGGGAGTTGATGGTAGGCAGACTTTAAATCAATGGTGGAGAACACGCGGTACCGAGCTATCTGGTTCACCATCTCAGAAATACGAGGCAAAGGAAAGGCATCTAATTGGGTATACAAGTTTATAGTCTGGCTATAATCGACCACAAGTCTTTTCTTTTCATTAGTTTTAACCACCACCACCTGGGCACGCCACGGGCTATTACTGTGTTCGATGATTCCTTCCCGTTGAAGCCTTTCCACTTCCTCTTTTATAAATGTTTTATCTTCTGAACTATACCGTCGACTCTTAGTCGCTATAGGTCTACAATTAGGAGCAAGGTTCGCGAACAAAGAAGGCGGACTTATTTTTAAAGTAGAAAGGCCGCAGACTGTGAGTGGAGGCTGAGATCCACCATACTTAAGGGTAACGCTCTCATGCTGACACTGGAAGTCCAAGCCTAAAATTAAGTTCACACACAACTGAGGTAATATGAGGAGTTTAAAGTCCTTATACTCCGTATCCTTAACGGTCAATGTGACTTGACAATATCCAGTTACCTCCGAAGTAAGGGACTTGGACGCCATCACAATTTCACTTCGAGTAGGAAACACCTTCAATGAACAGGAGTTAACAAGGTTGGGGTGCATAAAACTTTCAGTACTGCCACAGTCTATCAAACACCCAGTAGGACGACCATTAATCTTGATGTCCATCATAGATTTCAACAAGGAACACGGTATGGTCTGGTCAACCGTAGCCGAGGCTAGAGTAAAACGATAGGCGGCAGCAGAGAAGACATCGGGTACAGGATTACCCTTACACACTTTACTAAAATGTCCCCGTTTCTTACATTTAAAACAGGTAGCCTCTCTGGCTGGGCATCTTTCCCTGGGGTGTTTAGATTGGCCACAAAAATAACACTTAGACCCATGGGGTACAGCCGCAACAATAGGATTAAGTGGAGGCTCCATTGGTGTTATGGATGCCTCCATACTCGGAACACACGAGGCTGAGAGAGACGCATGAGCTGATGCATACACTTCTAAGTTCTTCTGGGCTACATCTAACGATCAAGCAGTAGCGACGACCGTTTTTAAAACTAACGAGTCGTTCTCGAGGAGTCTCTGTCTAATATAATTAGATCGGAGGCCAGATATGAAAGAATCGCGGATGGCTTCTTCCTGATACACTATGGCAGAAACAGCCTTGTAGTTGCAATCCTTAGCCAAAGCCTTAAGGTCCTGCAGGAAATCGTCCAGAGATTCCTCCGGTAATTGCCTGCGAGTACACAAAAGATAACTGGCGTATACTTCGTTAACCGACTTAAGGTACTGGGCCTTAAGGGCTGCGAGGGCCTCTTCATATGTAGTAATATCTTCAATTATCGAGTAAGTTTGATGACTTACCAAGTTGGTTAGAAGACCCAACTTGTTAACCATTGAATCGACTGATGCGATGAAGTGTTCAAAACATCGAAGCCAATGCGTAAATTTCTCGACGCGTCTGCCGAATGGGGATCAATATCCAGACGCTCTGGTTTCAAAAATCGATCCATCTTCCAAAAGTTGTTACTTAATAACATTGATGTGCCAAATAACTGCCTGAATCCATGAGGTTAAAGCTTAAAACTAAAGGCTTTTATTAAGTAAGAACATGGCATCAAGTTAACACAGGGCAACCATCATTCATCACCGACCCAGCCCTAGGTAGAACATTCCAGAAGAGGGGCGGGGCTAGGGAGGAGCATTAGTGGTTACACCGGTGGAACATTCTAGACATTAACAAGTACAACAACAACAACAACAACAATACAAATGCCAGAACACAGAGTTATTTCATCACAAAATGTTCCTGGTGTCAGTCCTAAATTTGCCTATTGACACTTTGGGCCTTGTCTGACTGTCACGATTTAACTGTATCTTTCTTCCACCATGGCCTTTACGATAGTTTTTGTGATATAATTGGTCGTTGCAATCACCTGTACTGCTGCTCGCTGTTCAGCCCCCAACCTGTGCTGCTCGCTGTTCAGCTGTTCAATTGTACAGCAGTGCAGCACAGGTTGGGGGCTGAATCCCAGGAATGCAACTTCCAGGGAGCGATATATTGAACAGCATAACTAGATGGGTTTCCTGTCAGTAAGTTAATATAGAAGTATTTACAATTGATATGGGAAATTGATTTTTTTTCATCTCTAATACTTCAAATGCAGAATAATTTAAAAATACCCTCTAACTGAAATGTATACTTAAATTCCATTGACAGTGTTAGCTTTTAGTGATTCAGTGGACGCCATGTCATTGGTACTTTGCTAAAATAATTTCAAGTAAATTAAATAGGTCACTGAGATAATAATGGAATTTAAAACTGGAATTAGTATCAATTTTTTTGACACTCCCCAGTATCAATTTATAGTATCGAAGCATTGAAAAGCAGTATTTTTATTTTGCAATAGACTTGTTCTGATTAATACACACAACTATTTCTCAGGATCAGCTGCCTCTTATCCACGTCAAGGTAAATTAAATTACTGGTAACAAAAATACCTCATAAAGGAACGAAAAGACTCAAGTGTCAGTTTAAAATCTGGAAGATGCTGTTGATTCTTATTGAATGGTGCTGCCCATGTTTGACTAGATTACCTCTGAGTTAGCTTACTTATCCAAAGATGAAACAATCAGGTGAAAATTATTTGCACCCTTTAATAGTTAATCTGGATGTGTGTATGAATTACAAGGATGTGTGAATTAAGGATTAGGGTTTGTGTTAAAAAATAACCGGATCATTAAATTTGTGTTCTGCATTGCCCTCACAGTTATCAGTTATTAAAGTGAGTGCTCATAGATTAATCACTTGAGCTTATTAAATACTTTTATTAAGTACATCAGGAAGGCCTTGGAGACCAAACTTGAGAGAATAATCACATTTCTTTACAGCCTGGTTGATAAAGTAGAGAACAATATCATTTTATCAATACCCTCACTGTCTAAGCTCGCACATGAAAGGATGAGTCAAATAGATGAGACAACTCTAATAATTCAGTGATATTTTTCAAATGAGTTTGTTTATTTTTACGAGAGATTGATGTCTCTACGTCAAACATAATAAATGGGGCATATGATTAAAAGAGGGACAATTTTGTCTGTCAACAGAGGCATCTGTGAAGGGGTTTGTGCTGATTTGAAGCATTAGTATCTTTTCTGCCATCTTACACTATTCCTGGATCGACTATTAGACACTGCAACATCTGGCAGTGTAAGTTCTAGCCATTGCGCACTGGCTGAATAACTCTTTCTCAAGCTTCCAAATATTGGTTGCTTTTGATTGGCCAAGATTGATGTAATGATTTATGTAACACCTGATGCAACACATCTGTGAGAATTCCTCCAGTTAAAAATCATGAGAGCACGACATCAGCAAAACCAGTGTCACAAATGAGCTCATTTATTGAACTTATTAGAAAGGTGTGATATGTAAATTGACTTATTAAAATAAAATTCATAATGTTGGCAAAAAGTCATTCAAGCAATGCTGACTATACTCTTGCAGGTTGCTCCCATGTGCCAGTATTATTAAGTTAATGCTTCATATCTTTGGTGCATAGGAGAGGGTCTCAAAAGGGTATTCCAAAAAGTGAGATAATTACTTACTGTCTTCTAGCATTATAAATTTGTAAAATGCAAACCCATGGATTTTAAAGAGGTTCATGTTTCTCAATATAAATAGTGAAACCCAGGTATATAAATCCAAAGGGAATTCAGGAGAAACTTCTTTACCCAAAGAGTGGTGAGAATGTGGAACTCGCTGCCACAAGGAGTAGTTGAGGCGACTAGCATAAATGTCTTTAAGGGAAAACTAGATAAGCACATGAGGGAGAAAGGAATAGAAGGTTATGCTGGTAGGGTTAGATGAAGAGGGGTGGGAGGAGGCTTGTGTGGTGCATAAATGCCAGCATAGACCAGTTGGGCCGAATGGCCTGTTTCTGTGCTGCATATGTAACTATAATTAATCTTGAATGTAAAGCAGTTAACATAGGAAAGGAATTCAATTAATTTAACTTTTGTACAGCTCCGCTCTCATTCATACCTCAGTAACAGCACGGGATAACTCAATCTACTGGTTAATCTCCCAAATGGCCTAGTACTGTCTGGTCTGGTCTGGTCATTCAGAGTGTAACTAACCCGTTTACAAAGAGTTCAGATCCTTAGTTGGGCCTTAAAACAATAACAATCTAATTGAGATGTGACTATGCTCCCAACAACTAGTCTAATACCTATGTGGCCAACATAGCGAATCCAGACTTTAAGAATAATTGTAAAATTATATACCGATCTGTACAGCTTTGAGGACTGAAATTAATATAGACCAAATAGGATAAAAATTTAGATTATGAAAAGAATAATATTGCTTTTTTTATTATTTAAAACAAATAGATAGACCTTATTTTTTATAAGGAAGTTGAAAATTATATAAATTTACTTTGTATAAATACAGAAGCAATATTATTCATTTCAGAATTTTAGGATAATTGATTTGCCTTAAGTGAAAAATTGTATTGACAGTAAAACTAACCTGGAGAAATTGTTTCCCCATTATTATTCAATTTCTTCGGCTCTTTGTCTTCCTCGGCTTATTTTTATTGTCCTGCGAGCAACTGTCTTTGTCCAATTTTCTCCTTTCATATTCACATCCCTCAGTTTGTCTATCTTAGAACTCAGTCCTCACTTTTGGTGGGGATTCTCTTTTCCACAGTGGGTCCCTCATCCATGCCTTTGTTACATCTAGACATGACTATTCCAACACTCTCCCACATTCTATCCTCCATAAACTTGAGGTCATCCAAAACTCTGCTGCCCATATCCTAACTCGCACCAAGTCCCGTTCACCCATCGCCCCTGTGCTCGCTGACCTACATTGCCTCCCGGTCCGGCAACACCTCGATTTTAAAATTCTCATCCTTGTTTTCAAATCCCTCCATGGCCTCGCCCCTCCCTATCTCTGTAATCTCCTCCAGCCCCACAACCCTCCGAGATATCTGCACTCCTCTAACTCTGGCCTCTTGAACATCCCTGATTTTAATTACTCCACCATTGGTGGCTGTGCCTTCAGCTGCCAAGGCCCTAAGCTCTGGAATTCCCTCCCTAAACCTTTCTGCCTCTCTACCTCTCTTTCCTACTTTAAGACGCTCCTTAAAACCTACCTTTGACCAACCTATTCATCATCTGCCCTAATATCTCCTTATGTGGCTCGGTGTCAAATTTTGTTTTATAATGCTCCTTAGGATGTTTTACTACATTAAAGGCGTTATATAAATACAAATTGTTGTTGTTGTTGAGTTCCATCATGAATCTACTAAATACATTTTGCCTCATAGCAGAATAGGGCTGCTATTTTGTAAAACTGAACTGGAGGAATTTGTAGGGACTTTGTCCTTTTATACTTCGATGCCATGGCTGATAAGAGTACACGGGTTGCTTTCTGAGCTGATGTGGAAGGAAGCAGGCAGATAATCATATTATCATAGTATGTTGAGGTAGAGTTTAAGAACATAAGAACATAAGACATAGGAGCAGGAGTAGGCCATTCGGCCGTTCGAGCCTGCTCCACCATTCAATAAGATCATGGCTGATCTTCGACCTCAACTCCACCATCCCGCCCTATCCCCATATCCCTTGATTCCCTTAGTATCCAAAAATCTATCGATCTCCATTTAATAGGTTTAAAACATAGTTCAAGGAGTTGTTAATCACTCAGAGCATTGGGAGAAATTATTTTATAGTATTTCTCTGATGTATTATCTATACTGATGGATCCTTTCCTTTCTTAGCCTCTAAAATATTTTTCACGTCAGCACAGATGGAATTTTGTGGCACAGTACAAGTTTTGTATTGTTACAAGTCACTAAGGCCCTGGGCACTATCAGGCATGCTACCCACAGTACCAAAAATTTAATGTCTTCAGAGTCTGCACAAAGGGATTTTTTCATTTACATAAGGCTTGACATTGTACTACCAGATTTCAATTTAAAAATATGTAAATATTCCAGTTAAAACAATCCAAAGAGTTAGAGAAATTTATTTATTTTTAACAATTCTTTTATCAAAAATGTGAACGTATTTTTTGGGGGGAGGAGAAATAGCCCTTCCAATTAGCAAAACAGAACCCCTGCTATTTCAACCTGATACAAATAAAATGGTTGTCTTGGCATTTGCTCTTGAAAGCTGCATGGGACTGTAATATCATTTGCATATGCCCTTTACATTTCATTAAGCTGCAATGCAGGCCAGTATTTTAAAAATGCATTGTGTGATGAAATATTTCCATTCATCACTGCCTGTGACTGAGATCGGTTTCAGTGTCATTTCCCTTCCCCCAGACCTCATTGTATTGTGTACTGGAATGTGCTGTATTGTATACTGGAATGTGCTGGAATGTGCTGTGTGTAGGGCTCCGCCCATACCTGGCCCCGTTTGTAAGCTAGCTTCAGTCTAGCCCCAATCTCCAGAAGGACGACATCTCTCTCGCTTACGTGTTTCGTTCTAAGTTAATAAAAGCCTTGTTTTGTTCTGCTACCTTCGAGTCTCGGAATTATTGA
Source organism: Somniosus microcephalus (assembly GCF_052327205.1). Classification (NCBI taxonomy): domain Eukaryota; kingdom Metazoa; phylum Chordata; class Chondrichthyes; order Squaliformes; family Somniosidae; genus Somniosus; species Somniosus microcephalus. The sequence continues at coordinate 132,209,012 of NC_140989.1, read as the reverse complement.
GGCACATCAATTTTATTAACTTATTTTTTCAACACTATGGATCAACTCCTGAAACCCGAACGTTTGGATTTGGATCAACATGCTCCGGACGCATCAGCACGCTTCGGACACTGGTTTGAGTGTATGGAATTCTTCCTGGACAATTCTGCAGCCGTCAAAGACGCTACGGACGCTGCAAGGATGAGACTCGGAATTCTGCGGAATTGGGTAAGCCACCGGGTTTACCCCCTCATCCAAGACGCCGAGACGTACCTGGCCGCCTGCGACATCTTAAAGGCGCATTACCAGCAGCCTACGAATGAGGTGTATGCTAGGCACCTGCTCGCCACCCGCGCACAGCGACCTGGGGAATCGGTGGAGGAGTTCCTAAGCACCCTGAAAATGCTTGGCAAAGACTGCAAGTGCCGAGATGTAAAAGCCGCGGTGTACACTGACGAGCTTGTTCGCGATGCCTTCATCACAGGCCTCAGCTCCACTTACATCCGGCAAAGACTGCTGGAAAAAATGGGGTTGGACCTGAAACAGGCTGCGGACACCGCGCGATCCCTGGATGTGGCCCAGAGAAACTCGGACGCCTACTCTTCAGCCCGCGCCGTCCACGCCGCCACGTGTGCACCGAGGGCGCCGCCATCTTGGAAGGCATCTTCCCCGCCCGAGAGCCCGACACCGGCTGGGCCCCGCTCTCCCCCCAGAAGCCCTACGACAGCCGCGACGCGTCAGGGACCCAACTGCTACTTCTGCGGGCAGCCAAAGCACACCAGAAACCTGTGCCCGGCGAAAGGCACCACCTGCTTTAAGTGCGGTAAGAAGGGGCACTTCGGGAAGGTGTGCAGAGGGAACCCCGCCGGAAAACCCGCCACCGCCGCGTGTGCGCCGTGGGAGCGGCCATCTTGGACGCCATCTTGCCCGACCTCGTGGGGTCCGCCATCTTGTGAGCAGACAGCGTGGACGCCATCTTGTATCGATCAGGGCCCTACAGTGGCATCGGTCACAGTGGACCAGACCAGGCCGCACCCGCTATCCAGATCAATGGTGGACATCGAGGTAAACGGGTGCCGGGTTAAATGCTTAATTGACAGTGGAAGCACGGAGAGCTTTATCCACCCAGAACTGGCACAACAACTCTCCCTAAAGGTGGTCCCTACTCAGGGTACCATCTCTATGGCTGACAAAACCCAGACATCGACCATTCTGGGTTACTGCACGGTACAATTGTGCGTTAACGGAACTGTATATGATAATTTTAAAGTATTAATCATGAAGAACCTATGTGCGAGCGTGATCTTGGGCCTGGATTTCCAGTGCAACCACCAAAGCATCACGCTCAAGTACGGTGGGTCCCAGCCGCCCCTCACAGTGTGCGGTCTGGCTACCCTGAAGGTAAAGCCGCCTTCGCTATTCGCGAACCTTACCCCTAACTGCCGGCCAATAGCGACCAAAAGCAGGAGGTACAGCTGGGAGGACAGGCGGTTTATCGCGACCGAGGTAGACAGGCTCCTGAAAGAGCGCATTATTGAACGCAGCAACAGCCCGTGGCGCGCCCAAGTGGTAGTGGTAAGGGGTAGCGAGAAGAAACGGATGGTGATCGACTATAGTCAAACGATCAACAGGTACACCCTACTAGACGCCTACCCGCTACCCCGCATATCAGAAATGGTGAACCAAATCGCCCAATACCGGGTGTTCTCCACCATTGACCTCAAGTCAGCGTACCACCAGCTCCCTATCAGACCAGAGGACCGCCCGTACACCGCCTTCGAGGTGAACGGACGCCTCTACCAATTCCTCAGAGTCCCCTTTGGGGTGACGAATGGGGTCTCGGTCTTCCAGAGGGAGATGGACCGCATGGTCGATGACCACCACTTGCAGGCAACCTTCCCCTACCTCGACAACGTCACCATCTGCGGTCACAACCAGCAGGATCACGACTCGAACCTTGAGAGGTTCCTGAAAACCGCACAAAAACTCAACCTCACCTACAACGAGGACAAGTGCGTTTACAACACCACGCGCCTCTGCATACTAGGCAGCGTGGTGGAGAATGGGGAAATCGGACCAGACCCCGACCGATTGCGCCCCCTACGGGAGCTGCCCCTGCCCAACACTCCCAAAGCCCTGAAAAGATGCCTGGGGTTATTTTCTTATTATTCCCAATGGGTCCCCAACTACTCCGACAAAGCCCGCCCCCTCTTGAAAGCATCCTCTTTCCCGCTCTCTGCTGAGGCCCACGCCGTCTTCAAAAGCATTAAGCAGGATATTGAGCGGGCCACGCTACAGGCAGTGGACGAGAACACTCCATTTCAAGTGGAAAGTGATGCGTCTGACTTCGCCTTGGCGGCCACCCTCAACCAGGCGGGGCGGCCCGTAGCTTTCTTCTCGCGGACCCTCCAAGGGCCCGAGATCAGACACTCCTCCATGGAAAAGGAGGCCCAAGCCATCGTGGAGGCAGTGCGCCACTGGCGCCACTACCTAGCCGGCAAACGCTTCACCCTACTTACCGACCAGCGGTCGGTAGCGTTTATGTTCAATAATAAACAGAGGGGGAAGATTAAAAATGATAAGATTCTTAGGTGGCGGATCGAGCTCTCCACCTTCAAGTACGACATCATTTACCGGCCAGGGGCCCTTAACGAATCCCCTGACGCCCTCTCACGAGGGATGTGTGCCAGCGCCACCGGGGATCGGCTACAGACCCTCCACAACGACCTCTGCCACCCAGGGGTCACGCGGCTGTTCCACTTCATAAAGTCCCGTAACTTACCCTACTCGATTGAGGAAGTTCGGTCCCTGACCAGGAACTGCCGCACTTGCGCTGAGTGCAAGCCTCGGTTCTACCGCCCAGATAGAGCCCACTTAATCAAAGCTACACGGCCCTTTGAGCGGCTCAGCTTAGATTTCAAGGGCCCCCTCCCGTCCGTCGACCGCAATGTTTACTTCCTGAACATTGTGGACGAATACTCCCGGTTCCCATTCGCCTTCCCCTGCCCAGACATGACCAGCGCCACGGTCATTAAATGCCTCAACAGCCTGTTCTGCCTGTTCGGTATGCCGAGCTACATCCATACGGATAGGGGGGCGTCCTTCATGAGTGAAGAGCTACGCCAGTACATGCTGTCCAGGGGGATCGCCACGAGCCGTACCACCAGCTACAACCCCCGGGGTAACGGCCAAGTGGAGCGAGAGAACGGGACAGTATGGAAAGCAGTCACTCTAGCTCTAAGGACCAAGGGCCTCCCTATCTCCCGCTGGCAGGAAGTCCTCTCTGATGTGCTCCATTCGATACGGTCGCTATTGTGTACGGCCACTAATACCACGCCTCATGAGCGAATGTTTGTCTTTCCCCGGAAATCCACCTCAGGCGTATCCATGCCGTCATGGCTCTCCACCCCAGGTCCGGTACTCGTGCGAAGGCATGTGAGGGGCCACAAGACGGACCCTCTCGTGGAGCCAGTACACCTACTCCACGCCAACCCCCAATACGCATATGTCCGGCACGCCGACGGAAGGGAGGACACCGTGTCCATAAAAGACGTCGCCCCAGCCGGCATCGACAACAACCACGGCAATAGCGGCAACGACGATCACAGCAACTCTTACCCACCCACTACTCTTTCATCACCCCCGGAAGAACACCGACCAACGGCACCCCCACCAACTACCCCTTCAACAACCCTGGCGGCACCCCCGGCAGAGACCCAGGAGGCTACCGGGGACACCCAGCCGACACCCGCGGCACCGCAACAGCCACGTCGGTCGCAGAGGACTATCAAACCCCCGAACAGACTAAATCTATAGAAGGGGTGAATGTAATGAAATATTTCCATTCATCACTGCCTGTGACTGAGATCGGTTTCAGTGTCATTTCCCTTCCCCCAGACCTCATTGTATTGTGTACTGGAATGTGCTGTATTGTATACTGGAATGTGTTGGAATGTGCTGTGTGTAGGGCTCCGCCCATACCTGGCCCCGTTTGTAAGCTAGCTTCAGTCTAGCCCCAATCTCCAGAAGGACGACATCTCTCTCGCTTACGTGTTTCGTTCTAAGTTAATAAAAGTCTTGTTTTGTTCTGCTACCTTCGAGTCTCGGAATTATTGAGGCACATCACATTGTAGTAATGTCTAGTTCCTATCCAAAGACTGAGGTCCACTCAGGCGATCAAACAAAATGAAGTTTAATGGAAACTAACAGGTTTAAACAAGTAACTACAGGAGAACATCGAGTGTAGGTCTGCTCAGTTCGGAGGCTCCACGAGGACTGCTCGGGCGGTCCCGTGGTTGATGTCATGACGTTCTTCCCACCAGTGGGGGATCACGTGATGAACGGCGTGACGTCATCGTGTTTACCCGCGCTGTTAAAGTAATCACGCTCTGTACAAGTAAACAGTATAAATAAAGATACAGACTCAGGCTGTAGCTAACATGTTGTTAAAGGGAATTATATACAAATGATCTGAGTCCTTTAGTGGCTCCACCCCATGCGCCCCCCCAGAATTGTCTTTAACAGCAAAAGTGAGACGGCGAGGAGGCCTGACAAGCCTGTCCAAGCGACTTCTGTAACCCTGAAGTGGAAGCTGATGGGCGGTGGTCAAGCTGGTGGGCGGTTGTGGTGGATATGGCACGGCGACTGTGGGCGGTCGTCCACGTTTTGGCGGTTGAGCGATCTCGACTGGGCGGTCCAGGTCTAAGTGTGCCGGCTTCAACCGGTCAACCGAAATGGGGTCTGGTTTACCGCCGATATCGACCGAAAAGATTTTGTCTCCCGGCTCTATGACGCGGAAGGGACCAGTGTAAGGGGGCTTGAGCGGATCCCGATGGGCGTCGTGTCGGAGAAACACGTACTCGGCGCTCTTCAGCTCAGCTGGAACATGGGAGCTCTTTAAGCCGTGATGCGACGTAGGCACTGGAGCGAAACATCTGGCTGCCTCCTGGTGGCTGACGAGTTGCTGGGATGCGGACCATGGCTCTGTTGGAGACGGGATGAAATCCCCTGGTACTCGGAGTGGCTGGCCATATGCGAGTTCCGCCGAGGACGATTGCAAATCTTCTTTGGGCGCCGTACGAAGACCTAAAAGGACCCATGGAAGTCTGTCCACCCATCCCGCGCCTTGAAGACTGGCCCGCAGAGCGGTTTTGAGCGACCTGTGGAATCGTTCGCACAGGCCGTTCACCTGTGGATGATAGGCGGTGGTGCGATGTAGTTTGGTGCCGAGCCCCTGAGCCACAGCGTTCCAGAGCTCAGAGGAAAACTGCGGTCCACGATCAGAAGAGATGTCCGCCGGTACGCCGAAACAAGCAACCCAAGAGGAGATGAAAGCTCTGGCTACGTCTGCCGAAGTGGTGGAAACCAAAGGAACTGCCTCTGGCCATCTGGTGGTGCGGTCTACCATTGTGAGGATGTGTGTAAAACCTTGAGAAGGTGGAAGCAGCCCCATGAGGTCCACATTCACGTGGTCGAACCGACGCTCCAGAACAACAAAAGTGGCCAATGGAGCTTTTACATGACGCTGTACCTTGGCCTTTTGGCAGACCACGCAGGTGTTGGCCCAGTTGCGGACATCCATGTGCATACCCCGCTAGACGAATTTTGACGACATCAGCCTTTGCGAGTGATATACCTATCAATTTATCCAATGAAAAGCGACGAGTTAAGAAAGTAACTATAGGTTTTTATTGGCTAAATAACAGAGCCCACCCTCGTGGGTGATCGGATCCAACAAGGAGGAATACCAGCCAGTCGACCACCTTTATACCTGGGCAGGTAGGTGGAGCCGTGGGCGGAGTCAGCAGTGGTCAGCCCAGGTATAACAGCGTGACAAGAGGCGACCTCGTATAGTGATACAACAGTGTGAACAGTGATAACCATAGAGTAACGATATAACAGTGATAACTATAGTGTAACGATAGTGAACGCTAAAAGTGGTTTACCACATTCACCCCTTGTTTAGATTTGAGTCCGGCGGGGTGAAGTGTACTACCAGTTCTGGTATGTCAGTCTGTCCGGAGGCCTCGTAAGCCTTTCTGATCGTCGCAGCAGCGGTGTTGCATTATCCGGTGTTAATGCTGGTGTCTGCGTGGTCGGCGAAGGCTCGTGGGGTTCCGGCATGCCGTCTACCTCGGGTGGCATTGGGGGGGTGGGGAGGGGTAACGGTGGTGTCTCAGGAGTGCCCGAGGGTGCGAGGTCTCGTAAGGAGACTGTGTCCTCCCGCCCGTCTGGGTATGCCACATAGGCGTACTGGGGGTTGGCGTGCAGGAGGTTCACCCTCTCGACCAGGGAGTCCGTTTTATGGGCCCTCACATGCTTTCACAGCAGGACGGGCCCCGGAGAGGTCAGCCAGGTTGGTAGCGTGGTTCCTGTAGTCGACTTCCTGGGGAAAACAAACATTCGTTCATGGGGGGTGGCGTTAATGGCAGTGCACAGTAGTGACCGGATGGAATGCAGCGCTGCCGGGAGGACTTCCTGCCAGCGGGAAGTTGGGAGGCCCTTAGACTTTAAGGCTAAGAGGACGGCCTTCCATACCATCGCGTTCTCTCTTTCCACCTGCCCGTTCCCTCGGGGGTTGTAGCTGGTGGTCCTGCTTGCAGCAATACCTCTCGCTAGTAGGAACTGACGGAGTTCCTCGCTCATGAAGGAGGAGCCCCGGTCACTATGTATATAGTTTGGGAACCCGAACAAGGCGAAGAGGTCGTTCAGGCATTTAATGACCGTGGTACTGGTCATGTCTGGGCAGGGGAAGGCAAAGGGGAAACGGGAGTACTCATCAACAATGTTGAGGAAGTACACATTGCGGTCAGAGGACGGGAGGGGCCCCTTAAAGTCGATGCTCAGGCGCTCGAAGGGGCGGGTGGCCTTGATCAGCCTTGCTCTGTCCGGCCTAAAGAAGTGCGGTTTGCACTCGGCACAGGTCTGGCAGTTCCTGGTCATGGTCCTGACCTCCTCGATGGAGTAGGGCAGGTTGCGGGCCTTAATGAAGTGGTAAAGTCTGGTGACTCCGGGGTGGCAGAGGTCGTTGTGGAGGGTCTGAAGTCTATCAATTTGCACGCTGGCGCATGTAATTCGTGAAAGAGCATCAGGAGGTTCGTTCAGCTTACCTGGCCGGTACAAGATATCATAATCATAGGTGGAGAGCTCGATTCTCCACCTCAAGATCTTGTCGTTCTTGATTTTGCCCCTCAGCTCGTTATTAAACATAAAAGCGACCGAACGCTGGTCGGTGAGGAGGGTAAATCGTTTGCCTGCCAGGTAATGCCTCCAGCGTCGTACCGCCTCCACAATCGCCTGGGCCTCCTTCTCGACCGACGAGTGTCGGATCTCAGGGCCCTGTAGGGTCCTTGAGAAGAAGGCCACCGGTCTCCCCTCCTGGTTAAGGGTAGCGGCTAGGGCGAAGTCGGATGCATCGCTCTCCACTTGGAAGGGGATGGACTCATCCACTGCGTGCATTGTGGCCTTGGCAATGTCTCCCTTAATGAGGGAGAAGGCTGCGCACGCTTCCTCCGTAAGGGGGAAGGATGTGGACTTCATGAGGGGTCTGGCTTTGTCCGCATAATTGGGCACCCATTGGGCATAGTAGGCGAAGAGCCCCAGGGTTCTCTTTAGTGCCTTTGGACAGTGGGGGAGGGGTAGCTCTATGAGGGGGCGCATTCTTTCGGGGTCGGGGCCGATGACTCCGTTCTCTACTACACAGCCGAGGATGGCAAGGCGCGAGGTGTTAAACACACATTTCTCCTTATTGTAGGTGACGTTCAGCCGTTGGGCCGTACGGAGGAATCTCTCCAGATTAACATCATGGTCCTGCCGGTCGTGGCCGCAGATGGTGACGTTATCTAGGTAGGGGAACGTGGCGTGCAGCCCGTTCTGGTCAACCATCCGGTCCATCTCCCTTTGGAAGACCGAAACCCCGTTGGTGACGCCGAAGGGAACCCTAAGGAAGTGGTAGAGGCGGCCATTCGCCTCGAAGGCGGTATACTGGCGGTCCTCAGGGCGGATAGGGAGTTGGTGGTAGGCCGACTTAAGGTCGATGGTCGAGAATACTCGGTATTGTGCGATCTGATTGACCATATCAGATATGCGGGGAAGGGGGTATGCGTCCAGCTGGGTGTACCTGTTTATGGTCTGGCTGTAGTCGATGACCAGGCGGTTTTTATTGCCGGTCTTAATGACCACGACCTGGGCACGCCAGGGGCTGGTGCTCCCCTCGATGATGCCCTCCTTCAGGAGACGCTGCACCTCGGAGCTAATGAAAGCTCTGTCCCCGGCGCTGTACCGCCTGCTCTTGGTAGCGACGGGTTTGCAGTCGGGGGTGAGGTTAGCGAACAGGGAAGGTGGCGGGACCTTGAGGGTGGATAGGCCGCAGGTGTTACGTGGTGGGCGGTTTAAAATCTGTTGGTTGTCGACTGTGAGTGGGGGGAGGGGTCCGCCGTATGCTAGCGTGATGCTTTGGAGGTGGGATTGGAAGTCTAGACCTAGTAGGACGGCAGCGCATAGCTGGGGCAGGACGAGGAGTTTAAAAGTTTTATACTCCGTGCCCTTAACCGACAGGGTCACAACACAGTAGCCGCTGATGTCTGTGGCGTGGGACCTCGATGCCATCGAGATCCGGTTGCGCGTTGGCCGGACAGTGAGGGAGTAGTGGCTCACCGTGTCTGGGTGGATGAAACTCTCCGTGCTTCCGCTGTCGAACAGGCAGGTCGTGGCGTGGCCGTTTACTTTGATGTCCATCATGGACTTGGACAGGTGGTGCGGGCGGGCTTGGTCCAGTGTGACGGAGGCTAGTGTATAGCTGAGCGAGTTGCTGTCGTCTGCGGGTGAGGCGGTGGTCGGGTCTGGAGGCACGGTGGCGGTCGAGCGTGGTGGGTAAAATGGCGGCGCCCACGAGGTTGGACAAAATGGCGGAGAAGATGGCTGCCCCCACAACTCACATGAGGCACTGCTGGTGTCGGTTGCCTGGATCAAAGATGGCCGCCCCCATGACTCACATGGGATGCTGGCCTCTGTGGCCTTGATGGAAGATGGCCGCCCCCACAGCTCGCATGAGGCACTGCTGGCCTCTGTTGATCTCCCTCTGCAGGCCTTTGCAAAGTGGCCTTTCTTCAGGCAGCTCGAGCAGGTCGCGTTTCTGGCTGGGCAGCGCGCCCTCGGGTGTTTCGCCTGGCCGCAGAAGAAGCAGCCGGCGGCCCGATCGCGGGGGTCCGATGTCGCAGCCGGTACCGGGGGTGGCGGTCCCGATCGGGTCCGGGACACCGACGCTGAGGTAGGTCCCGGGGGGGTGCTGCGGGGGGTATTGCGGTCGGGGTCGGTCCCGAGTCCCAGGGTCGCAAATTACAGTACCTGGAATATGCCTCGAGGTCCCGATGGGACACTTCTAGGGAGCGAGCGAGGGCTGCAGCTTTGTCCAGGTCGAGGTCCTTTGCTTCAAGCAGTCTTTGCCGTGAGTAGTCGGACCGCAGGCCTTTCACGAAGGCATCGCGGACATTGTCTTCAGTATTTTCTGCCGCCGTTACCGCTTTAAAGTTACAGTCCCTGCCGAGTGCTTGTAGCGCCTGTAAAAATTCATCTACAGACTCTCCTGGCTGTTGCGGGCGGGATCTTAGGAGGTGTCTGGCATACATGGAATTTACCGGGCTCTGGTACTGTCGTTTCAGCCGGTTGATGGCATCCTCGTATGTTTTAAGGTCCCAGATGAGTGCGAATACTTTAGGGCTCACTTGGGCTGTCAAAACTCTTAGCTTGGATTTCTGAGGCACGCCGGATTCTCCCAGGTAGGACTCAAAACAGCTCAGCCAGTGTTCGAAGTCGAGGGCTGAGTTTGCTGCCTGTGGGTTTAGATCCAGGTACGGTGGTCGGAGGGCTCGCAGCCAAGCCGGCTGCTGTGGCTGTTGTAGCTGGGCGTCTGGCTGGTCGTTTGGCTGCTCGTCTGGCTGCTCGTTTGGCTGCTCAAGTAACGACATATTAAAATTTAGCCAATAAAATTGATATACCTATCAATTTATCCAATGAAAAGCGATGAGTTAAGAAAGTAACTATAGGTTTTTATTGGCTAAATAACAGAGCCCACCCTCGTGGGTGATCGGATCCAACAAGGAGGAATACCAGCCAGTCGACCACCTTTATACCTGGGCAGGTAGGTGGAGCCGTGGGCGGAGTCAGCAGTGGTCAGCCCAGGTATAACAGCGTGACAAGAGGTGACCTCGTATAGTGATACAACAGTGTGAACAGTGATAACCATAGAGTAACGATATAACAGTGATAACTATAGTGTAACGATAGTGAACGATAAAAGTGGTTTACCACAGCGAGGCCTTCATGCCAGGGTGTGACAACCCGTGTATGGCGTCGAACACTTTTCAGCGCCAGGCGACTGGTACGATAGGGCGGGGAGCACCCATGGAGACGTCGCAAAGTAGCATGGCGCCTGCGGCATGGAATTTGATGTCGGCCGCTTGGAAGCTAGAGGGGCTTGTTCTGTATGTTTGGACCTCTGGGTCCGAGGCTTGATCCGCAGCCATTAGGGCATAGTCGATTCGGAGTTGGACTGCTTGAACAGTCGCGCGGGAGAGGCAATCCGCCACCAGGTTGTCCTTACCGGACAAATGCTGAATGTCCGTGGTGAATTCTGAAATGAACGTCAGGTGGCGTTGTTGCCGAGCTGCCCACGGTTCGGTGGTCTTGGCCATAGCGAATGTTAGTGGCTTGTGGTCTACAAAAGCCGTGAACGGACGGCCCTCTAGTAAGAACCGGAAATGGCGGATGGCTAGAAAAAGGGCCAGCAACTCCCAGTCGAAAGTGCTGTACTTTCTTTCGTTTTACCGTAGTTGACAGTTGAAAAACGCCAGCGGCTGCCACGTCCCATTCACCCACTGTTCCTGCACTGCACCGATTGCATAGTTCGACGCGTCGGTGGTAAGGGCGATGGTGGCACCTGGAAGCGGGTGCACCAGCATGGTTGCGTTGGCCAAGGTGCCTTTGGTGTCGACGAACGCCCGGTCCATCTCGGCCATCCAGCTGATCGGATCCTTACCGGACTTGGCCTTCAGGGCCTCGTACAAGGGCTGCATAAGCAGGGCCGCCTTAGGGACGAACCGGTGATAAAAATTGACCATCCCGAGGAACTCTTGTAGGGCCTTGACGGTCTGCGGACGCGGGAAAGATGTAACCGCCTCGACCTTCGTCTGTAAGGGAATTGCGCCATCTGATGTGATGCGGTGGCCCAAGAAATCAATCTGCTGCGGGCCAAACTGGCACTTGGCCGGGCTGATAATCAAACCGTGTTGACTGAGGCGTGTAAAGAGGGTGCGCAAATGGCAGAAGTGCTCCTCTTTGCTAGGACTGGCGATGAGGATGTTGTCGAGATAGACGAAGAGGAATTTTAGGTCCCGAAGCACGGAGTCCATCAAGCGCTGGAAAGCCTGTGCCGCGTTCTTCAAGCCAAACGGCATCCGCAGAAATTCAAACAGGCCAAATGGGGTGACGACTGCGGTCTTTGGGACATCTTGCGGGTGCACGGGGACCTGGTGGTAACCACGGACGAGGTCGACTTTTGGAAAAAAAAGTATTTCCCGCCAAATGGGCCGAGAAATCTTGAATATGCGGGATCGGGTACCGATCAGGAGTAGCGGCATCGTTCAGGCGTTGGTCGTCGCCGCATGGCCGCCAGGTTTCGGAACAATGTGGAGAGGCGAAGACCAGGGACTATTCGACCGGCGAATAATCCCCAGCCACTTCATCATGTCGAACTCCGCTTTCGCAGCCGCGAGCTTGCCGGGTTCGAGTCGTCGGGCCCTTGCGTAAACCGGGGGGCCAGTAGTGGTGATGTGATGTTCTACACCATGTTTCGTGACCGAGGAGGAGAAATTGGGCCTAGTCAGATCTGGGAACTCTCCGAGGAGGCGAGTGAAGTCATCTGGAGGTGGGAACGCACAGGAGACAGTGCGCGACACGGCGTTACCGCGGTGGCACGGGATGGAGTGGAACGTGGCCACATTGATCAACCGGCGGTGCTTGACATCGACCAGGAGGCCGTTGGCGCATAAAAAATCCGCCCCGAGGATGGCCTGCGAGACTTTGGCCGTGATGAATTCCCAGTGGAAGCGCTGGCCGCCGAAACACACCTGAGCCCGCCGCCTTCCGAAGGTCCGAATGTCCGCGCTATTAGCCGTTACGAGGGAGGGGCCGTGGCCCCCAGCTTGTATATCGAGATTTGACGCAGGTAGGATGCTACACTGCGCCCCGGTGTCGCAAAGGAAATGTCGACCAGATAGGGAGTCGGTGATGAAGAGAAGCTTTCCCGAATCTCCGATGGCCATCGCAGCCGCGGGGTGCTCGTTAGACCCGGTCCTCTTTCGCCAGGGTTGCTGTAGATGGTTTTTTTTGAGCGAAAAGCTGCAGGGAGGGCGGCAGCATCTTGCTTTCACGCCAAAACAGGCGTGGTAAAAGCACAACCCCGCTGATTGAAGAGCTGGAGCAGCGTCTGTGGGGGATGGGCGCCTCGTGGCAGCGCAGTGCTGCTGTGTCACCGCGAAAATCTTGTCCGCTTCGGCAGCAAGCTCCGCGCAGTCTGTGACTTCGGACCTGGCTAGGGCAGCCTGAACTTGCTCCGGTAGTTGGCTGAGGAATAGCTCCCTGAAGAGGAAGCATTCCGGTTTGGAACCGAGGAGTGTGAGCATTTGGCTCATGAGCTCGGACGGCTTGGAGTCCCCGAGGCCGTGCATAGCGAGCAGCCGGCGGGCGCGCTCCGGCTTCGTGAGCCCGAAGACCTGCAGAAACCGCGCCTTTAACGTGTCATACTTGCGATCAGTAGGCGGACTACCAAGAAGGCTGACGATCCGCGAGGCTGTGGCGCTGTCGAGGGCGGAGACCACGTAATAATAATGGGTCTGATCCACAATGATAGCCCTGATGGCGAATTGGACTTCAGCCTGGATGAACCACACGGCTGGTTGTTGCTCCCAGAACTGTGGTAGCTTCAAGGTAACGGCGTTCGTTTCCATGTTGAGTATCTTCTGCGAAAACCGTTTGCAAAAGTCGGGGTCACCAATGTAGGAATGTTTAGTTCCTATCCAAAGACTGAGGTCCACTCAGGCGATCAAACAAAACAAAGTTTACTGGAAACTAACAGGTTTGAACAAGTAACTACAGGAGAACATCGAGTGTAGGTCTGCTCATTTCAGAGGCTCCACGAGGACTGCTCGGGCGGTCCCGTGGTTGACGTCATGACATCATGACGTTCTTCCCACCAGTGGGGGATCACGTGATGAACGGCGTGACGTCCGCATTTACCCGCGCTGTTAAAGTAATCACGCTCTGTACAAGTAAACAGTATAAATAAAGATACAGACTCAGGCTGTAGCTAACATGTTGTTAAAGGGAATTATATACAAACAATCTGAGTCCTTTAGTGGCTCCGCCACAGCATCTTGTTAAATCATGGTTTAAATAGATTTGAGGAGGAGAACGTTTTTTATTAAATTAATTTTGTGCTTCTTAAACTGAGGTCCTTAGTGCAATGAAATGGAACATTTTTTTCATTTCAAGCAGGTAGTGTCAGCATCAGGCTCTTTCAGATCAAGCACAGCATAATTAGACGCAGTGTAAAATTCCCAACATGTGTCTCATTCCCAACCTCAGAAGAATACCCGGTACTGAACCAGCATTTTCCACAACAGCCATTATCCGACCTTTCTGAGTACGATTGCCAATTTATTGCAGAATATGGGGCTGTTTTGTGCTGTGGGACTGAAGAAACTATATTGAGCTAATGGTCCAAGGTCACTTCACATAGGACCCTTAAAACCAGCAGACAAAGGATACTTTTATCCCATTAGTCTGGGTTGAATTGAGCTTACAGAGATCCTACAGTTGAAAAGCCAATACCGAACCCACTGTACCAGCAGATTCCAGGAGAGAGTTTTTAATAATTTCCTAATTTATGAAGAGAGGTTCGTGCAATTGAACCCATTTTGTTGGAGAAATGATGACAAAAGCAGGCAATGCTGAGAAACTTGTATTTTCCTTTGAACTTTACCTTCATCGTAAAAATAAATGTGGCGTTAAGGCTCCATGATGACACAGTGCGCTTAACCAGTGAGTAACTGAATACTACAAAACTACAACGCATAAGACCCAGTATTCCATGAGCTTTTTTAAGGCCTTATCCACTTGAGATGCTGCCTTTACTGTCTTGTGAACCTGAACTCCCCTAATCCGTCTGCTCTTCCACATCACCCAGCTTTTTCTTTTATCAAAATGTACCACGCCACATTTACTGACATTGAATTTCATCTGCCAATTTTTGCCTATTCCACCGTATCATCAATATTCCCTAGCAGCTTCCTTTGGTCTTCAGAACTATTTACTACATCTCCTATTTTAGTATCATCTGCCAATTTGAAGACCACTCCCTCTAGCCCTATAATCCAAATCATGATGTACACAGTGAACAGAAGTGGTCCTAGAACAGAACCCTGTGGGACACTACTATTTAATTCCAACCACTCTGAGAAACTGCCCCTACCATCTGCTGTCTATTTCCTCCTTTGCAAACAGTTTTTAATCCAATTTGCTACCTTTTCCTAATCCCATACCTCTCAATCTTCTCCAGTCATCGCCATTTGATTGGACAGGATTGTTTTTCTTCTATAATGAATACTTGTGTAAAGTGAGTAAGCAGGGTTTGATTCTTGCAGGAGTTTAGTGATAGTGAAATTCAGGCTCATGGTATCTACATTTTTAAGTTAAACAACAACACCAACAACAACTTGTATTTATATATAGAGCCTTTAACATAGTAAAATGTCCCAAGGCACTTCTCAGGAGCGTTATCGAACAAAATTTGACACTGAGCCACATAAGGAGATATTAGGACAGATGACTAAAAGCTTGATCAAAGAGGTAGGTTTTAAGGAACGTCTTAAAGGGGAAGAGAGCGGTAGAGAGGTTTAGAACATAAGAAATAGGAGCAGGAGTAGGCCATTCGACCCTTCGTGCCTGCTCTGCCATTCAATAAGATCATGGCTGATCTTCTACCTCAACTCCACTTTCCTACACTATCCTTAATATCCAAAAACCTATCGATCTCTGTCTTGAATATACAGCCCTCCACAGCCCTCTGAGATAGAGAATTCCAAAGATTCACCACCCTCTATGTGAAGAACTTTCTCCTCATCTCAGTCCTAAATGGCCGACCCCTTATTCTGAGACTGTGACCCCTGGTTCTAGACGCCCCAGCCAGGGGAAACATTTTTTCAGCATCTACCCTGTCAAGCCCTGTAAGAATTTAATATGTTTCAATGAGATCACCTCTCGTTCTTCTAAACTCTAGAGAATATAGGCCTAGTCTACTCAATCTCTCCTCATAGGACAATCCCCCCATCCCAGGAATCAGTCTAGTGAACCTTCGTTACGCTCCCTCTAAGGCAAGTTTATCCTTCCTTAGGTAAGGAGATCAAAACTGTACACAATACTCCAGGTATGGTCTCACCAGGGCCCTATATAATTGGAGACGTCTTTACTCTTATACTCAAATCCTCTTGTAATAAAGGCCAACATACCATTTGCTTTCCTAATTGCTTGCTGTACCTGCATCTTAACTTTCAGTGATTCATGTACAAGGACACCCAGATCCCTCTGAACATCAACATTTCCCAAACTCTCAACATTTAAAAAAAATACTCTGCTTTTCTATATTTCCTACCAAAGTGGATAACTTCACATTTCTCCACATTATATTACACTCCCTGCCCCCTTCACCACACTCCCCAACCCCTACACCACACTGCCCAAACCCCTACACCACACTGCCTGCCCCCTTCACCACTCCCCAACCCCTACACCGCACTCCCTACCCCCTACACCGCACTCCCCAACCACTACACCGCACTCCCCAACCCCTACACCACACTCCCCAACCCCTACACCGCAATCCCCAACCCCTACACCGCAATCGCTGACCCCTAAACCGCAGTCCCCAACCCCTTCAGCACACTCACCAACCCCTACACTGCAGTCGCTGACTCTTAGCCCGCACTCCCCAACCCCTTCACCACACTCTCCAACACCTTCACCACACTCACCAACCCCTACACCGCACTCTCCAACCCCTACACCACACTCCCCGACCCCTACACCGCACTCCCCAACCCCTACTCTGCACTCCCCAACCCCTACACCGCATTCCCCAACCCCTACACCGCACTCCCCAACACCTACACAGCACTCCCCAACCCCTACACCGCACTCCCTGCCCCCTTCACCACACTCCCCAACACCTACACTGCACTCCCCAACCCCTACACCACACTCCCCGACCCCTATACCGCACTCCCCAACACCTACACCGCACTCCCCAACCCCTACACCGCACTCCCTGCCCCCTTCACCACACTCCCCAACACCTACACTGCACTCCCCAACCCCTACACCTCACTCCCCGACCCCTATACCGCACTCCCCAACACCTACACCGCACTCCCCAACCCCTACTCCGCACTCCCCAACCCCTACACCGCATTCCCCAACCCCTACACTGCACTCCCCAACACCTACACCGCACTCCCCAACCCCTACACCGCACTCCCTGCCCCCTTCACCACACTCCCCAACACCTACACTGCACTCCCCAACCTCTACACCACACTCCCCGACCCCAACACCGCACTCCCCGACCCCTACACCGCGCTCCCCGACCCCTGCACCGTGCTCCCCGACCCCTGCACCGCACTCCCCGACCCCTGCACCGCACTCCCCGACCCCTGCACCGCACTCCCTGACCCCTGCACCACGCTCCCCGAACCCTGCACCGCACTCCCCTGCACCGCACTCCCCGACCCCTGCACCGCACTCCCCTGCACCGCACTCCCCGACCCCTACACCGCACTCCCCGACCCCTACACCACACTCCCCGACCCCTGCACCGCGCTCCCCGACCCCTGCACCGCACTCCCCAACCCCTGCACCGCACTCCCCAACCCCTGCACCGCACTCCCCGACCCCTGTACCGCGCTCTCCGAACCCTGCACCACACTCCCCTGCACCGCACTCCCCGACCCCTACACCGCACTCCCCGACCCCTGCACCGCACTCCCCGACCCCTGCACCGCACTCCCCGACCCCTACATCGCACTCCCCGACCCCTGCACCGCACTCCCCAACCCCTACATCGCGCTCCCTGACCCCTGCACCACACTCCCCAACCCCTGCACCGCACTCCCCAACTCCTACACCGCACTTGCCGACCCCTGCATCGCGCTCCCCGACCCCTGCACAGCACTCCTCAACCCCAACACTGCACTCCTCAACCCGTACACCGCACTCCCCAACCCCTACACCGCACTCCCTGCCCCTTCACCACACTGACCCAACCCCTACACCGCGCACCCCGACCCCTGCACCGCGCTCCCCGACCCCTGCACCGCACTGCTCAACCCCAACACCGTACTCCTCAACCCCTTCACCGCACTCCCCGACCCCTACACCGCACTCCCTGACCCTTGCACCCCGACCCCTAAACCGTGCTCCCCGACCCCTACACCGCACTCCCCGACCCCTACACCGCACTCCCCGACCCCTGCACCCCGAACCCTGAACTGTGCTCCCCGACCCCTTTACCACACTCCCCGACCCCTACACCGCACTCCTCGACCCCTACACCGCACTCCCCGACCCCTGCACCGCAACCCTCGACCCCTGCACCCCGACCCCCAAACCGCACTCCCCGACCCGTGCACCGCACTCCCCGACCCTTGCACCGCAGTCCCCGACCCCTGCACCCTGACCCCTGCACCCCGATCCCTGACCCCTGCACCGCGCTACCCAACCCCTGCACCGCACACCCCGACCCCTGCATCGCGCTCCCCGACCCCTGCACCGCACTCCCCGACCCCTGCACCGCACTCCCCGACCCCTGCACCGCACTCCCCGACCCTTGCACTGCACTCCCCGACCCTGCACCCCACTCCCTGACCCCTGCACCGCGCTCCCCAACCCCTGCACCGCACACCCCGACCCCTGCATCGTGCTCCCCGACCCCTGCACTGCACTCCCCGACCCCTGCACCGCACTCCCCGACCCCTGCAACACGCTCCCCGACCCTGCACTGCTCTCCCCGACCCCTGCACACCGACCCCTGCACCGCACTCCCCGACCCCTGCACCCCGACCCCTAAACCGTGCTCCCCGACCCCTGCACTGCTCTCCCCGACACCTGCACTGCACTCCCCGACCCCTGAAACCCGACCCCTAAACCATGCTCCCGACCCCTGCACCGCACTGCCCGACACCTGCACCACACTCCCTGACCCCTGCACCCCGGCCCCTGCACCACGCTCCCCGACCCCTGCACCGCACTCCCCGACCCCTGCACCGCACTCCCCGACCACTGCACCATGCTTCCTGTGATGAAATAACTCTGTGTTCTGGCATTTGTATTGTCTGTTGTTGTTGTACTTGCTAATGTCTGGAATATTCTACAGATGTAACCACTAATGCTCCTCCCTAGCCCCGCCCCTCTGGATCCTCCGGATTGGTGTGAGTCTTACTCATAAGCGCTGGGTCGGTGATGAATGATGGCTGCCTTGTGTTAACTCAATGCCATGTTCTTACTTAATAAAAGCCTTTAGTTTTAAGCTTTAACCTCTTGGATTCAGGCAGTTATTTCGCACATCAATTTTATTAAGTAACAACTTTTGGAAGATGGATCGGTTTTTGAAACCAGAGCATCTGGATATCGATCCCCATTCGGCAGATGCGTCGAAGAAATTTACGCATTGGCTTCGATGTTTTGAACACTTCATCGCATCGATCAATCCGTCTTCTAACCGTCCTCTAACCAACTTGGTAAGTCATCAAACTTACTCTATAATTGAAGATATTACTACATGTCAAGAGGCCCTTGCAGCTCTTAAGGCCCAGTACCTTAAGTCGGTTAATGAAGTATACGCCAGGTATCTCTTGTCTACTCGCAGGCAATTACCCGAGGAATCTCTGGACGATTTCCTGCAGGACCTTAAGGCTTTGGCTAAGGATTGCAATTACAAGGCTGTCTCTGCCATGGTGTATCAGGAAGAAGCCATCCGCGATTCTTTCATATCTGGCCTCCGATCTAATTATATTAGACAGAGACTCCTCGAGAACGACTCGTTAGTTTTAAAAACGGTCATCGCTACTGCTCGATCGTTAGATGTAGCCCAGAAGAATTTAGAAGTGTATGCATCAGCCCATGCGTCTCTCTCCGCCTCGCGTGTTCCGAGTATGGAGGCATCTATAACACCAATGGAGCCTCCACTTAATCCTATTGTTGCGCCTGTACCCCATGGGTCTAAGTGTTATTTTTGTGGCCAATCTAAACACCCCAGGCAAAGATGCCCAGCCAGAGAGGCTACCTGTTTTAAATGTAAGAAACGGGGACATTTTAGTAAAGTGTGTAAGGGTAATCCTGTACCCGATGTCTTCTCTGCTGCCGCCTATCGTTTTACTCTAGCCTCGGCTACGGTTGACCAGACCATACCGTGTTCCTTGTCGAAATCTATGATGGACATCAAGATTAATGGTCGTCCTACTGGGTGTTTGATAGACTGTGGCAGTACTGAAAGTTTTATACACCCCAACCTTGTTAACTCCTGTTCATTGAAGGTGTATCCTACTCGAAGTGAAATTGTGATGGCGTCCAAGTCCCTTACTTCGGAGGTAACTGGATATTGTAAAGTCACATTGACCGTTAAGGATACGGAGTATAAGGAGTTTAAACTCCTCATATTACCTCAGTTGTGTGTGAACTTAATTTTAGGCTTGGACTTCCAGTGTCAGCATGAGAGCGTTACCCTTAATTATGGTGGATCTCAGCCTACACTCACAGTCTGCGGCCTTTCTACTTTAAAAGTAAGTCTGCCTTCTTTGTTCGTGAACCTTGCTCCTAATTGTAGACCTATAGCGACTAAGAGTCGACGGTATAGTTCAGAAGATAAAACATTTATAAAAGAGGAAGTGGAAAGGCTTCAATGGGAGGGAATCATCGAACACAGTAATAGCCCGTGACGTGCCCAGGTGGTGGTGGTTAAAACTAATGAAAAGAAAAGACTTGTGGTCGATTATAGCCAGACTATAAACTTGTATACCCAATTAGACGCCTATCCTTTGCCTCGTATTTCTGAGATGGTGAACCAGATAGCTCAGTACCACGTGTTCTCCACCATTGATTTAAAGTCTGCCTACCATCAACTCCCCATCAAAATAGAAGACCGACCTTACACGGCCTTCGAAGCTAATGGGCGCCTGTACCAATTCCTTAGGGTGCCCTTTGGAGTGACGAATGGGGTATCCGTCTTCCAACGGGAGATGGATCGTATGGCGGATGAATACGCATTGGAAGCAACATTCCCATACTTGGACAATGTTACTATCTGTGGGCGCGACCAACGGGAGCATGATCAAAATCTCGCAAAATTCCTAGAGACTGCAAAGAGGTTAAACCTGACCTACAATGAAAACAAGTGTACCTTCAATACTACACGTTTGTGTATTCAAATCAAATCAAATCAAATCAACTTTTATTGTCATTGTTAGTGCACAAGTGCAGTACAACGAAATGTAGGCTTGCGGCTCCCGAGAGTGTACAATTTGGATTAGGACACTTAAACATTTCAACATACATTTGTACATATGTATTAGCATAAATATGACCATAATAAAGTGCATCAGCAGATGTGCAGGCTTTAGTGTTTATTTGTGGAGTTCAGTAGGATGACAGCCCTGGGAAAGAAGCTGTTCCTAAATCTGGTCGTACGGGTGCGAATGCATCTGTAGCGTCTTCCAGATGGTAGGAGGGCGAACAGACTGTGGCTGGGGTGGGTAGGGTCTTTGATGATGGTCCGTGCCCTCCGTAGGCAGCGTTTCTGATATATATGTTCTATGGTCGGTAGCCGGGTGCCGGTAATGCGTTGGGCAGTTTTGACTACCCGCTGCAGGGCTTTCCGGTCATTGCAGCTACAGCCGCCGTACCATACCGTGATACAGTTTGTCAGGATGCTCTCTATAGTGCAGCGGTAGAAGTTAGAGAGGATCGGGGGTGACAGATTACATCCCTTCAGCCTCCTCAAGAAATATAGGCGCTGCTGGGCCTTCTTCACCAGAGAGGAGGTGTTGAGGGACCAGGAGAGGTCTTCCGTAATGTGGACTCCGAGGAACTTAAAGCTGGTTGCGTTGTGGAGAATGGGGTAATCGGGCCAGATCCTGAAAGATTACGCCCACTTAAGGAATTACCTTTACCTCACACTGTAAAAGCTTTAAGAAGGTGTCTGGGATTCTTCTCGTACTATGCCCAGTGGATGGCTAACTACTCAGATAAAGTCCAACCTCTTATTAAGTCGACGTCTTTTCCGCTATCGGCGGAAGCTCAGGAGGCTTTCTTTAATATCAAATGGGATATTGAGAAGGCAGTGGTATGTGCCGTGGATGAGAAGATCCCTTTTCAAGTGGAAAGTGATGCATCTGATTTTGCGTTGGCAGCAATTCTTAACCAAGCTGGTAGACCAGTAGCTTTCTTCTCTCGTACATTGCAAGGATCAGAAGTTCGACATTCTTCAGTGGAAAAGGAGGCACAGGCGATTATCGAAGCAGTCAGGTACTGGAGGCATTATCGCGCTGGCCGACGTTTTACGCTTATTACTGACCAGCGATCTGTGGCCTTTATGTTCAACACTAAGCAGAGAGGCAAGATCAAAAATGATAAGATTTTAAGATGGCGAATAGAACTGTCAACATATGACTATGATATTCAGTACAGGCCTGGAGTATTTAATGAGCCATCGGATGCTTTGTCACGAGGAGTATGTGCTAGTCTAGGTATAGATCAGCTTCAAAGTCTCCACGACGCACTCTGCCACCCTGGGGTTACCAGAATGAACCACTTCATTAAGTCCCACAATCTACCCTACTCTATTGAGGAGGTCCGGACAATGACCAGAACCTGTCGTGTTTGTGCTGAATGCAAACCCCGCTTCTATAAGCCGTCCGAGCCAGCTCATCTTATTAAAGCAACTCGACCATTTGAGCGTTTGAGTCTCGATTTTAAAGGCCCCCTTCCATCGAGTGACCGTAATGTCTATTTTCTTAATATTATAGACGAGTACTCTCGGTTCCCTTTTGTTATCCCCTGTCCAGATGTGACCAGTGCTGTTGTAATTAAATGCCTCTGCCAACTGTTTTCCTTGTTTGGCATGCCTAACTATATACATAGTGATAGGGGTTCTTCCTTTATGAGCGAAGAATTGCGACAGTTTTTGCTATCGAAAGGGATTGCAACAAGTAGAACTACCAGCTATAACCCTCGTGGTAATGGGCAGGTCGAGAAAGAAAATGTGACAGTGTGGAAGGCTATCGTACTGTCTCTGAAGTCGCGAGGCCTGCCGACCTCTCGCTGGCAGGATGTCCTGCCAGACGTGCTGCATTCCATAAGGTCTCTTTTGTGTACAGCGACGAATGCCACCCCTCATGAAAGGATGTTTAGCTTTCCAAGAAAAGCTACTAATGGAGTATCGTTACCCACATGGTTGACGACCACGGGCCCTGTGCTGTTGCGCAGACATGTGAGAGGCCACAAGACTGATCCACTGGTGGAGGAAGTACAACTCCTCCATGCTAATCCCCAGTATGTGTACATTCAGTATCCGGATGGGCGAGAGGATACGGTCTCTATTAAAGATCTTGCACCTACTGGAGCTCAAAAAGAGTTCGAATCTGAGGGTAGAGTTTTCAATCGTGGTATTGGACCTTCAGAGACACAAATTCTCAGTGTGGAAAACACTGATGATTCTGGGAATTCGAATGAACCGGAGTTAGTACTCCGGGAGGAGCCTCAGCAAGAGTTACGTCGTTCCCAGAGGACTATCAGACCTCCTGACAGACTGAATCTATAGCAGGGTGTGAATGTGATGAAATAACTCTGTGTTCTGGCATTTGTATTGTCTGTTGTTGTTGTCCTTGCTAATGTCTGGAATGTTCTACAGATGTAACCACTAATGCTCCTCCCTAGCCCCGCCCCTCTGGATCCTCCGGATTGGTGTGAGTCTTACTCATAAGCGCTGGGTGATGAATGATGGCTGCCTTGTGTTAACTCAATGCCATGTTCTTACTTAATAAAAGCCTTTAGTTTTAAGCTTTAACCTCTTGGATTCAGGCAGTTATTTTGCACATCACTTCCCGACCCCTGCACCGCGCTCCCCGACCCCTGCACCGCACTCCCCGCCCCCTGCACCGCACTCCCCGCCCCCTGCACCGCGCTCCCCGACCCCTGCACCGCCCTCCCCGACCCCTGCACCGTACTCCCCGACCCCTGCACCACGCTCCCCAACCCCAGCACCGCACTCCCCGACCCCTACACCCCGACCCCTGCACCGCACTCCCCGACCCCTGCACCACGCTCCCCGACCCCAGCACCGCACTCCCCGACCCCTGCACCACGCTCCCCGACCCCTGTACCACGTTCCCCGACCCCTGCACCGCACTCCCCGACCCCTGCACCACGCTCCCCGACCCCTGCACCGCGCTCCCCGACCCCTGCAGAGCACTCCCTGACCCCTGCACCGCACTCCCCGACCCCTACACCCCGACCCCTGCACCGCACTCCCCGACCCCTGCACCACGCTCCCCGACCCCTGCACCGCACTCCCCGACCCCTGCACCACGCTCCCCGACCCCTGCACCGCGCTCTCCGACCCCTGCACCACGCTCCCCGACCCCTGCACCACGTTCCCCGACCCCTGCACCACACTCCCCGACCCCTGCACCACGCTCCCCGACCCCTGCACCGCGCTCCCCGACCCCTGCACCGCGCTCCCCGACCCCTGCACAGCACTCCCTGACCCCTGCACCACGCTCCCCGACCCCTACACCGCACTCCCCGACCCTGCACCACGCTCCCCGACCCCTGCACCGCACTCCCCGTCCCCTGCACCGCAATCTCCGACCCCTGTACTGCGCTCCCCGACCCCTACACCGCACTCCCCGACCCCCGCACCGTGCTCCCCGACCTCTGCACCGCGCTCCCCGACCCCTGCACCGTGCACCCCGACTCCTGCACCACACTCCCCGACCCCTGAACCGCGCTCCCCGACCCCTGCACCGTGCTCCCCGACCACTTCACCACACTTCCTGTCCCCTGCACCGCGCTCCCCGACCCCTGCACCGCGCTCCCTGTCCCTGCACAGTCATTTTTGGTGCGATCAAATTTCTAGGCTGGGATTTCTTAAAAAGGGCTCATTGATTTAATTTTTGCATTTCTTAGAATTGCAAGTCCCAAAAGAAACCCAGTTGGTTATAGTGTGAATGCAGATTTACTGCCTACAAAACTGGTGTTATATGCTCTACCGACTGCTCCAAGGGGTGCTTGGCCCATGTTCCAATTGCAGTCAGCCCCACAGCACCTGCCACATTATTATTATATATAAAAGATAGAGAGCTTAGCACTGGCATGGACTACAGATTCTCATAAAAACCACTGTCAATGCAAAATGAAAGATGTAAACGATCCAGGAAACCAGCTTATCTTATTCTGAGTCAATCAGATGATTCAACATGGTAGGTGACATTAATTACTTCAGGGAAAATTGTGTAGTAAATCCAGTCTCGTTCTGATAACGTCAAGTTCTAAGGTTTGGTATTTTGAAATCTGATTTGGCTTTGAAGTGTAATTTTCCAGTGATCCCCAATTTTAACTGGTATTTTTTTTCTCCCCCTCTTCCTCTCTAGTTCAATGACATCGGCACCTTCGAGACTGTGTGGCAAGTGAAGTTCTACAACTATCACAAGCGAGATCACTGCCAGTGGGGTAACAGCTTTGGCAGCATTGAGTACGAGTGCAAACCGAACGAGACTCGCAGCCTGATGTGGATCAACAAGGAGATGTTTACCTAGGACGCAGTATTACAGGATATCACTTTGCAACATCGGCATGGACAATTTATAGCTGTCTACACATACAGATAAAAACACCAAGCCTTAATGTAGACACAATTGGGCTGAAATTGCACAGTGCGATATTAGTAATGAAAGCATTAATGCTCAAATGAATTTGCTTTGCTTGCTATTTTAATGTAGGCATTAACCCAGTTATTTTAAACAGACAGAAGAATTTGATAAAAAATGTATTTGATACAAGCACATTAACACATTTGTTATTAATATCACTCAGCACAATTTAAACTCCAGTATCTCTATTTTATCGATAATATTTATGCTCTGCAATATCAGTGAGGAGGTGCACATCAGTGTAAAATTGTTTTGTCCACTGTCTTAACAAAGCAGATTGATGCCTTTGTTAAAATAGCAGACAAAGGAATTTTCTACAAACGCATTGCTGATATTGCACAGTGTGATTTCAATTCGGCTGCGTGATGCGAGAGAAATACAGATAATTCTGTAAGGACAGCCTTTTAAGATACCATCACAATTACAGTTCACCAGACACACGCCAGTACTTTCTGTTGTTTTGCTACGTGTTAAATCATTTTCTTCTACCTCCAATTGGGTGCAAGTGATCTGGCGGTGAGTTGTGGGAGTAAGCAGTTCTGTAGTTAATGTTAGTCAGTCCGGGATCAATTTGCACAAAAGATTAGCTTAAAATGTGCACGATGTTCAATCATGTTTTTACACGTATTTACGATTCAATATGTTTCTCAAATGGTTAATATTTTATGAATTATGATGTGTTGCTGTATTCAGTAGCAGGCTTTTGTATAATAGTGCAATGTGATGTGCTCTTTTGTAATGTTTTCTGGTTGGTTTGGGAGTTAATGGGAGAGAACTGCAAAACATGTTACCTGTGGATAATATGCAATAAAAAACAATTCTATATGCATCAGTAAGCCCATTCAAAATTAAATAATTTAATGATATCCAGTACTGCTCATTTAAAATATTAACGTGTGTAAGCATTGCTTTAGTTATTTTGCAAACATTTTATTGGAATGGAATGCAGATTCCCATGGGGAGCAATTTTTGGTTCAAAGTTTTTTACCTTGGCCTCGAAATTCATCTCGGGCGGTGGTGTAAAACTGGCGATATTGGATCGGCCACCCGTTATATGCAACACCTGATATTCAGTTCCATTGACTGCAATAGAACTGAATATCAGGCGTTGCGTATAACGGGCAGCTGATCCAAAACCGCCCACTTTGCGCCACTGCCCGAGTTGAAGTTCTAGGCCTATGTCTTCATTTTCAGACTAAGAATTAGGAGTTAGTTATGTCCTGGGTAGTCATATAATAATAAAATCACATACTACCATAATCATTGAGTATATTTAAGGTGGAGATTGATAGAGTTTTGGGCACTAAGAGAATCGAGGGATATGGGAATAGAGTGGGAAAGTGGAGTTGTGGTCGACGATCAGCCATGATCTTATTGAATGGCGGAGCAGGCTTGAAGGGCCGTATGGCCCACTCCTGCTCCTATTTCTTATGCATCATGTGGCCCTTCAAGGAGCCCAGGTTGGAGGAGAGCTGCTCGCAGGTGGCGCTACCCTGCTCATGAAGTCCACAGGACCCTGATCCAGCTACCTGAACCTCAGTGAGCAGCAGTGCAGAAGGAGATAGCACTTCTCACGACAGGCAATTGTAGAAATTTGAAGAAGGCTACAGCAGGAGTGGCAGCCCATTACCGCCGTTAAGATCACCGCAGCGCTGAATTTCTATGCATCTGGGTCATTTCAGGCTGCAGCTGGAAATATCTGTAACATCAGTCAGGCTGCAGTTCCATCCTCCAGACTACAGGCACACTTTTTGCCAGGGTTAATGATTTCATCGCATTCCTCACAGACCCCAGGAGCCAGCAGGAAAGGGTGGTGGGGTTTGCAGCGATGGTGGGATCCCCGTATGTGCATGGTGTCATCAGCTACACACATGTGGCCACAAGGGCTCCTCCCAGCGAGCCCAACACCTTCATGAACCACAAAAGGGTTTCACTCCCTTAATGTCCAGCTGGTCTGTGAGCAGGTGCACGGGAACACCATCAATTCATTGACCATCGCTTCTCCTTCCCACCACACACCCCCACTTTCCACCCAGAACATCATCTGAACCAATCTGTCTACCCTCCAATAAAGAACTTCCATTCCACTGCCCATCATCATTCATATACATGCCATGTGCAGATAACAGCATCACAGGAAAGGGGTCTTACAGTTTAATCGTGTTTCCAAATGGCAAAAAGAAACAAGAAGAACCCAGGTGTCAGCCCATAGTGCCTTTTGTAAATGTCACTTCTTCCTTAATCTGTGGTGGTCCCCAGTAGTATCATCATGAAAGCCTGCTGATGCTCAGATGAGGGCTTCTGAGATGCTAGTGGTTGGTAAGTTGTAGGCTCTTGGGCAGTCTGGCCCAGCTGGCACTATGGCAGGCATTGGTTGAGGGGGATGGCGAGAGACCGGGCATGCTGTCATCATGAGAGAGGGCAACATGTGCCGTTCCATTGTTCCATTGCCACTCCCACCGGACTGTGGCTCAGCACTCAATAAATGTTGGCCTTGCGAGCGATGCCTACATCCCGAGAATGAATTCTTAAAAATGTAATCTCTGATCTGTATTGTGTGAAAAACACTCCCTAACATATTAAAGATCTGGTTCCCACGCACAGTGGGCGAGAGACAACTACCATCTGGTATGGGTCGATAATATTATAACTCACAAGTAGGAAAGTGAAGAGTAAGTTATGCAATGATCCTAAATTAGATGCAAAGTATCTGCGTGCTATGCTATTCCCCTCTCATATGCCGTGAAATTAAACCACATACCAGTGCAGTTCAGATCCCCTGTTCTGATCATGAGAGCCTATTAGCTTCTTCCTTTCTGCTGTGTATCAACTTCAACAAAAAATATTAGCCAACACACAGATTAATTGTGTGTAGCGTAAAGAGTAGTGCAAGTTGGAGTGTGTTTCTGGGTTGTAACACAACATAGGATTCAACTAACATTGATAAATCCTCATACTGTCCTTCCATGGCGAATGGCAGCTGAATCCCTGGTTATATTACAACCTTGGAACACAGCTCCGTGTGATGAAAATTTTTACATTTTTATCCTTGTTTTCAAATCCCTCCATGGCTTCGCCCCTCCCTATCTCTGTAACCTCCTCCAGGACTGCAATCCTCCAAGATCTCTGTGCTCCTTCAATTCTGGCCTCTTGTGCATACCTGATTTTAATCGCCCCACCATTGGCGGCCGTGCCTTCAGCTGTCTGGGCCCTAAGCTCTAGAATTCCCTCCCTAAATCCCTTTGCCTCTCTACCTCTCTCTCCACCTTTAAGATGCTCCTTAAAACCTGCCTCTTTGGCCAAGCTTTTGGGCACCTGCCCTAATATCTCCTTGTGTGGCTTGGTGTCAAATTTTGTTGGATAATTGCACCTGTGAAGTGTCTTGGGACGTTTCACATAAGCCAAGCCTTGGTAAAAGGCTTGGTCCGTGTGATGCCCCTGCAGTTGAGTAGCCTGCCAGCACTTGGTATTTAGGTTCACTTCATTAAAAAAATGGTTACTTAACTTAAGCACTGGCAGACAAATGGCCCCTATGGAATTGTACAGGCAAGATCCGGAGCCTTAGGAAAGGAGGTGGGGAAATTGAATGGAAAGATGATCCAATTTCTATTACACAACTGAATCGTGACAAAATAAATAACGAGTTTGTGTGGCTTGGAGCAAGAGTCTGGTTGTTTAATCAGGAAAGTATCATATCTGTCAGTATATTCATGGCTTGGCTGTCTGTTCAAAACCAGTGCAAGACAGGCCGCCATGATTGTTGTGTGCATATGACAGATCCTCACACACACATTCTCATAACACAGGCCTTCTTTCCTGTACTTAAAATCTCCAGGCACAAGCTGCTTCATCTAAATTTAATTTGAATTCAAAATAAAATGTTCTCTGCTGGAGATATGCTACTAGGAATGTAAATCCTGATTTTTAATTAAAGGGGAGCTGAAAGATTGGATGCTGTTGTGATTCTACATTGTTGTGTAGAATGGTAGCATAGTGGTTATGTTACTGGACTAGTAATCCTTGAAACGCGAGTTCAAATCCCACCACGGCAGCTGGTTCACTAATGTTCTTCAGGGAAGGAAATATATCGTCCTTACCTGGTCTGGTCTATATGTGACTCCAGACCCACAGCAATGTGGTTGACTCTTAACTGTCCTCTGAAATGGCCTAACAAGCCTCTCAGTTGCAACAAACCGCTACTAATAATAAGAATAAAACCACGGGCAGCACAGTGGTATACAGTTGCGAAAGAGAGGCCGTGGGAATCCTTAACATTGACTCTGGACCCCTTGAAGTCTCATGGCTTCAGGTCAAGCAAGGGCAAGGAAACTTCCTGCTGATTACCACTTACCACCCTCAGCTGATGAATCAGTACTCCTCCATGTTGAACACCACTTGGAAGAAGCACTGAGAGTAGCAAGGGCACAGAATGTACTCTGGGTGGGGGACTTCAATGTCCATCACCAAGAGTGGCTCAGTAGCACCACTACTAACTGAGCTGGCTGAGTCTGAAGGACATAACTGCAAGCCTGGGCCTGCGACAGGTGGCGAGAGAACCAACATGCCCAGGTATGTCCTGTCCACAAAAAAGCAGGCCAGATGCAATCCGGCCAATTACCGCCCCATCAGGCTACTCTCAATCATCAGCAAAGTGATGGAAGCTCTCGTTGACAGTGCTATATTAAACAAAAGTATGAAGGAAACAAAAAAATCAGACTGAACATTAATGGTGTCTGCACAACAACTACAAGGCAACATTAACAATGTCAGAAATAACAGAAAACGCTGGAAAAACTCAGCAGGCCAGGGCAGCATCCGTGGAGAGAGAAATGGAGTTAACGTTTCAGGTCAAAGACCCTTCGACAGAATTGGAAAAAAAGCAGGAAAAGGGATAGATTTTAAAGCAAGTGGGGGCTGGGAAAGGAGGAGGGGATGAAAGAACAAAAGGGAAGGTCAGAGATAGGATAGAAAGCAGGAGAGGTTAAGAGACATTGAGAGATATTCAAGGAACAAAGAGTGGCTCTAGATGAAGTGTGAATGGCCCTGGCAAAATGAAGGACAGCTGCCATGTGGGAGGGAACAAAAAAACCCAGATGAAAGTGTGGATTACAAAAAAAGGGAAAATATATATATATATATATATATACTAGCTGGGGGGGCCCGGCGTTGCCAGGGCAATTTTGGGCCGCGCGGTTTATGGCCGGGCGCTGCCGCTCCCCTGCTCTGTGTCACTGTTTCCCTCCCTGAACCTCTCTCTCTCCCTCCCCCTCTCTTTCCCTGCCCCTCTCTCTCCCTGCCCCTGTCTGTCCCCTCTCTCTGTCCCTCCCTCTACCCCTCTCCTCTCCCTCCCTACGGCTGGGTGCTGCCGGGTCCTGCGCTCTGTGTCACTCTTTCCCTCCCTGACCCTCTCTCTGTCCCTCCCCCTCTCTCTCCCTGCCCCTCTCTCTCCCTGCCCCCTCTCTCTCTCCCCCCCTCTCTCCCTGCCCATGTATGTCTCCTCTCTCTCTCTCTACCTCACCCCCTCTGATCTCCCTCCCTCCCTCCCTCCCCCTCTTTTGGCACCCGGGGAAGGGCTTTGAAAATTGAGCCAGGCCGCGGTGGCCGTGCGGGGCCTACTGGTTGAGGCCCGGCTGGGCTCTAGGGCCGAGACGGACCCCAGCTGATTACCCGGTGCGCCCGGCCGCCGCGCCGCGGGTAGCGCGGTTTATGGACGGCCGCTGACGCTCCCCCGCCCGCTCTGTGTCTCGGGCCGAGCGGTTGAGAGGCCCGGCCTGAGTGACTCCAACTCACCTCCCGGTCCCGGAGCTGCAATGTGGTGGTTTGTTTGGCTGGTGCTGTCGATGTGGGGATGAAAAAAATGGCGGCGAAGTTTCGGGAGGCTGCAGGATTAAGCCCGCCCACAGACGGCGGATTGGTCAACCATCAGGTCACTGAACTGTAGGATTGATCAACCATCACGTCACTCAACGCTAATGAGTGGTAGGATTGGTCAACCGCTAATGAGCGGACTTTTGAGGATTTTTGAACGTTTTTTGTATAGTGTCCGAACAATTTTTGTCTGACCAAAAAGTAAATACATCTATTAGACTCCTCTAATGATAGGCTTTCTTTTGATATAACATGCGTGTAGGTACGCTCTATAACTTTTGAGTGTATAGCAGACAGAATGACAGACAGACAGACAGATGTACCGATTTATATATATAGATATATAAATAAATAGATAGATAGATAGATGTGTGATAGGGGCCGAGGTTATGATCTGAAATTGTTGAACTCTATGTTGAGTCCAGAGGGCTGTAGAGTGCCTAATCGAAAGATGAGGTGCTGTTCCTCGAGCTTACGTTGAGTTTCCGTGGAACAATGCAAGAGGTCGAGGACGTTGAGGTCTGAGTGGGAATGGGTCCCCCTTACGGACTGAACGGAGGTGTTCCGCAAAGCCAGCATAGACCAGTTGGGTTGAGCAGTTAGTGAACAGCTCCCTCTGGTGGCAGATTCCATACAATTCAATTCAATTCAATTCAAATCGCTTTATTGGCATGATGATGATGATGACAAGGTACATCTTATGTTGCCAAAGCATCGAAAAACATTCATGGTTGTACACAAAAATACAGATCTATCCATACAGTGTATAAACAGATATATCCCTGAGTGTATAAATATACATTCATATAATTTGTATATACTCTTTTCTTATATTTAGTGGTTGTCCCTCTGTTTATGGCAAGCTGTAACATAGTGTGCCGCTAAGGTTACACAATTTCTCTCTTCCCCTAGTAGGTATGGGAGTTTTTGGTCGTCATTCAAATTTCTGAATTCCGGGCATATTTTTGTGAATTTTGGGTAGAAATTCTCCCTTATGCCCTGATATTTTCTACAAGCTGTGAGGAAGTGCATCTCTGTCTCCACCACTCCCTGACTGCAGTGAGAGCATATCCTGTCCTCTCTTGGTAGCCGGGTCTGCCTGTGTCTACCTTTTTCGATCGCCAGGTTATGTTCACTAAGTCTGTACATTGTCAAGGTTTTTCTCAGTTTGCTATCCTTTACCATGGTTAGGTAATCAGCCATGTTGTATTGTCTGTTTAGGGCCAAGTAGCAATTGAGTTTGCTTTGGGTTTTTGTTGTTTCTGCCCAATATGACAGATATTTTTCCTTTTGCTTAGCGACGATTGTGTTGGGTCGAATTCTTTGTGTTACGCTGTCACTGTCTTGGGGCTGGTTATTGTTAGTAGTGTTAGTAGTTACTTCACTGAGTCCCAGGACTAGTTGACTGAGGGTATTCTTCTTTATGGTCCTCTCTTGGCATTTCAGGGCTTCGTAATGATAGCATTGGGGGTTGCTCATTTCTAGGTGTTTCCAAAATTTGGTGGCTCTTTTTTGGATAGTGATTATTAATGGATATTGGCCTAGTTCTGCCCTGCATGCATTGTTTACGGTTTTCCTTTGAGTCCGGAGGATACTTTTACAGAATTCTGCATGTAGGATCTCAATTGGGTGTTTGTCCCATTTTGCAAATTCTTGTTGCAAAAGCAGCTCCCTGATTACTTGGCTGCAGTTACATCTTGGAGCCTGAAGATAAACCACAGTTTGAAGAGACAGATGGCCGTGGAGACTAGCCTGGATTAGGATTAACTGCCAACGCTGTAGAACCTGGAATTGATTATTGGTTCATGGTTTTCTGTTGGCATGGACAACAAAAACAGATGTTTTGGCCCCAGAGTTCAGAAAAAGCAGTTCACTACCCATTTCTCCCAGTTGATGTTATCAGTAAAAGCTTGTCTAAATCCCTTTTAAAATTACTGATGTTAGCAGCTTTGATTACCCTCCACGAGGTAGTCTATTCATACGTTCTGTATGAAGTACTTACAGCTAAACTTTTCTGAACGTCATCCCAAGCTCCCTCGCTGTCATTCTCGGGGGCCACGGTAAACTGTTTCTCAGGCTTCACTTTGGCGATACACTTTCTTTTTGTAACAGGGTGCTGTATTGAACATTCTTACAGTTATATTAACCTTCATTTTATGGTATTTTGTACGTTTAAAGGGTATGAATTCTTGGGTAATGTGCAAGCATTTTTCAAGTGACAATTTACAACAGTCATGTGATCAATCAGGTCACCAGGCATCACCTTACTGCTGTCACTCTTCATTCAAATTGCACAAAAATAGCAACATTTGTAGAAATTAAAAATACACCCACCAATCCTAAAATGATGAAATCAACTTAAGCATTAAGGATAGCTTCCCCAAAAAGTAAATAAATTAAGAATGTTTCTTTCTCCCTCCCTCTTCCACTCCATCTGCCAGTGTTTCTTTTTCTTCCGTGCTTCCCCACTTGCTTTTGTTCATTTTTTTCCTTTTTTTCTTTTCTTAACCTTTCTCTTTTGTTTCTATATTTGTTTTTTCCTTGTCTGCTGCGATAGTTTATTTGTTACTCATATCATACACTGAATCACGGCGCACAGCTGCCTGGTAATTGGTTGGGTGGTAGGAAACACAAGAACATAAGAAATAGGAGCAGGAGTAGGTCATACGGCCCCTCGAGCCTGCTCCGCATTCAATAAGGCCATGGCTGATCTTCTACATCAACTCTCCTTTCCCGCCCTATCCCTGTCACTTTCAGGTGCTGGTTCTGGTGAATGAAATTGTAATGTATATACCTTTAAGGGGGGAACTACTTTTTACAGCTCATGTATACTGTAGTACCGGCAGTGACCACACCTGTATATAGCACTGAGTAGTAATCTGTACAGGCAGTTCTAGTGTGAGCCACGTTTAGTAAACACCTGTTGTACCGTTTCTCCTGCAGTCTGTGCCTTATTATACACGGACACAACATTGACGACGAGGCAAGTTCGAACCTACCTGCAACTCTGCATCACCTCCCGGGGATTTGTTCCTGGAGATCAGTGGACTGGAGGTCAAGGCCAGAGACTCGGGCGTCGACCACGGGCAACCGCCCAGTCATCCAGCAGAGACTCGAGAATTGCGGGGGAGGCTGTCGAGAGCCAGGCTTGGCTTTCCAGTCGAGGTGGTCCAGCGAAACGGGCTGGCAACAGGTAGTGCGCAGACCCTTCCCGGACAGCGGCGGGCTAGAGCCCGACCGAGCGGCACAGCAAAGGGCCGAGCAGCGTCGACGGGGGAGGGAGAGAGAGGGCAGAGCGCACAGGGCGCAGCCGGTGTTCAGGGGCCGAGCAGCGTCGAAGAGAGGGAGAGAGAGACGCGCAGAAACCCGCGAGGCGCCGCCATTGCCACGAGGACCGCCGAGAGCGGCGTTGGCAGCAGCACAGGAGAAGCGCGCGAAACCTACAGGGCGCCGCCATTGCCACGAGAACCGCCGGGAGCGGCGTTGGCAGCAGCGGGGGAGGAAGGAAAGCGCGGGAGGTGCCATTTTAAGCCATTGGGAGACGCCATTTTAAACCACACCCAAAATGCCGAAGAGTGGCAGTATCACCGCATTTGACAATGAAATCGAAGATTGGACTACATATGCCGAACGAATAGAGGGGTACTGCAAGGCAAATGAGGTGTCAGATGACAAGAAAGCGTCAGTATTGTTAAATTTAATGGGTGCAAAGACGTATGGTTTATTACAAAATCTAGTAACCCCAACGAAGCCAATGGAAAAGAGTTTTGAAGACATAGTAACGATACTACAGGAACATTTAAACCCCACACCGCTGCTGATAGCAGAAAGATTCAAGTTTCACAAACGGAACCAGCATAAGGATGAAAGCAATGCTGATTATTTAACAGAACTGCGCAAACTATCGAAACACTGGCAGTTTGGAGCGGGACTGGCAGATACCTTAAGGGACAAGTTTGTGTGTGGGCTTCAAAGTGAAGGAACCCAGAAACGGCTTTTATCTGAAAAGGACCTTACGCTGGAAAAGGCTTTCAGCATTGCGGTATCATATGAAGCAGCAGCACGGGGCGCTGCAGAGATACAACAGAGACCGCAAGAATATGGCACAAACGAAATGTCATATGGAACAGAGAAGTGCTATCGCTGCGGCAGAACAACACACGACCAGAATGATTGCTGGTTCAAAGACAAAGTGTGCAGACAGTGTGGAAAAGTAGGACACATAGCACGAGTCTGCAGGTCGGGAAAGAAAACCAGCAATAAGAAACCTACCAAAGGAAAGTACAAGAAGGTACATAAGATGACGGAGAATAGTTCAGACGAACAAAAGAGTGATAACGACTCCGAAAGCAGGGAACTAAGTTGTCTGAAACTACATAATGTGATCACAACGGAGGATCACCGAACCATTTGGGTCACTCTCAAGGTAGCAGGAGTCCAGGTAAAGATGGAATTGGACACAGGATCAGCCCTAACAGTCATAAACCAA
The DNA here is from genome assembly GCF_052327205.1 of Somniosus microcephalus. NCBI lineage: Eukaryota > Metazoa > Chordata > Chondrichthyes > Squaliformes > Somniosidae > Somniosus > Somniosus microcephalus. The sequence continues at coordinate 132,173,645 of NC_140989.1, read as the reverse complement.
CGGGACTACGAGCGGCTATTCTCACACATACCCTTGAGAGACACAAAAATTATTTTGAAGACGTACACAGTGGACGTTTGGGAGAGCATCGTGAGATGCCATGCTGACCAGATCCTAGAGTCACAGGAACAAGTCAACCCCATGCCTCGCCCATACGTACCTGGTGATGAACCCGACGTACAGGTTGCATCTACCCCAGAAACAGTAGCATCGGAAGCTGATGAACCAACCGACGACAGGGGGCCAGAATCGCCTCCGCACCAAGAGCAAGACACTCGGGAAAGGCGCTATCCAGAAAGGATCAGGAAGCCTCCCCAAAGACTGAATTTATAAATAGACTATTTTCAGCTAATGTTGCATGTTAAAAGTGTTAATTGTAATTAGTTTGATATTTAATTGTTAAATGAGTGTTATGGTACTGTTAATCTAAAAGGGGAGGAATTGTAATGTATATACCTTTAAGGGGGGAACTACTTTTTACAGCTCATGTATACTGTAGTACCGGCAGTGACCACACCTGTGTATAGCACTGAGTAGTAATCTGTACAGGCAGTTCCAGTGTGAGCCACTTTTAGTAAACACCTGTTGTACCGTTTCTCCTGCAGTCTGTGTCTTATTATACACGGACACAACAGAAATCACCCACTTTATCAATCCCAGTGCCAAGTATATCCTACAGAGAAGGGCTGGGAAGATAAAGGTCATCAGTACTGAGCTTTTCCTTCTGAGGCTGTAGTTTTAACTGATTTCTGGCCTGGGTTGACAAGGATTTCTTCAACACCAGCATTCATTGCCAAAGGTACAGATTGCTGGCATTGCACCACACTAAGAAAGTCCACCATCAGTCAGACCCAATGAACAGCAAAAGATTCCTACAGCTGGCTCCATCTCCACAGGCCAAAATTCATCAGGGCAGCAGAGATGAAGCCATTGATAATATACATTCATTTACTATCCCATAACCATTATGAAAGCACTTTAAGACCAACTTATAAGGAAGGCATTCATTGGAAATGGAAACTATCAATTGGTTAAAAAAATTCTGCTAGTCATATCTACAAATATTGAACAAAACCAGAGACAAAATCTATTACATCCACAATTAGCAAATCTTGTATTAAATGAAATACATGTTGAAGTAGCTCAATAACAGAGTTGGGATAAGGAGAATGTACTCTGATTGGCGGAATGTGATAAGTGGTATTCCCCAGGGATCTGTACTGGGGCATCAGCTTTTCACTATATATATATCAATGACTTGGATGAAGGAATAGAGGGGGAGAAATTCAGTATAGCCCCGTTTGGTAGTGCCCCGGAAAAATGAGCGCCCCCGCGCCGGAAATTGGTCGGTTGCGCCCCCAAAGGGAAGCGGGGCGCTACTGGAGGCGCCCCGCCTCCCTCTTGGGGCGCTGCGAGTGAATATCGTGGTGCTACGTGCCACAGCGCCACACGTTACAGCACGTCGCGCTGCAGTATTGCAGGCCTTCCTCCCCTTCTTAAAGGGGAGGGGCCTTGTGCAGCGCGATCTGGGGCCCAGCTGGGCCCCCGGGGATCGGGAGTGCAGGCAAAAGAGCCCGGCACCCAAGAGAAGTGCCGGGCTCTTGGAGCGCAGCCAGCACTCCGCGGGGGGGTTCAGGAAGCCAGGGACGGGAGCGCAGGCAGGTGCTGGCAGGCGGCCAACAATAAAAATGGCCGCCCCGCACCTCGCCTTTAATTTGTGCCTCCCCGGCCGCAGGTACGCCACTCTGACCCTGTCGGACATAGCGTCCGGTGGTAAATTAGGGGGCGCTCCCGAAGATCGCGGCCGGGGCGTGAGCGGGGTGCTGCGCACACTGATGATGTCATCACCAGTGGCGCAGCGCTAACGGTTAGCGCCACCACTAACCTCCCGCTGAATTTCGCGGGAGTCGTGGGCAGTGCCGCGCCCGGGAGCCAGTTGGTTTGCGCCCCACTTAGCGCCCTCTTAAGGCACTAACAGGTGGCGCAACCAACTGAATTTTTCCCCCAGAGTGTTGTATATCCAAGTTTTCAGATGATAATGGCCCAGAAATTCAGGTCTCAACGGGTGAGTACGCATGGGGTACTCACCCGTAAGCCCAATGGAAGTGCCGGTTTCCTGCATGCACTGCGCATGCGCGGGAAACCGGCACTTCCGATCCCCTGAATTAAGGGGTTCAGAGGTCGAACGCGTGCGCGGGAGAGGCTGCGCGTGCGCATTGAACTTCATTTTTTTTTACAGGTTTTCCCGGGAAGGTAAGTCTCCAGAAGTTAGACATATAAAAAGCAGGCGTAAGGCCTGCTTTTTACAAGGTAAGTGGTGAATTAATTAAAATTAAAACATTTTTTCCACAGGTTTATTATTTTTAAATACTTTAAAGCAAGGTAAGTTTATTTTTAGCCCCGTTAGAAAATAAAATTATTTTTTCAAAAATTTAAATTATTGTTTAAAATAGTTATTTCATGTAATTTATAGTTTATTTTAAAAATGTGATTTAAAAAAAAATTATTTGAAGATTTAGTGCTGTTTTGGGGCCGTACTATTTATAAGTCTTGACAGGTCTTCCTGTCAATCTTATGAATGGAGCATTCCCTGCTCCGATTGGCTGCCCATGGCCCACGTGATCCCAGGGGGCGCTTCGAACTAACTGCGCCCCTGGGATACGCAAGCACTGCACGCCGGCAGCTGGACCAGGTCCCGGATCGGAATTCCACGGGGACCCACAGCACAATGGCCGGCGCGCAAGGTAAGTGCAGATCGGGGGCTTACACCCACGGGAAGCCCCCGACCCGAATTTCTGGGCCATTGTTAGGAGGCACAGTAAGCTGTGTGGATGGGAGCAGGAAGTTACAAAGGGACATAGACAGATTAGGTGAGGGGGCAAAACTGTGGCAGACTGAGTTCAATGTGGAGAAGTGCAAGGTCATCCACTTTGGATCCAAGGAAGACAAATTGGAATATTTTCTTAATGGCGAAAAATTTGGAACTGTGGAGAAGCAAAGGTATTTAAGTGTCCATGTATGCAAGTCATTAAAAACTAGTGCACAGGTACAAAAAGTAATCAAAAAGACTAATGGAATGTTTGACCTTTATCTCAAGGGAGTTGGAATACAAAGGGGACAAAGTGATGCTTCGGTTGTATTTGGTCAGACCCCATCTGGAGTACTGCACCTCAGGAAAGATATAATGGCGTTGGAGGGAGTACGGTGGAGATTTACCAGAATGATACCAGGGTTTAAAGGGATAAATTATGAGGCCTGGTTTCAGAAACTTGGTTTGTATTCCCTCGAGTTTGGATGGTTCAGGGGTGTCTAGTCAAAGTCTTTAAAATGATAAAGGAATTTGATAGGGTAGATGCGGAATATCTATTTTCTCTGGCAGTGGAGTCCAGAACAAGTGAGCACAAACTTAAAATTGGAAACTGAAATCAGGAAGCAATTTTCACACAAAGAGCAGTGGAAATGTGGAAATCTCTCCCCCAAAAGGCTGTGGATTCTGAGTCAGCTGAAATTTTCAAGACTGAGATTGACAGATTTTTTATTAGGTAGGGACATCAAGTGCTATGGTCAAATGGATTGAGGTACAGATCAGCGATGATCTAATTGAATGGTGGAATAGGCCTTGAGGGACGAAATGGCCTACTCCTGTCCCTATGTTCTTATGCTCTGCCATGACACCCCCCACAAAAAAAGGTAGATTTTTTCCCATTTGAACTTTTCACGTGTTATTTTGTTATAGTGATGAAATAATAGAAATATTAAACATAATTTTCCATATTTTTTGGAATGAGAAATTGCATAAAAGGACTGGCTGGAGGTGAATATTACAACCTTGCTCAAAAAGGGGGGAAAAGGATAAGCCAAGTACTTACCAACCAGTTAGCCTAACATCAGGAGTAGGAATTTAACCTGGAGCAGGGTTCAGGCAGGCAGGGGAGGGGGGGGGGCGGTGGGGAGGTGGCGGGGCGAGTGGCAAACATCCCCGATGTCATCAGCATGAGGCCCGGGTGGTTTTAACTCCCGAGCCTCATCTGCATGCTGCTGTTCAGCCGCCTGCCCAAAACAGGTGGGTAGGAGCAGATGGCCGGCAGGCAGAGCGAAACTTCGGGCAACACAAGACCAGTCGGCATCAAAGGCGGTTCGCCGGCAAGAAGGTAAGTCACGGGGAGGGGCTATTTTAGATGGAACCTGAATTCCCCCCCCTCCACCACCCCAGAATGAATCATCTGCCCCATGCTGGAATGGGTGGGAACAAATATTCTGTTATTTCAAAATCTGCCAAATTAGTACATTTTTTGGGACTCAATCCAATCAAAACAGAGGTTTGCCAGATCACACACCAGCAAAAGAAAATGTTGTCACAGGCTGGGGCTCTTTTCTCTAGAAAAGACAAGACTCGGAGATGATCTGGTAGGGGTCTTTAAAGTTAGGAAGGGGTTAAATAGGGAAGACGTAGAGAAGATGTTTCCACTTGTGTTGGAGTCTATAACTAAGGGCCAGAAATATAAAATAGTCACTAATAAATTCAATAGGGAATTTAGGAAAAACTTTTTTACCCAGAGAGTGGTGAGAATGTGGAACTCGCTACCACAGGGAGTGGTTGAGGCGAATAGCATAGATACATTTAAGGGGAAGCTAGATAAACACATGAGGGAGAAAGAAATAGAAGGATATGTTGATAGGGTGAGATCATGTGGAGCATAAACACCGGCATAGACCTGTTGTGCTGTAAATTCTATGCAATTCTAAGTGGAACTTAAACCTAACTGAACCACCAGCAAGGCAGAATTTCTTCTAAGAAATATAATGTAATATTTACAATTATTTTCCCACTACAAATATCTATAATGGTAAAGCAATGCCTTTGTTGCACAGTACTGAGTACTATTGAATGACTACACTGTAAGATGTGCTTGCAAAGATTGATGTTATTGACTTATTTTGGCCATAATGCACAAACCATGTTGGCAACTGTCAGTTGTAGATGTTTGTCTTTCTATCCTTTGAAATAAATCTTCACCTTTCGGGAACTGTTTAGTAAGTACTTGGAACGCTACAGTTATTTCCTGCTCATTGCCACGTGTGTCCAATTGGGGAAAAAACCCAATCAATTTGTATTGGCCCAGTGACTCACTTCTACCAGTTCTATTTCTATAATCTACTACATAACTCGTTTTTCCATTTGGTGGTCTTTTTAGTGTTGTGGTCAAAATTACAGAGAATAGTAGATGATGTTTTCCCCTGAAAAAATTGTCAGAATTCACCCTAGCTGCTTTTAAATCTGCCACCTGGAAACCCACCCCACCCCCAGCTCTCCTTTGCTCACAGTATAGTACGTCAGCCAAATGAGTTCACAACGGGAAGGCACTAAGAAAAGGCCAGGCTACTCTCCACAGGGGAACAAGGGGGAAATCAGCAAAATAGAAGTGCTGTGCATCTGCTAATAACTGGTTCAGAGCAGCACAAATGGAGGCCTCGGAGTAGGTTGCCTGCTGTCTTGGTGGCACGTGTGGTGCATGAGATCCAGAGAAAGCGGGACAAAATGACGAAAAACAAGTTTTGTCAATCTGCTAATGTTGTTGGTTTCAGTCAGTTCCTCTTTGGTGTGAATCTAAAAAGTTAGCTGGCCGTGGTCTGCTAGCTTTATATGTTGGCATATTATTGGGTGTGGGTTGAAACTTGCAGCCCCGCAATGTAACCATCAAGAAGGGACACTGGGCCAGGGTGAGAGGCTTCCCTTTAGCAATTGAGGGTTTACTTCCTAAGGGAGTCGTTCTGTCTTTGGGCCGTTCGTTACGCAGTTATACATTGAAGTCAACGGAAATGGAAATCAGGAGAGATGTGTAACAGGCTGCTGATCCGATATCGTTGTTTTACACCATCGCCCATAGTCAAAATTACCCAGTAACAGCTTTATCAGAGGCACAAGAGCAGAGGGGGTAAAGCAACATGTTTTTTAATAAATGTCATTTGTCAGTAGATTTTAGTAATGATGTCAAACTATGGATGTAGTTCTATGGGTTGATCACCAAATGGTGCTGTTGTCTTTTGAACTGTTGCTCTGGATGTTGACAATAAATTTGATATCAATTAGCCACTTTGATTTTTTTGCTAAAATTCGAGATCAGAGGAAAACATAGTCCTAATTTAGGGTTGTGTCTGAATAAGATAAGCCCAGTTATTATTTTTCCTCTTTTTATTTGTGTGAGCCTGATGTGTGTGTGTGTGGGCATATTTGAAGAAAACTTTTTTTTCATCATTTTGTCCCACTTTCTCTGGGTCTTGTGTACCACACGTGCCACCAAGACAGCAGGCAACCTACTCCTAGGCCTCCATTAGTGCTGCTCCGAACAAGTTATTAGCAGATGCACAGCACTTCTATATTCGTTCCAAATGGGGAATAGCCTAGCCTTTTCTCAGTGCCTTCCCGTTGTGAGATTTTTTTTTATTCGCTTCTGGGATCTGGCCACTGCTGACAAGACCAGCATTTAATGCCCTTCCCTAGTTGTCCTTGAGAAGGTGGTGGTGAGCCGCCTTCTTGAACCGCTGCAGTCCGTGTGGTGAAGGTACTCCCACAGTGCTGTTAGGGAGGGAGTTCCAGGATTTTGACCCAGTGACGATGAAGGAACGGCGATATCCTTCTAAGTCAGGATGGTGTGTGACTTGGCGGGGAACTTGGAGGTGATGGTGTTCCCATGCACCTGCTGCCCTTGTCTTTCTAGGTGGAAGAGATCGCGGGTTTGGGAGGTGCTGCCGAAGAAGCCTTGGCGAGTTGCTGCAGTGCATCTTGTAGATGATACACACTGCAGCCATGGTACGCTGGTGGTGGAGGGAGTGAATGTTTAAGGTGGTGGATGGGGTGCCAATCAAGCAGGCTGCTTTGTCCTGGATGGTGTCGAGCTTCTTGAATGTTGTTGGAGCTGCACTCATCCAGGCAAGTGGCAAGTATTCCATCACACTCCTTACTTGTGCTTTGTAGATGGTGGAAAGGCTTTGGGGAGTCAGGAGGTGAGACACTCGCCGCAGAATACCTAGCCTCTGACCTGCTCTTGTTGCCACAGTATTTATTTGGCTGGTCCAGTTAAGTTTCTGGTCAATGGTGACCCCCCAGGATGTTGATGCTGGGGGATTCGGTGATGGTAATGCCGTTGAATGTCAAGGAGAGGTGGTTAGACTCTGGCTTGTTGGAGATAATCATTGCCTGGCACTTGTGTGGTGCAAATATTACCTGCCACTAATCAGCCCAAGCCTGAACGTCATCCAGGTCTTGTTGCATGCGGACATGGACTGCTTTATTATCTGAGGAGTTGTGAATGGCGCTGAACACTGTGTTGTCATCAGCGAACATACCCATTTCTGATCCTATGTTGGAGGGATGGTCATTGATGAAGCAGCTGAAGATGGTTGGGCCTAGGACACTGCCCTGAGGAACTCCTGCAGCAATGTCCTGGGGCTGAAATGATTGACCTTCACCACAATGAATCACCACAACCATCTTCCTTTGTTCTAGGTATGACTCCAGCCAGTGGAGAGTTTCCCCCCTGATTCCCATTGACTTCAGTTTTACTAGGGCTCCTTGATGCCACACTTGGTCAAATGCTGCCTTGATGTCAAGGGCAGTCACTCTTGCCTCACCTCTGGAATTCAGCTTCTTTTTCCATGTTTGGACCAAGGCTGTAATGAGGTCGGGAGCCAAGTGGTCTTGCCAGAACCCAAACTGGGCATCAGTGAGCAGGTTATTGGTGAGTAAGTGCCGCTTGATAGCACTGTCGATGACACCTTCCATCACTTTGCTGATGATTGAGAGTAGACTGTTGGGGCGGGAATTGGCCGGATTGGATTTGTCCTGCTTTTTGTGGACAGGACATACCTGGATAGTTTTCCACATTGTCGGATAGATGCCAGTGTTGTAGTTGTACTGGAGCAGCTTGGCTAGAGGCGTGGCTAGTTTTGGAGCACAAGTCTTCAGCACGATAGCCGGGATGTTGTTTGGGCCCTTAGCCTTTGCTGTATCCAGTGCACTCAGCCATTTCTTGATATCACATGGAGTGAATCGAATTGGCTGAAGACTGGCTTCTGTGATGGTGGGGACCTCAGGAGTAGGCCGATATGGATCATCCACTCGGCATTTCTGGCTGAAGGTATTTGCAAATGCTTCAGCCTTGTCTTTTGCACTCACGTGCTGGGCTCCACCATCATTGAGGATGGGGATATTCATGGAGCCTCCTTTTCCCATTAGTTGTTTAATGGTCCACCACCATTCACGACTGGATGTGGCCAGACTGCAGAGCTTTGATCTGATCCGTTGATTGTGGGATCGCTTAGCCCTGTCTATAGCATGCTGCTTCCCCTTTTTAGCATGCATGTAGTCCTGTGTTGCAGCTTCCCCAGATTGGCCCCTCATTTTTAGGTACGCCTGGTGTTGCTCCCCGCATGCTCTTCTACACTCCTTATTGAACCAGGGTTGGTCCCCTGGCTTGGCGGTAATGGTAGAGTAAGGGATATGCCGGGCCATGAGGTTACAGATTGTGGCGGAATACAAATCTGCTGCTGCTGATGGCTCACAGCGCCTCATAGATGCCCAGTTTTGAGCTGCTAGATCTGTTCTGAATCTATCCCATTTAGCACGGCGGTAGTGCCACACATCACGAAGGAGGGTGTCCTCAGTGTGAAGACGGGACTTCGTCTCCACAATGACTATGCGGTGGTCACTGCTACCAATGCTGTCATGGACAGATGCATCTGCGACAGGTAGATTGGTGAGGACGAGGTCAAGTAGGTTTTTCCCTCGTGTTGGTTCTCTCACCACCTGTTGCAGTCCCAGACTGGCAGTTATGTCCTTCAGGATTTGGCCAGCTCGGTCAGTAGTGGTGCTACCGAGCCACTCTTGGTGATGGACATTGAAGTTCCCACCCAGAGTACATTCTGTGCCCTTGTTAGTCTCAGTGCTTCTTCCAAGTGGTGTTCAACATGGAGGAGTCCTGATCCATCAGCTGAGGGAGGGCGATAGGTGGAAATCAGCAGGAGGTTTCCTTGCCCATGCTTGACCTGAAGCCATGAGACTTCATGGGGTCCGGAGTCAATGTTGAGGACTCCCAGGGCCACTCCTTCCCGACTGTATACCACTGTGCCGCCAGCCCTGGTGGGTCTGTCCTGCCGGTGGGACAGGACATACCCAGGGATGGTGATGGAGGAGTTTGGGACATTGTCTGAATGTTCTTATGTCCTACATTCTCACACCAGGTGGGAAAGGCAACAGAGAAAATACTGATTCTGTGAGTATGACTATGTCAGGTTGTTGCTTGACTAGACTCAGAGATGGCTGAGAATTCAGCACCATGTTGGGACCATGAGCCTGAACCTACATTCCATCACTCCACAGTGCCTTGGCTTGTAATCCAGTGCACCACCCGTCCCTTTGAAGCATATTATTTTGCGTTAATAATGCTTAGTCATAAATCTGCAATATATATTCTGCTGCATATGAAATAGCTGTGATTTATAAAACTACAGGATTCATTAACACAGATTTCCATGCAATCAGAGGGCTTTTTAGAATCCTGTAGGAGTGGCTATAAACATAATCATGTCATTGCACCTGCATTTGTTGCCTTCTCACGAATCATCTTACTCATCTAGATCATGCAACACTATCAGAACCTGCAAAAGAAAGTCCATCATTGTCGGGAGCAGTCTCACAAAATCAACCTGTTGAAATCAGTCTAGACTCTAAATATTTATTATATGGTAACTCATTTTCTAGCATCTACAACAAACAAGTGCCAAATAAACAACCTTCGGGCTGGACAAGAAATTAGAAAAATAAATTCCCACCAATTAATGAATGTTTGGTGCCGATTCCCAGAAAATAACAGATAAGTATTGTAATGTATATACCTTTAAGGGGGTAACTACTTTTTACAGCTCATGTATACTGTAGTACCGGCAGTGACCACACCTGTATATAGCACTGAGTAGTAATCTGTACAGTTCAGTTCCAGAGTGAGCCACGTTGAGTAAACACCTGTTGTACCATTCTCCTGCAGTCTGTGTCTTAATACTGACGGACACAACATTGGCGATGAGGCAAATTCGATCCTACCTGCAACTCTGCATCACCTCCCAGGGATTCGTTCCTGGAGACCAGTAGATTGGAGGTCAAGGCCAGAGACACGGGCGTCGACCACGGGCAACCGCCCAGTCATCCAGCAGAGACTCAAGAATTGCGGGGGAGGCTGTTGAGAGCCAGGCTAGGCTTTCCAGTCGCGGTGGTCCAGCGAAACAGGCTGGCAACAGGTAGTGCGCAGACCCTTCCCGGACAGCGGCGGGCTAGAGCCCGACTGAGCCACACAGCAAAGGGCCGAGCAGCGTCGACGGGAGAGAGAGAGAGAGGGCAGAGCGCACAGGGCGCAGCCGGTGTTCAGGGGCCGAGCAGTGTCGAGGAGAGGGAGAGAGACGCGCAGAAACCCGCGAGGCGCCGCCATTGCCACGAGGACCGCCGAGAGCGGCGTTGGCAGCAGCGCAGGTGAAGCGCGCGAAACCTACAGAGCGCCGCCATTGCCACGAGGACCGCCGAGAGCGGCACTGGCAGCAGCAGGGGAGGAAGGGAAGCACGGGAGACGCCATTTTAAACCACACCCAAAATGCTGAAGAGTGGCAGTATCACCGCATTTGACAATGAAGTCGAAGATTGGACTACATATGTCGAATGAATAGAGGTATACTGCAAGGCAAATGAGGTGTCAGATGACAAGAAAGCGCCGGTATTGTTAAATTTAATGGGTGCAAAGACGTATGGCTTATTACGAAATCTAGTAACCCCAGCGAAGCCAGTGGAAAAGAGTTTTGGAGACATAGTGACGATACTACAGGAACATTTAAACCCCACACCGTTGCTGATAGCAGAAAGATTCAAGTTTCACAAACGGAACCAGCACAAGGATGAAAGCAATGCTGAATATTTAACAGAACTGCACAAACTATCGAAACACTGCCAGTTTGGAACGCGACTGGCAGATACCTTAAGGGACAAGTTTGTGTGTGGGCTTCAAAGTGAAGGAACCCAGAAACGGCTTTTATCTGAAAAGGACCTTACACTGGACAAGGCTTTCAGCATTGCGGTATCATATGAAGCAGCAGCACGGGGCGCTGCAGAGATACAACAGAGACCGCAAGAATATGGCTGTAATACAGAACAGAGAAGTGCTATCGCTGCGGCAGAACAACACACGACCACAATGATTGCTGGTTCAAAGACAAAGTGTGCAGACAGTGTGGAAAAGTAGGACACATAGCACGAGTCTGCAGGTCGGGAAAGAAAACCAGCAATAAGAAATCTCCAAAAGAAAAGTACAAGAAGGTACATAAGGTGACGGAGAATAGTTCAGACGAACAAAAGAGTGATACCGACTCCGAAAACAGGGAGCTGAGTGTATTGATTTCTTTGTGGGTTCAATGATGAGACATTTATGAAAGAGAATGAGTTTTAATCTAAAGTCTGTTCAACTCTTTATACAGCATTCAGGAGACACCATTATGCTAGTGATGCATCTAGAATGAAACTGAAACTAAACTCACTGCCTTGCTTCTCTCGGTCACATGCCCTCTGCTGGTCAGGCACAAGCAATCAATACATGCAATCATGCTGGTAGGCATCATAATCGAACAGGCAAATAACATCACTATTTGCTGATATCATTACATCTCCTTTTCTTAAAACAAAAGTATTTTACTTTTAACTAACAACATGTTTTCTTTGTATTAATCTGCATTTTAACTGTAACACTTAATGAACTTACATTATCATTATCATGATCAAGGTTTTTTAACCTTGCTTTGTGTGTTCACATGAAATATGTCAATACACTAGAACTTGAAGAACGAATAAGATAACATTACTTCCTTCAATAACAATAGTCCTTAAATTTGCTCAATGAGTCTCTCAGGAGGCTTCACGTGTCTTGAGGATTTTCTGATTGATTGTCCTTGAATCTGAGTTGTTGCCTCAGATGATTGGTTCTCAGCTGTGTGATCAGGTTGTTCAATAGTATCAGTCTCTTGACCTGCTGTGGCTGGTCCCATGAGAAGATCTCGACGATTTCTTCTCAGAACAGCACCCTCATCTGTCTGAATGGTGTATGATCTTGGTTGAACTTCACTCAGGACAGTTCCCTTCTGAGTCCATGTGTTTGTTTTGTCTTTGAACCTTACTTGGTCACTAGTGTGGAGTTCAGGTAGGTTTTGTGTTCCTCTGTCATAGTAGTCATAGTCATAGAGTCATAGTCATAGAGTTTTAGAGCACAGAAAGAGGCCCTTCGGCCCATCGTGTCTGCGCCGCCCATCCCTCCCTGTCCAGTCTAATCCCATTTTCCAGCATTTGGTCCATAGCCTTGTATGCAATGGCATTTCAAGTGCTCATCCAAATGCTTCTTGAATGTTGTGAGGGTTCCTGCCTCTACCACCCTTTCAGGCAGTGAGTTCCAGCTTCCAACCACCCTCTGGGTGAAAAAGTTCCTCCTCAAATCCCCCCTAAATCTCCTGCCCCTTACCCTGAATCTGTGCCCCCTTGTTATTGACCCCCCTACTAAGGGGAAAAGTTCCTCTTTATCTACCCTATCTATGCCCCTCATCATTTTGTACACCTCAATCAGGTCCCCCCTCAGCCTCCTTTGCTCCAAGGAAAACAACCCCAGCCTGTTGAGTCTTTCTTCATAGCTGAGGCGCTCCATCCCAGGTAACATCCTGGTGAATCTTCTCTGCACCCTCTCCAAAGCAATCACATCCTTCCTATAGTGAGGCGACCAGAACTGCACACAGTACTCCAGCTGTGGCCTCACCAGCGTTTTGTACAGCTCCATCATAACCTCCCTGCTCTTATATTCTATGCCTCTGCTAATGAAGGCAAGTATCCCATAAGCCTTTTTAACCACCTTATCTACCTGTTCCGCTGCCTTCAGGGATCTATGTACATGTACACCAAGGTCCCTCTGACCCTCTGTACTTCCTAGGGCCCTACCACTCATTGTGTATTCCCTTGCCTTATTTGTCCGTCCAAAATGCATCACCTCGCACTTTTCCGGGTTAAATTCCATTTGCCACTTTTCCGCCCATCTGACCAACCCGTTAATATCGTCCTGTAGCCTGAGGCTTTCCTCCTCGCAATTTACCACCCCACCAATTTTCGTGTCATCCGCGAACTTACTGATCATACCCTTTACATTCTCATCCAAATCATTAATGTAGATCACAAACAGCAAGGGACCCAGCACCGATCCCTGAGGTACCCCACTGGACACAGGCTTCCAGTCACAAAAGCAACCTTCGACCATCACCCTCTGCCTCCTGCCACTCAGCCAGTTTAGGATCCAACGCGCCAAGGCACCCTGGATCCCATGGGCTCTTACCTTCTTGACCAGTCAAAAGCTTTACTGAAGTCCATGTAAACCACATCCACAGCATTTCCCTCATCCACACACCTAGTCACCCCCTCGAAAAATTCAATCAGATTGGTCAGACATGATTTACCCTTGACAAAGCCATGCTGACTATCCCCGATTAATCCTTGCCTCTCCAAGTGGAGACTAATTTTGTCCCTCAGAATTTTTTCCAATAATTTCCCTACCACAGATGTTAGGCTCACTGGCCTGTAATTCCCTGGTTTATCCCTGCTACCCTTCTTGAATAATGGTACTACGTTAGCTGTTCTCCAGTCCTCTGGTACATCCCCTGTGGCCAGAGAGGTTCTGAAAATTTGTGTCAGAGCCCCTGCAATCTCCTCCTTTGCCTCACACAACAGCCTGGGATACATCTCGTCCGGGCCTGGGGATTTATCCACTTTTTGGCCTGCTAAAACTGCTTGTACCTCCTCCCTCTCGATGCTAATATGTTCAAGTATGTCACAGTCCCCTTGCCCGACTTCTATGTCTACATCGTTTTGCTTTTCTTTCTGTTGCTCTTTGAACTTCCTCACTTTCTCCCCCTCTTTTGTTTTCAGGAGGTTCTCCGGGATGGGTAGGTTTGACCTTAGCCGACGTCCCATCAGGAGTTGGGCTGGTGACTTACCCCACTCGAGCGGCGTTGTGCGGTATACAAGCATGCTTTGGTAGAAGTCAGTTCCACTGTCTTTTGCCTTGTACATCAGTCTTTTCACTGTGTTTGCGGGCTCTCCTGGGTAAACAGCTCTGGACAACGTGTCTGCTGTATACATCAGCTTACCCGGTGTGTACGCAACATTCAGTTCATCATAAACTGCCTCTCCTTCGCTTTCCACAACGAGGACTCTCTTTACCAGGTTCAGTCTCTCACAGGCTTTTAAACCTAGTATGGCTTGCACATCCTTTGGCACCACGATTAATACTAGCGTGTGCTCTCTGTCCTTGTGTGTTACTTTGACAATGCATCTTCCTTTCACTGGTATATCAGTACCTGAGTATCCTGTCACTTTCACTTTTATTCCATGTATCTTTGGTCTGGGTCTAATTTTCTTAAAATCAGTCTCTGATATCACGTTAACTTGTGCTCCAGTATCCAATTTAAATGGAATGTATATGTCATTCACTTTTAGTGTCAACATCCAGTCTCTTTCTTCTTTCCCGACACAGTGCTATGGCTTTTCCCAGGTCTCGATCTTGCTCTCTTAGCAGTCTTTCCCTTAGACCATTATCTGGAATACCACACACCAGTCTGTCTTTTATCAGCGAGTCTGTCAGTCCCCCAAATTCACACGATTTGCTTCGGTTTCTCAGTTCAGTCACATACTGATCAATAGTCTCACCCGCTTTCTGTACACATGTGAAAAATCTGTGCCTCTCAAACATCACGTTACGTTTAGGTATGCAGTAGGCCTCAAACTGTTCCATTATTTTATCTAGCTTCATTTTGTCTCCATTAGCAGCGAATGTGAAGTTATTATACACCTCCAGCGCTTCATCACCCACGACATGTAAGAACAGTGACGATTTCCTTATATTACTTTTCTCGTCAGCTCCGATTGCCGCTAAATACAACCCCACACGTTGTTTGAATCTCCTCCAATTTTCAGCCACATTACCTGTCAACTGAAGCGTCGCCGGTGGGTGTAAACCTTCCATTTTTTTCACTTCGTTAGCTATTCTCCAATGGTAAGCAACAATGTTCTCTTTTGGCTTGTTAATTTGTGGAGAGCTGATTTAACTTCAGATTTTTTCTCTTCTGTTCTCTTTCAGCCACTTCTGACACCATGTATTGATTTCTTTGTGGGTTCAATGATGAGACATTTATGAAAGAGAATGAGTTTTAATCTAAAGTCTGTTCAACTCTTTATACAGCATTCAGGAGACACCATTATGCTAGTGATGCATCTAGAACGAAACTGAAACTAAGCTCACTGCCTTGCTTCTCTCGGTCACATGCCCTCTGCTGGTCAGGCACAAGCAATCAATACATGCAATCATGCTGGTAGGCATCATAATCGAACAGGCAAATAACATTACTATTTGCTGATATCAT
This sequence comes from Somniosus microcephalus, assembly GCF_052327205.1. Taxonomy (NCBI): domain Eukaryota; kingdom Metazoa; phylum Chordata; class Chondrichthyes; order Squaliformes; family Somniosidae; genus Somniosus; species Somniosus microcephalus. The sequence continues at coordinate 132,158,162 of NC_140989.1, read as the reverse complement.
TATACTGAGTTGACTGAAACTACATAATGTGATCAAAACGGAGAATCACCGAACCATTTGGGTCACTCTCAAGATAGCAGGAGTCCAGGTAAAAATGGAATTGGACACAGGATCAGCCCTAACAGTCATAAACCGACGGGACTACGAGCGGCTATTCTCACACATTCCCTTGAGAGACACAAAAATTATTTTGAAGACGTACACAGGGCAAAAAGTCTACCCCAAAGGAAAAATAAGGGTGACCGTTATATATAACGGTAAGGAAACACCAAAACTAGACCTGTATGTATTGCAAGATGGAGGACCACCATTACTGGGATGTGAATGGATCCGGAAAATACAGCTGGATTGGCATTCCATACAAGCACTGACTGTGGCTGCCAAAAAGGATGACGACGTCACACCTGGGCGACTGTCAAAGATCCTAACCGACGCACAAGAAGTGTTCCAGCAAGGACTCGGAACACTAAAAGGCATGACAGCAACAAGTAAAATCGAAGAAAATGCAAGCCCAAAATTTTTTAAGGCCAGACCGGTACCATATGCGATCCGCCCAGCTGTCGAAGCAGAGCTGCAGAGTTTGGAACATTCAGGAGTACTGTCCAAGGTGGACTGGAGCGAGTGGGCTACACCCATCGTCCCTGTGATGAAAAAGTCATTGAGCAGCACGCCTGGGGAACCAAGGAAGGTTCGCATCTGTGGGGACTTTAAGGTAATAGTGATCCCAGTCCTTCACACCGTGCAATATCCACTTCCGCGGATTGAAGATATTTTCGCCTCGCTATCTGGAGGGAAACGCTTCACTAAGATTGATCTGGCCCAGGCGTATCTGCAAATGGAGGTAGAAGAAGCACCAAAAAAATGCCTCAGTATCAACACCCATAAAGGTCTCTACCAATACAACCGGCTGGTATTCGGGGTAGCATCAGCTCCGGCAATTTGGCAAAGGGCAATGGAACAAGTCCTGCAAGGGATCCCAGGGACCCAGTGTTATTTGGACGACATCCTGGTCACGGGCGAAAATGACAGTGATCACCTCGCCAACCTGGAGCAGGTGCTCACTAGATTGAAGGAATATGGGCTCCGAGCTAACCGCCCCAAATGCGAGTTTTTAAAAAACAGATCTCGTATTGTGGCCATGTTATCGATAAAGAGGGGTTACATAAGTCCCCAGAAAAGATTGAGGCAGTAGTCAAGGCTCCAGCACCTGAAAACGTGTCACAACTGAGGTCGTTCCTCGGGCTGGTAAACTACTACCATAAGTTCTTGCCAAATTTGTCTACAATACTACACCCACTGAACACCCTACTGCAAACTGGAGTGCCATTGAAGTGGAGTGACGAATGTAAATGAGCTTTCCAGAAGAGCAAAACACTAATCACATCAAAAGAGGTATTGGCCCATTTCAACCCAGCACTACCAATTCGGTTGGCGTGTGATGCGTCACCCTACGGCATTGGAGCGGTGCTGTCGCACAAATTCTCGGATGGCTCAGAGAGGCCAATAGCCTTTGCGTCACGATCACTAACCTCAGCCGAGCGTAACTACGCCCAGATTGACAGGGAGGCCCTCAGCCTAGTGTGGGGAGTGAAAAAGTTCAATCACTATCTGCACGGGCAGAAATTCACCTTGCTGACTGACCACCAGCCTCTTGTCTCCATTTTTAATCCGAAGAAGGGCGTTCCGGTGATGACTGCGCAACGACTACAAAGATGGTCACTCTTTCTAGGGGCGCACCACTATGAGATTGAATATAACAGCACGAAACAGCATGGAAATGCTGATGGGCTATCACGCCTGCCACTGCCTACTGCGGCGGAAGCACCAGCAGTGGATCCTGTCGAAATATTTCATTCGACTATAGTTGAATACCTACCGGTAACTAACGCTCGTATAGAAAAGGAGACCCGAAATGACCCGACACTGTCTCGGGTATATGATTTGACGGTGAAGGGATGGCCAGCACATGGCGACTCACTGTTGCCAGCATTCTCGACAAGAAGAGAACAGCTGTCAGTGTGCCGGGGGACCTTGATGTGTGGATCCCGAGTGGTAATTCCACCCAAGTTAAGGGATAGAGTGCTCAATGAGCTTCATGAGGGTCATCTGGGAGGGGTAAAAATGAAAAGCCTTGCCAGGGCTTATGTGTGGTGGCCGGGAATCGATAAACAAATCGAGGACCTGACCAAGAGCTGCTCAGGATGCCAGAAAGTCCAAAATGCACCACCACATGCCCCTTTACACCCATGGGAGTGGCTCTCATCTCCATGGCAATGGGTGCATATTGATTTTGCTGGTCCATTCATGGACTCAATGTTTTTAATAGCCATGGATGCACACTCAAAATGGCCTGAGGTCATCAAAATGTCCTCCACCACCACGGAGAAAACTATTGCAGTCCTACGAACCATTTTTGCCAGGAACGGCTTGCCAGAACAGATTTGCTCTGATAACGGACCACAGTTTGTGTCCGAAGAGTTCCGGAGGTTTATGAAGAAGAATGGGGTAAGGCATTACACATCCGCCCCGTATCATCCAGCCACAAATGGATTGGCTGAGAGGTTCGTACAAACCTTTAAGAAGGCAATAAAGGCTATGTACAATGACAACATTCCACTGCAGCATAAGATGGACAATTTCCTGTTCGCCTACCGGAATGCGACACATGCAGTCACCAACCAGGCCCCGGCCATGATGTTCTTTAACCGAAGGTTAAGCTCTCGCCTGGATTTGCTCAGACCAAACGTACAAAGAGATGTTGAGAGTAAGCAATTCCAGCACATCCATGAGAAGCCGACAAGGAGCTTCAATGTAGGGCAACCAGTCTTGGCCCGCGACTACCGAACAGAAAAATGGCAGCCAGGAACGATATGCACCCGGCAGGGCCCACTAATGTACACAGTGGACGTTGGGGAGAACATTGTGAGACGCCATGCTGACCAGATCCTAGAGTCACAGGAACAAGTCAACCCCATGCCTCGCCCATACGTACCTGGTGAGGAACCCGACGTACAGGTCGCATCTACCCCAGAAACAGTAGCATCGGAAGCTGATGACCCAACCGACGACAGGGTGCCAGAATCGCCTCCACACCAAGAGCGAGACACTCAGGAAAGGCGCTATCCAGAAAGGATCAGAAAGCCTCCCCAAAGACTGAATATATAAATGGACTATTTTCAGCTAACGTTGTATGTTAAAAGTGTTAATTGTAATTAATTTGATATTTAATTGTTAAATGAGTGTTATGGTACTGTTAATCTAAAAGGGGAGGAATTGTAATGTATATACCTTTAAGGGGGGAACTACTTTTTACAGCTCATGTATACTGTAGTACCGGCAGCGACCACACCTGTATATAGCATTGAGTAGTAATCTGTACAGATCAGTTCCAGAGTGAGCCACGTTGAGTAAACACCTGTTGTACCGTTCTCCTGCAGTCTGTGTCTTACTACTGACGGACACAACAAGTATCAGTTTAAGAATGAGATTGAACATTAAAAAGAACAAATCATCTTTAGGCATGATGGTTCCTAAGCGGCTGGAACTATGGATGCATTGTCTTTGGAATGCAACTGGTTACAGAATATAGGGTATTGACCTACATTGGCTCCTGGTCCGTCAATGCCTTGATTTGGAAATCCTCATCCTTGTTTTCAAATCTTTCCATGGTCTAGGCCCTCCCCATCTTCGTAACCACCTCCAGACATGGAACTCTCTGAGATCGCTGAGCTCCTCCAATTCTGGCCGCTTGTACGATTTTCTTTGTTCCACCATTGGCGGCTGTGCCTTCAGCTGCCTAGGCCCTAAGCTCTGAAATTCCCTCTTTAAACCTCTCCGCCTTTCTCTCCTCCTTAAAAGCTACCTCTTTGACCAAGCTTTTTGTCATCTGCCCTAATATCTTCTTATGTGGCTCGGTGTCAAATTTTGTTTGATAATCGCTCCTGTGAAGCACCTTGGGACGTTTTACTAAATTATACATCATCTGAAAAAGGAAAGGGATTGATGGGCCGAATTACCTTTTCTTGTTCCATACTTTCTTATGTCCTACATTCTCACACCAGGTGGGAGAGGCAACAGAGAAAATACTGACGGCTTGAAAATTGTCACTGCTTGATTTGTTATTGTATATTTATGAATTGATTCAATAAGAATTTGATTATTCAGCCCTTGAGATGAGGGAAGGCTGCGACCGGCTCCCAATATTTAAATAGAAAATTTGAAAATGATTTGCATCTTATGTACTATCTTATAAATATGACTGGCAAACTCTGTTGTGGAGGAAGAAGACAGATGATTGATATGATGTTGAAGTAACCTGATGATGCATTTTGACACAATAATGTATGTGTTTGTCAACGCCTCTTATAGTCAATTGCATCTGAGTAAAGGCAATTCTTCTCGATAAAGTTTTGCCATAAGTCCAGTTGTTTTTGTAAGCTTTTTAAAATGCTTTTTTTCTTCTGCTTTTCCTTCCTGAGGTTTCTCTGTTTGATGCATCTTCTCAGGCCAAGAGGTCAATCAGAAACATGATCCCATGGCATTCTATAGGTGGCCACCAGGATGCGTATAAGAGCAATCCGGGGGTGACTGAATTCCCTTCTTCCCTGCGACTGCCGATTGAATGGCGAGTTTCAGGCGCACTGTGTTTTGTTGAGAAATGCCACTCGTGCTGAGAAAAAAAATACCATTATGCACTTAGATCTGAGTTAATACTCTTTCTTGAGATATTTCCTCAAACTCTAATGTAGATTAATATTGGGAAGTGCTTAGTTTGCCTGCTGGTCTCTGAGATCTATTATGCTTGTGTAGGTTTCTGCATAATAAACATACAGACAACCATGGTTACTACAGAGCTGTTGTTACCATGGCAATATATCTATTGTAAAGCCTGCAGTGTTATTTTTGACAAAGGTTTAACTGTTTACTTTCTTCTATGTTACAGCTGCTGATAAACAGCATAAAACTGGACTGAATGTGCTGACACAGAACAAACCTGTGTTATGTCATTAGCCCTCTGAGCATGTTCAGCAGGGAACCTCACCTTTGGAGAGGGTACTCTGGGGCCATTTGAGATCTTCTTACTACTTCCCACATAATGACTATGCACAGTTAGAATCCGGGCCTTTGATAACGAGGCTTTTCCCAGTTTTATATATTTGTTTTAGGAATTTATTAATTTTTCCACACTTCTTGCTTGCATCTAATCCCCTTCAGCCAAGAGAGCAAGGCATTGAGAAGGAGTTAGCTTAGAGATGGATGAGAAAACCTAATGGTGAGAAACTGTTGAGAGGGATTTGAATTTCCTTGTACTCAAAACACAGAAAGTTAACATGCAGGTACAGCAAACAATTAGGAAGGCAAATGGTATGTTTGTAGGAATTAATGAATTCCTACGAATAACTGAGATCGACACAGGAGAGCAATTAAACAGGTCTTTACTCAAAGGAGATGCCACAGGGACTGCCTGGGCAGCCCCGTGGTTTGCGACGTGACATCATCGCGTTTGCCCGCGTTTTCCCGCGCTCTTAAAGGGCCGCGCCCCGTACATGCAAACTCTATATACAAAACACAGTAATGCCTAACACAATGGTACAGGTTTAGGCTGGTGTTAGAACATCGTTAAAGAGAATTATATACAGTTATCCAGAGTCATTCAGTGGTTCTGCCACATGCGCCCCACCAGAATTCGCTTTAACGGACAAAGTCAAATGGTGAGGGGGTCTGACAAGCCTGTCAGAACGACTCCTGTACTCTCGAGGCAGAGGCTGCTGGGCGGCTGGCGGTTTGGCGGGCGGTCGCACTTGGTCTGCTGTAACGACGATGGGTGGCCAACCCCATCTCGGCGGTTGTGCTGTCTCGACGGGGCGGTCGAGGTCTAAATGCGCTGGCTTTAAGCGGTCGACCGAAATGTGGTCCAGTTTACCACCGACATCTACCGTGAAGGTTTTGTCCCCTGCTTCCAACACGCGGAAGGGACCGGTATATGGGGCCTTGAGCGGATCCCTATGTGCATCATGGCGAATAAAAACGTATTCCGCCTTGTGAAGCTCCGTGGGAACGTGTGACCTCTGCGGCCCGTGATGCGAAGTGGGCACCGGTGCGAAACCTCTTGGTGACTAGCAAGCTGGGCAGACGCGGACCATGGCTCTGTCAATGTTGGTAGGAAGTCCCCTGGGACTCGCAGCGGCTGACCATAGACAAGCTCTGCTGATGAAGAGTGAAGGTCTTCTTTGAGGGCCGTGCGAAGGCCCAACAGGACCCACGGTAGCTTGTCTGCCCATCCAGCATCCTGGAGGCTGGCCCTCAGGGCGGCTTTCATTGAACGGTGGAAGTGTTCGCAGAGGCCATTCGCCTGTGGGTGGTAGGCTGTGGTGTGGTGCAATTTGACACCGAGTCCTTGGGCAACTGCATTCCAGAGTTCGGAGGAGAACTGCAGTCCCCTGTCCGACGAAATATCTGCGGGCACTCCGAAATGGGCGATCCAGGAGGAAATGAACGCCCTGGCCACGTCCGCCGAAGTAGTGGATGACAGGGGGACTGCCTCTGGCCATCTGGTAGTGCGGTCAACCATGGTCAGGATGTGTGAAAAACCATGGGAGGGTGGGAGTGGTCCTACCAGGTCCACGTTGACATGGTCAAAACGTCGTTCCGGAACTGTGAAGGCGGCCAACGGGACTTTGATGTAGCGCTGTACCTTAGCCTTTTGGCAGACCACGCAGGTGTTGGCCCAGTCGCAGACATCTTTGTGCATGCCATGCCATACGAATTTCGCTGACATCAGTTTCTGAGAGGCCTTCATTCCAGGGTGTGACAACCCATGTATGACATCAAACACTTTGCAGCGCCAGACGACCGGCATGACAGGGCAGGATCCTGTACGGAGACGTCACACAACAGCGTGGTACCTGCCGAATGGAACTTGACGTTGGCCAACTGGAGGCCAGTGATGGCCATTCTGTAAGCCTGGACTTCCGGGTCTGAGGCTTGGTCCGCTGCCATGAGGGCATAGTCGATGCCCAAATGAACCGCATTGACGATCGCGCGGGAGAGGCATTCTGCCACCAGGTTGTCCTTACCGGCCACGTGCCGTATATCCGTGGTGAATTCGGATATGTAGGTCAGTTAACGCTGCTGTCAGGCTGACCACAGTTCGGCGGTCTTGGACATGGCAAAGGTCAGCGGCTTATGGTCCACAAAGGCGGTGAAAGGACATCCTTCCAGAAGGAACCAAAAATGGCAGATGGCCAGAAAAAGGGTGAGCAACTCCCGGTCGAACGTGCTGTATGCTCTCTCATTCTGCCGTAGTTGACGGCTGAAGAATGCCAACAGCTGCCATGTCCCATTCACCCACTGCTGTTGCACGGCACCGACTGCGTAGTCCGACGCCTCGGTGGTGAGGGCGATGGTGGCTCCTGGCAGCGGGTGCGCCAGCATGGTGGCGTTGGCTAAGGCGCTTTTGGTGTCGGCGAACGCTCGGGCCATGTCATCCGTTCAGTCTACCGGGTTCTTGCCAGTCTTGCCCTTGAGGGCCTCATACAGGGGCTGCATGAGTAGTGCTGCCTTAGGCACGAAACAGTGGTAAAAGTTTACCATGCCTAGGAATTCCTGCAGGGCCTTTATGTTCTGCGGGCGTGGAAAAGATGTCACCGCCTCTACCTTCGAAGGTAAAGGAACCGCTCCCTCTGAGGTGATGCGATGCCCCAGGAAATCAATTTGGTGCAGGCCAAACTGACACTTGGCCGGGTTGATAATCAGGCCGTGTTGGCTGAGGCATCGAAAAAGGGTGCGCAGGTGACAGGTATGTTCCTCCTTGGTAGGACTGGCAATTAGAATATCATCCAGGTAGACGAAGAGGAACTTGAGGTCCCGCAGCACGGAGTCCATCAGGCGTTGGAAAGCCTGGGCTGCATTCTTTAACCCAAACGGCATCCATAAAAACTCGAAGAGGCCGAATGGGGTGATGACTGCGGTCTTCTGGACGTCTTGTGGATGAACTGGGGCCTGGTGGTAGCCCCAGACGAGGTCGACTTTTGAGAACACGGTGTTCCCTGCCAAATGGGCAGAGAAATCCTGGAAATGGGGGATCGGGTACCGATCAGGAGTGGTGGCGTCGTTTAGCAGTCGATAGTCGCCGCAGGGCCTCCATCCGCCACCAGGCTTTGGGACGATATGGAGGGGCGAAGACCAGGGACTATTCGACCGGCGAATAATCCCTAACCGTTCCATGGTTGCGAACTCCGCCTTTGCGACCGCCAGCTTGCCAGGTTCCAGGCGCCGGGCCCACGCGTAGACCGGGGGGCCGTTGGTGGTGATGTGGTGTTCCAAACCGTGTTTCGTGGCTGTGGAGGAGAACGTGGGTCTTGTCAGGTCGGGGAATTCGCTGAGCAGGCGAGCGAACTCATCAGGAGTCGGGAACCCACAGGAGACGGTGCGTGACGTAGTGTTACTGCGGTAACACAGAAGAGAATTAAAAGTTGCTGTGTTGATCAGCCGCCGGTACCTAACGTCGACCAGGAGGCTGTTGGCGCACAGGAAATCCGCGCCGAGGAGGGGCTGGGAAACTTTGGCCGTAACAAACTCCCACTGAAAACGTTGCCCCCCGAGGCACAACTCCGCTCGCCGTCTGCCGAAGATCCGAATTGTTCCGCCATTGGCCGCTTCAAGGGCGGGGCCGTGATTCCCCGTCTGCACATCGAGGGCGGACGCAGGTAAAATGCTGCACTGCGCTCTGGTGTCGCACAGAAAACGACGACCGGAGAGAGTATCAGTGATGAACAGCACTTTTCCCGCATTGCCGACCGCCATCGCGGCCGCGGGATGCCCGTTAGAACCGTTCCTCGGTGGTCGCAGTGTCAGTTGTCAGTTTTTTGGGGGAAAACTGCAGGGAGGGTGGCAACGCTTCGCCTTCGCGCCGAACTGCGCATGGTAGAAACACAGCCCAGCAGGTTGACGAGCTGGGGCGGCATCTGCGGGGGATGGGTGCCTCATGGCGGCGCAGTACTGCCGAGTTAAAGCCAAAATTTTGTCAGCCTCCGCAGCGAGTGTTGCGCAGTCTTCTATTTCAGATCTGGCCAGGGCAGCTTGTACCTGTTCAGGCAGTTGGCTGAGGAAAATCTCGCGGAATAGGAAACATTCCCGTTCTGAGCCCAGGAGTGTGAGCATTTGGCTCATCAACTCTGAAGGCTTGGAGTCCCCGAGCCCGGGCATAGCGAGTAATCGATGGGCGCGCTCCGATTTTGTGAGCCCAAAAACATGCAGTAACCGCGCTTTAAGGGTTTCATACTTGGGGGGTTTTCGAGGAGGCTGACAATCCGAGAGGCGGTAGAGCTGTCGAGTGCGGAGACCACATAAAGATATTTGGTCTGATCCGCATCGATGTTCCTCAGGGCGAACTGGGCCTCGACCTGAATAAACCACGAGGGCACTTGTTGCTCCCAGAACTGCGGTAGCTTTAGTGAAACGACGTTTGCTTCCATGCTGTGCTCTTCTTTTGTGAAAACGTTCACAAAAACGGGGTCACCAATGTAGGAATTAACGAATTCCTACGAATAACTGAGATCGACACAGGAGAGCAATTAAACAGGTCTTTACTCAAAGGAGATGCCACAGGGACTGCCTGGGCAGCCCCGTGGTTTGCGACGTGACGTCATCGCGTTTGCCCGCGTTTTCCCGCGCTCTTAAAGGGGCCACGCCCCGTACATGCAAACTCTATATACAAAACACAGTAATGCCTAACACAATGGTACAGGTTTAGGCTGGTGTTAGAACATCGTTAAAGAGAATTATATACAGTTATCCAGAGTCATTCAGTGGTTCTGCCACATGTTGACCTTTATTGCAAAGGAGTTGGAGTACAAGAATAAGGAAGTCTTGCTGCAATTGACCACACCTGGAGTAGTGTACAGTTTTGGTCTCCATACGTAAGGAAGGATATACTTGCTTTAGAGGGCATGCAACAAAGATTCCTGGGATGTAAGGGTTGTCCAATGAGGAGAGGTTGAGTAGAATGGGCCTGTACTCGCTGGAGTTTAGAAGAATGAGCAGTGATCTCATTGAAACTTATAACATTCTTCACAGGGTAGATGCTGAGAGGCTGTTTCCCCTGGCTGGAGAGTCTAGAACTAGGGGGGCATAGCCTCAGGATAAGGGGTCAGCCATTTAGGACTGAGATGAGAAGAAATGTCTTCACTCAGCGGGTTGTGTATCTTTGGAATTCTCTACCCCAGAGAACTGTGGATGCTCAGCCGTTGAGAATATTCAAGGCTGATATCAATAGATTTTTGGACTCTAAGGGAATCAAGGGTTATGGGGATTGGGCGGGAAAGTGAAGTTGAGGTTGAAGATCAGCCATGATCTTATTGAATGGAGGAGCAGGCTCAAAGGGCCTACTCCTGCTCCTATTTTTTATGTTCTTATGTTCTTAGAAGGGACATTAGTTTTTTTTCCTCTTCTTGAGATGAAACGCTCTGGAACTAGAAAGAAACCTTGGCTAGAAGCCTGGCTGACTGCAACAAAAAAACTATGGTGGTAGCCAGAAGGAGCATATCTCTCCCTTTTCCAGAGGCACAAATCTGTTACATTCTGTGCAATGCCCAATTATATTTGTTCCACTTTTATTTGCAGAATGATTGCAATTGAAAAACACTCAAAATGTCCTACCTGTCCCCCACCCCCCGCCGCCCCCCACCTCCATTAACAACAGATAATAACATGTGCAGTATATTGTTAAACAGAGAACAGAAGAAGTAATGCATCATTAGAGTGTTTACTGCATGGTCACTAGATCTGAGTTGCTCGACCACATTTTTATTCATCGCCATGTTACATCACTTCTTAATGGTGTATAAATGGCATGTAGCCACAAAATGGTTTTTGATAAAAGCATCTTGCTCACATGTATAATGGGCTGGGATTTTTAAAACCAAAATACTATGGAGATTTTTTTCATTTCACCAACAGTGCGATGAAGGGATTATTTTTACGGCATCATATGAGGCGATAAGACCATTTACTCCTAGATGGTCTGTCAAATTTCTGACTCACTGGTTACCAGGAAGGCAAAATAATGAGGATATGCATATTTATGGAGTGGCACAAAGTGGCATTTTATGCTTTTAAATTCACCAGCTGCACTAAAAAGCAATTAATGCCATGATCATTAACAAACTAAAAAAAGTAGCATTCTGTCCTCAATATATTAAATGAGACTGGTTTACTTGCTGTTCCCAAGTAGGTAATGTAATACGACAATATAAGAAAAAATTTCAGTTACAAAATGTATTTATTTAAAATATGTTAAAGGTGTTTACTCATTACAGCTTTTTTTTCTTTGTTGTTCTTGCAATAATGGGTTCTAGCCTTAGGCTGTTTTGCTTTTTGTGTGTGTGTATCAGGTGAGACAACAAGCTGCAATCAGAGACAATTATAACAAGGAAGGTGTCTCCCAATTTCACCCTGGTAGTTGCTGGCAACGTACAGACATGGAGGAATTGCATTATGGCTATCAGCCGGCAAGTTGCAGATGAACAAGCTACCCTGGTTTAGCAAGAATTGCTATATTTCTTGTATAATCCTGTTCAAAACAACAAGGCCCCTTTAACATTTTTTGTTGACATCAATGTGCAATGTGTTATTCATGGCTTTGTTCATCATAACATTAATTACATGGATGTTTTGTCCAGGCTGTGCAGCACCTGCCTCCCTGTGAGAAACACATTAGTGGCAGGTTGCCGAGGAGGCACAGTCCTGATTGATTCCCAATGAGCTTCACCAGAAGAATCAAAGAGCACAGAAGGAGGATATTTGGCCCATCGTGCCTGTGCCGACATTTTGAAAGAGCTATCCATATAGTCCCATTCCCCTGCCCTTTCCTCATCTCTTCTTCTTAGGCAGTCCCTCGGAACCGAGGATGACTTGCTTCCACATTAAAAATGAGTTCGCAGGTGACTAATGAGTCCAATGCGGGACCTACAGTCTCTGTCACAGGTGGGGCAGACGGTGGTTGAAGGGGCGGGTGGGTGGGGTGCTTGGGTTGACGTGCACCCCTTGCGCTGCCTGCGCTTGGCTTCTGCTTGCTCCCGGCGAAGAGACTCGAGGTGTTCGGCACCTTCTCGGATGCTTCTCCTCCACTTTATGCGGTCTTGGACCAGGGATTCCCAGGTGTCGGTGGGGATGTTACACTTTTTCAAGGAGGCTTTGAGGGTGTCCTTGAAGCGTTTCCTCTGCCCACCTGGGGCTCTCTTGCCGTGTCGGAGCTCCGAGTAGAGCGCTTGTTTTGAGAGTCTCGTATTGAGCATACGGACAATGTGACCCGTCCATCGGAGCTGATCGAACGTGGTCAAAGCTTCGATGCTGGGGATGTTGGCCTGAGCGAGAACACTGACGTTGGTGCAGCTATCCTGCCAATGGATTTGCAGGATCTTGCGGAGGCAGCATTGGTGGTGCCTCTCCAGTGCTTTGAGGTGCCTGCTGTACATGGTTCATGTCTCTGAGGCATACAACAGGGCGGGTATCGCTGCTGCTCTGTAGACCATGAGCTTAGTGCCGGGTTTGAGGTCCTGGTCTTCAAACACTCTCTTCCTCGGGCGACCGAAGGCTGCACTGGCACACTGAAGGCAGTGTTGGCCCTCGTCATCGACGTCTGCCCTTGTTGACAGTAGGCTCCCAAGGTATGGAAAGTGGTCCACGTTGTCCAAGGCCTTGTCATGGATTTTGATAATCGGGGGACAGTACTGTGTGGCGGGGGCAGGTTGGTAGAGGGCCTTTGTCTTACAGATGTTTAGTATAAGGCCCATGATCTCGTACTCTTTGGTGAAGGTGTTGACGATGGTTTGGAGTTCGACCTCCGAGTGAGCGCAGACGCAAGCATCGTCTGCATACTGTAATTCGACGACAGAGGATGGGACGACCTTGGATCTGGACTGGAGGCAATGGAGGTTTAACAGTTTCCTGTTTGTTCTGTAAATTAGCTCCACTCCAGCGGGGAGCTTACTGAGGGTGAGATGGAGCATTACAGCAAGGAAGATTGAGAAGAGCGTTGGTGCGATGACACAGCCTTGCTTGACCCCAGTTCGTATGTGAATTGGGTCTGTGGTGGAACCGTTGGTCAGGATCACGGCTTGCATGTCGTCGTGAAGCAGGCGGCGGATGATGACAAACTTTTGAGGGCAGCCGAATTTCAGGAGGACACTCCATAATCCCTCACGGTTGACAGTGTCGAAGGCCTTTGTGAGATCAAAGAAGGCCATGTACAGCGATTTGTGCTGCTCTCTGCATTTCTCTTGCGGTGAAGATCATGTCCATTGTGCCTCTTTCCTTTCCTCATAGCCCTACAAATTTCACCCTTTCAAGTATCAATCCAATTCACTTTATTATCTGTTGTTAATACATTGTCACATTAGCAGTTTTCTCCAGATAAAACTGCTGAGAGGGTCATACAAGAAATACTGCCAGTTTTATGTCAAAGAATTTAGGTTGTATCTCTTTCTTCTACTTAGACTGGGGAGCATTTTGGATATCATAGCACTAAAGGTTGTCCAGCTAAAGAAAAAAAAAGAAAGACTTGCATTTATACAGCACCTTTCACGACCACTGGACGTCCCAAAGCACTTTACAGCTGAAATAAAGAGTAGATTGCCTTTCAAAAGCTAGGCTTTATTAACCTTAAAAAACCAGCAAGTACACGTTGAGCACCCAGTCTCAACCAAACTGTAGAAAACTGAATTTAAGATGGCCACCACAGGTCACATGGAATCAACTAACCAATAAGTTTACAGCATATATCTCAAGGCAGGAAAACAGGCAACCAATTACAATGCTTCTTATAAAACAAGAATAATCACCACATTCACCCCTCCTTTTAAAATATACTTCAACCTAGGTAGCCTTTACAGTTTACAATTAGTTATTTATGACTAGAGCAATACATGTATAATGCCTTCAACAATTTTAAAATTTTACTATTAAATTATTAATTATTTTAAAAGTCCATTTTTAATCGGTCGACCAGATATCTTGTTCGTGTCGACCTTCTTAGCCTTGGTGGAGTTCCTTGCCCTCCCACACCAGGAGACACAGAAATATCTTCTGCAGGGAGGCTATCAATATCCCGATTATCAACGGTTTCCGGATTGGAAGTCCCATTAGAAGGTAAACTGGGGAGGGTCATGAACATCCGTCGGGGGCAGACTAAGAGAATTGTAAGTGTCTGCAATAGGATTGGAAATGTTCGTAGTATCTGTGACGACATCAACATTATCTGAATTATGGCTATTGTTAATGTCCTCAGGAGAGGGCTGGCCACCACAAGGAGCTAAGTCTTTAACTGAAACCATACTTTCTTTCCCATCTTGGAATCGAATGTGAGCATATTGGGAATTTGCCTCCAATAGCTCCACCTCCTTCACTAAAGGATCATACTTTGACAGTCTAACATGGCGTCGGAGCAGCACAGGTCCCTGCATAGTAAGCCATGAAGGTACCGAATATCCCGTAGTGGATCTCCGCGGATAGTTGAAGAGCCTTTCATGGGGAGTCACATTAGTAGCCGTTGAAAACAATTATCTAATGGAATGCAGGGCATCAGGCAGTACCATTTCCCACTGTGTATTCTTAAGGTTCTGGGATGTCAAAGCCAACATAACTGCCTTCCAGATCACCCCATTGTATCGTTCGCACTGTCCATTACCCTGGGGATTATACGGGGTAGTTCTGCTAGTAGAAATTCCCCAACTCTGGAGGTATTCCTTCAACTGGGAAGACATAAAAGAACTTCCCTGATCCGAATGGATATACGCAGGCATCCCAAAGATGACAAAAAGTTGAGTCAGACATTTAATAACTGTAGCAGCTGATACATCTGCACAAGGAAAAGCAAAAGGGAACCTTGAAAACTCATCTACAACAGTAAATATATATCGATTCTGAGTCGTTGAAGGAAGAGGCCCCTTAAAATCAACGCTCAGGCGTTCAAAAGGAGAAGTAGCCTTTATAAGATGGGCTCGTTGAGGCTTAAAGAAATTCGGTTTACACCGGGCGCAGACAGAGCATGACGAAGTCATCCGCTTGACGTCTTCAACTGAAAAGGGCAAATTCTTACTGCGTACGAAGTGTATCATCCTCGTAACACCAGGATGGCACAAAGCATTATGAAGATTAATAAGCGTATCTCCGTGAAGCACAGAACAATAAGCCCTCGACAGCGCATCAGCGGCAACATTATCCTTCCCCGGACGATAGACTATATCGAAATGGTAGCATGCCAACTCGATCCTCCACCTCATTATTTTATCATTCTTAATCTTTCCGAAATGTTTGACATCAAACATGAAGGACACAGATTTTTGGTCAGTTACTAACGTAAAATGTCGCCCAGATAAATAATGTCTCCATTTACGCAGTGCTTCTACTACTGCGTACGCCTCTTTCTCTATTGATGAATGTCTCTGCTCACTATTGCTCAGAGTACGTGAGAAAAAGGCCACAGGTCTTCCATTTTGGTTCAGGGTAGCCCCAATTGCAAAATCGGAAGCGTCCATCTCAATCACGAAGGGAACCTGCTCATCAATAGAATGCACAACTGCTCCAAGGATATCCTTTTTAAGATCAATCAGTGGTCGCAGCCATTCTGGATCTGGTTTAATCTTGTTTCCCGAGATAATATACCCCAGTAAATTTACCTCGGTGGTCGAAAAGATACACTTCTCTTTATTGAAAGTTAAGCCAACTTTTTCCGCAACTTGAAGGAATCTTTCTAGATTAAAATCATGCTCCACCCTTGATTTGCCACACACCGTGATGTCATCTAAATATGAGAAGGTGTCAGAGAGAGAGTTATCACTTATAAAAGCATCCATTGCCCGTTGAAAACAGGCGACACCGTTAGTAACACCGAATGGTACTCGGCAAAACTGGTACAGCTTTCCGCCAGCTTCAAAGGCCGTATATGGTTTGTCCCTCTTAGCGATAGGAATCTGATGATAAGCACTCTTTAGGTCAATAGTGCTAAAAACCTTATATTGAGATACTTTATTGATAAGCTCATCAATCTTAGGCAGGGGGTACGCATCTAATTGAGTATACCTGTTAATAGTTTGAGAGTAGTCTATCACCATTCGCTTCTTATGTCTCTCATTAGTGGTGACAACTACCTGTGCCCGCCAGGGCGAAAAACTAGGTTCAATGATTCCTTCCGATAAAAGACGTTGAACTTCAGAATCAATAAATTCTTTATCCTGACTGCTATACCTTCTTGACTTGGTAGCAATTGGCTTACAGTCCGGCATCAAATTGGAAAAAAGTGATAATGGAGAAATGAATAAAGAAGTTAATCCACAAATAGACAAAGGTGGCTTGGTTCCTCCGAAAGAAAGACTGAGGGACTCATGTAATTGAAGCACATCATGACCAATCAAAATGTCCGCACAGAGATTAGGCAGAACGGATAGGCGTATATCAGTATACGTATTACCTAGGAGAATTAATTTCACAAGGCAACAACCAGCTACTTGTGAGGTGAGAGTCGGCTGAGCCATACACACCTGATAGGAAACAGGCGAAATTTTCAAACGCTTCTCCCTCACAAACTGAAGACTTATAAAGCTCTCAGTACTGCCCGTATCTATAAGGGCCTTCACTTCTAACCCATTAACTTGGGCCATAACTATAGCTTTGTTTAGGCCATGGGAAAAGGCGGCAGAAACTGATGCAATAAACGCCCTATCTAAAGGCTGAATGGTCGCAGAGGAGGCAACCGATTTGCAAACATGTGTGTAATGACCTCCCTTGCCGCATTTACTACACACAGCCTCCCGGGCAGGGCACTTCAGACGGGGGTGCCGGGCGTTCCCGCAAAAATAACACTTCTGAATCCTAGAGGCAACAGCTGCCGAAGTAGAAACTGTTTCGGAATCTGGTAAACCACTCCTATTAAATCCATGTAACTCCCTTTCATCCGGAACTGCCGAAACCACGGTCGCAGGCCGATCAAAAAGAGCATAAGAATCCGAACTTCTCTGAGCCAAATCCAATGTAGAGGCTTGCTCAAAAGCACTCTTAAGATCCAAGATCTTATTTTCTAATAACCGCTGACGAATTGATCTAGACAGTAATCCATTAATAAATGCATCCCGTACCGACTCTTCCCTATGTTCTTCTGCAGACACGGCCTTATAATTACAGTTAGCACCAAGGCGCCGGAGTGCTTGTAAATAAGGATCCAAGGATTCTCCCGCCTGCTGCCTACGGGCAGGTAAAAGGTGACATGCAAATACCTCATTTTTGGGTTTAACAAAAAAAATTTCCAACGTAGCAATAGCCAATTCATAAGTTTCACAGTCCAAAATATACGTATACACATCCGGAGCAATGTAGTTGATTAGTATATCCAACTTATTTAGAGATTGCTGATCCAACACACCCAAAAAGTTTTTAAATGTACGATACCAATGTTTCCATTGATCATCCACTCCTGCAGAATTAGGGTCAGCCAGCATTAAATCGTTCCGGTCGAAGATATCGTTCCATTATAGCAAAAGGTTAATAAATTGAAATAAAGAGTAGATTGCCTTTCAAAAGCTAGGCTTTATTAACCTTAAAAAACCAGCAAGTACATGTTGAGCACCCAGTCTCAACCAAACTGTAGAAAACTGAATTTAAGATGGCCACCACAGGTCACATGGAATCAACTAACCAATAAGTTTACAGCATATATCTCAAGGCAGGAAAACAGGCAACCAATTACAATGCTTCTTATAAAACAAGAATAATCACCACAACAGCCAATGAAGTACTTTTTTTGAAGAGTGGTCACTGTGGTAATGTAGGAAACACGGCAGCCAATTTGCACACAGCAAGTTCCCACAAACAGCAATGAGATCATGACCAGATAATCTGTTTTAGTGATGTTGATTGAGGGATAAATATTGGCCAGGGCACCAGGGCTAACTCTGCTGCTCTTCTTCAAAATAGTGCCATGGGATCTTTTACATCCACCTGAGAGAACAGACAGGGCCTCAGTTTAACATCTCATCTGCACTTCCAACAGTGCAGCACTGCAATGGAATATCAGCCTAGATTTTTGTGCACAAGTCTCTGGACTGGGACTTAAACCCACCAACTTTCTGATTCAGAGGCAAGGGTGCTACCAACTGAGCCACAGCTGACACTTATTCAAAATTACTGAAACCTGCCTGTATTTATTTAACTCAACCTCCAACCAACATGTTTAGTGTTGTGTATGTACCTTTAAGAGAATAACTGGTCTCAGACTGCAGTACCGGCAGTGACCACCCCTGTATAAAAGGCGCTAGTGAGCCTCTGTGTTTTTAGTTTCACTATTGACTTCCACCAGTAAAGACTTATTTTGTTCCACTCCTGCAGTCCGTGTCTCAATTGTTCACGGACGTAATACTGGCGACGAGTAAGAAACAAACTTACCTGCAACTCGGCAGCACCTCAGACGACGTTTTTGAAGGTTGAAGCCAGAAGAAAGAAAAAAAATAGAATCCAAAGAAACTCGAGAAACGGGCGTCGACCGTGGGCAACCGCCCTCCAAATCGTTGGATTGAAAACTTGCAGGAGAGACTGTCAAGAGCCAGGCTTGGTTCCCCAGTCTGTGGTTTCCCAGCTAATCGGGCTGGTGGCAGGTAGTGCACTGATCCTTCCTGGGCTGCGGCAGGCTAGAGCTCGATCGGGTGGCTCTGTAACAGGGCCAGGCAGCGAGTCGGGAAGCAAAGAGAGAGAGAGAGGGTGGAGCACACAGGGCGCGGCCGGTGCTTCGAAGCCGGGCAGCGTTCGGACCTAAGAAGACGGAGGGAAGTGTCCCAGAGGGTCCGCTCCACGACGGGAAAATAATTTTAAAAAATATTAAACGCGCAAGAAACCGTGGAAAGCAGCGCTAACAATAGCGGGAGGTGCCATTTTGTTAAATCAGGGAAGAAGGCAAAGCGCGGGAGGCGCCATTTTAGATTTGCAAAATGCCGAAGACTGGCTGTATCACTGCTTTTGATAATACAATAGAGGACTGGGCCACGTATGTGGAAAGAGTCGAGGTATATTTCGAGGCAAACGAAATAGCGGAGGAGAAAAAGGCATCGATATTGCTAAACTTAATGGGCGCTAGAACGTACGGCGTATTGCGGGACCTGATTACTCCAGCCAAACCGAAGGCGAAGAGTTTTAACGAAACTGTTGCTGTCCTACAGGAACACCTAAACCCTGCACCGCTGTTGATAGCAGAAAGATTTAAATTCCACAGGAGAACTCAGCACAAAGATGAGAGCAATGCTGAGTATCTTACGGAACTACGCAAGCTATCAAAGCACTGCCAGTTTGGAGCAGGACTGGCAGATACCCTACGGGACAAATTTGTCTGTGGACTCCTGAGTGAAGGAACACAGAAGAAGTTACTCACAGAGAAAGAGCTGACGCTAGATAAGGCTTTCAGCGTGGCAGTATCATATGAAGCAGCAGCCAGGGGAGCTGCAGAAATTCAACAAAAACCACAGGAATACGGCACCCACGAAATGACACGGGGATTTGCAAAATGTTATCGCTGCGGCAGAACTAACCATGACCAGAAGGACTGCTGGTCCAAAGACAAAATATGCAGGCAATGCGGGAAGATGGGACACATTGCACGAGTTTGCAGGTCTGGGAAGAAGACCAGCGACAACAAAAAGGCTACTAAGGAATCGTGCAAGAAAGTACAAAAGATGACGGACAGTAGTTCCGAAGACCAGATGAGCGATAGTGAATCCGGGAACAGGAGACTAAGCTGTCTCAAACTTCACAATGTAATCGCAAAAGCGGATCACCGGACCATTTGGGTCACCCTCACGATAGCAGGGTCCCAAGTTAAAATGGAATTGGATACAGGATCAGCGCTAACCATCATGAATCGACGAGACTACGAGTGGCTATTTTCACACATACCCTTGAGAGAGACATCCATCGTCTTGACGACGTATACAGGGCAAAAAGTATACCCCAGAGGAAAAATAAGGGTGCCTGTCGAATACAACGGCAAGAAAATACGGAAATTGTATCTCTACATACTGCCAAATGGCGGACCACCGTTATTGGGATGGGAATGGATCAGGAAGATAAACTTAGATTGGCACTCCATTCATGGAATGACGGTGGACGGTAAAAAAGATGAAGACGTCACTCCTGGACGATAGTCAACAATCTTAGCTAACGCCAAAGAGGTATTTCAACAAGAGCTGGGCACGCTTAAAGGTGTAACCGCCTTGATAAAAATAGAAGAGAATGCAGTTCCCAAGTTTTTCAAAGCAAGACCAGTACCATATGCAATTCGCCCAGCCGTCGAGGCAGAGCTGGAGAATCTGGAGAAGGCGGGCGTGTTGTCTAAGGTTGACTGGAGCGAGTGGGTGACACCTATCGTTCCTGTCATGAAGAAAACGTTAAGCAATAAGTCCGGGGAGCCAAGGAAGATTCGCATCTGTGGGGATTTCAAGGTGATGGTGAACCCAGTCCTTCACACAGTACAATATCCTCTTCCAAGGATAGAAGACATCTTCGCCTCACTGTCTGGAGGGAAGCATTTTACAAAAATTGACCTAGCACAAGCATATTTGCAGATGGAGGTTGAAGAGTCCTCTAGGAAGTATCTCACGATAAACACTCACAAAGGTCTTTACCAGTATCATCGATTGGTATTCGGAGTAGCATCGGCTCCGGCGATATGGCACAGAGCGATGGAACAAGTCCTGCAAGGGATTCCGGGGACTCAGTGTTACTTGGACGACATCCTTGTGACAGGTGAAGATGACAGTGAACACCTTAACAACCTAGAACAGGTGCTCACTAGACTACGGGAACATGGACTGCGAGCCAACCACCCCAAGTGCGAATTTTTTAAGAAACAGATATCGTATTGTGGCCACGTGATTGATGAAGAGGGGTTACATAAGTCCCCTGACAAAATTGAAGCGGTTGTTAAGGCCCCAGCACCTGAAAATGTGTCGCAACTGAGGTCATTCCTCGGATTGGTGAATTACTATCATAAGTTTTTGCCGAATTTGTCGACAATTCTGCACCCACTGAACGCCCTGCTACGAACGGGGGTAGCATGCAAATGGAGCGATGATTGTAAGCGTGCTTTTCAGAGGAGTAAGGACTTAATCACTTCAAGGGAAGTATTGGCTCACTACAACCCAGCACTGCCGATCAGACTGGCGTGTGATGCGTCTCCCTACGGCATTGGGGCGGTACTGTCACATAAATTCCTTGATGGTTTAGAGAGGCCAATAGCTTTTGCGTCACGCTCGTTAACTTCTGCCGAGCGTAACTATGCCCAGATTGACAGAGAGGCCCTCAGCCTAGTGTGGGGGGTGAAGAAGTTCAATCACTACCTACACGGTCAAAAATTAACTCTACTAACCGATCATCAACCTCTTGTCTCCATTTTCAACCCTCAGAAGGGCGTACCGATAATGACAGCACAACGGCTGCAGAGATGGTCCCTTTTCCTAGGGGCACACCAATATGACATCGAGTACAAAGGAACTAAACAGCATGGAAATGCTGATGGATTGTCACGTCTACCGTTGCCGACGGTGGAAGAAGACCTTGCAATGGATCCAATGGAGTTATTCCACTCGACCATAGTCGAATGTCTCCCTGTGACGAATGCAAACATAGAAAAGGAAACACGGAATGACCCGACACTATCACGGGTCTATGATTTAACGGTGAAGGGATGGCCAGCACATGGCGAACCACTGCTGCCAGCATTCTCGCCGAGAAGAGAACAGTTGTCAGTGTGCAGAGGAACCTTGATGTGTGGATCCAGAGTAGTAATTCCACCTAAGTTGACGGATAGAGTGCTCAATGAGCTTCATGAGGGTCATCTGGGTGGGGTAAAAATGAAGAACTTAGCCAGAGCGTTTGTGTGGTGGCCGGGAATCGATAGAGAAATCGAAGAGATGACCAAGAGCTGTGCAGGATGCCAGAAGGTCCAAAACACCCCACCACAAGCTCCTCTGCATCCATGGGAGTGGCCCTCATCTCCATGGCAAAGGGTGCACGTTGATTTTGCTGGTCCCTTCATGGACTTGATGTTTTTAATTGCGGTGGATGCACATTCAAAGTGGCCAGAGGTAATAAAAATGTCCTCAACCACAATGGAAAAAACTATCACAGTTTTACGAACCATATTCGCCAGGAATGGGCTGCCTGAACAGATTTGCTCCAACAATGGACCACAGTTTGTGTCTGAAGAGTTCCGGAGGTTCTTAAAGAACAATGGTGTTAAGCATTACACATCTGCCCCATATCATCCAGCCACTAATGGATTGGCCGAGAGGTTTGTCCAAACATTCAAGAAGGCTATCAAGGCAATGTGTAATGAAGATATACCCCTACAACACAAGGTGGACAACTTCTTGTTTGCCTACCGGAATTCGACACATGCGGTTACCAACCAAACTCCAGCCATGATGTTCTTCAATCGAAGACTACAATGCCGCTTGGATTTGGTTAAGCCAAACGTCCGAAGAGATGTGGAGAACAGGCAGTTTCAGAATATGAATGAAAGGCCGACCAGGAGTTTTAAGATAGGTCAACCAGTTTTGGCCCGGAACTAACGCACTGAGAAATGGCAGCCAGGAACGATTTGTACACGACAAGGACCTCTCATGTATACCGTGGACTTTGAGGAGAGCATTGTAAGGTGCCATGTTGACCAGATTCTAGAGTCACTGGAAAACGTCAACTCCACACCACGATCTGATACACCTGGTAATGAAATCGACGTTCCAATTGCAGCTACCGCAGAACCGGTACTATTGGAAGCAGATGAACCAAACAACGACATTGATCCCGACTCAACATTGCCAGAAGAACCTGATACCCCAAAGAGGCGTTATCCAGACAGAATCAGGAAGCCTCCTCAAAGACTGAACTTATAATTGCTTAAACTTAACCAATGTATCTAGCAACAGTAATTGTGATTGTAATTAGTTATCATTTAGTTGTTAAATGAATGTTATGTACTGTTTATCTAAAAGGGGAGGAATTGTTGTGTATGTACCTTTAAGAGAATAACTGGTCTCAGACTGCAGTACCGGCAGTGACCACCCCTGTATAAAAGGTGCTAGTGAGCCTCTGTGTTTTTAGTTTCACTATTGACTTCCACCAGTAAAGACTTATTTTGTTCCACTCCTGCAGTCCGTGTCTCAATTATTCACGGACGTAATATTTAGTATAGTAGATGAAAACTTTGCCATTAATGGTTTATTGATTGTGCAGCAAACTGGTAAAATACCAAAAGAAACATATTAAACATACAATGCTGTATAATCTTCCTTGAGTTGCTTTGGATTATTAATCTGTGTTGTTTTCATACATTTCAGAGTTTCAGCTGTGTTCTTGACAGTTTTATTCTTTTATCTGTTAGAGGGTGGAAATCCATTGCACCTGCATGTTCTACTTGGTACAGTACATCCTAATCCCTTTAATTTAGCATAAATGTTAACGTATTTGCATCTTAAATCGCTCTGCATATGAAATACTAGCACCCAAACATATCACAGAAATGTAAATGGTCCAGAATTTCCTAGGATGTCATAGAGACTCTTGAACAGCACAAATGGCGAAATTACACAATAAGTGACTTATGCCCTTAATTGTGTAACTCCATATTTTTCTGGCGATTTTCCTGCATTTAAACCAGTCTAAGTGGCCAGGCAGTGGCTCAATTTATTGCTCAGTATGGAAAACAGAGAGCCAAAATCAAATTGATCCGGTTAAAGAGTCTCACCTGAACTATCAGAAGAACCGCAGCTGCAATAATTAGCATCGACAGCACAATCCCGGTCCAACATTTCTTGGCAAACAAATGAGAACTTTATTAGGATTCAATTTGTCTATAATTGATAGCATAGTCCAGTAGTCATGCATATGCAGCAATTACGTATATTCATATCATACAAACGCTCCGGGCCCGATTTTGTGGCTTGTGTGGGAAATAGTCGGGTTTCACCGAATGTGGGGTTCTGACACACAAAAAAATATGTCAGCCAGCTCCACGCAATTTTCCCTCAAGTGGCCAATTAATTCCCAGCATGTGGGCAGCCTTGCTAATTGTCCATTTCTAGTCCGAAAGCCCCACAGTATGATGTCATCATTCATAGTGCTTTCAAGGTCCATAGCAAGCACTGCATCCTCTGAAGGCTTCCAAACGAACCGTACAAGATGGCAGAGTACTGTGGCCAGTGCCAGACCCCGAGCTGCCTCCAAATTCGACGAGGCTTCACTGCAGGCATTATTGGATGGGGTTAGGGCCCACAGGGAGGTCCTCTTCCCTAGGTCAGGGAGGAAGAGGCCTCCCACTGAGACCAATGCTGCATGGATGCAGGTGTCAGCAGATGCCAACTCACTGGGAGTCACCAGAAGAAACTTGGCATTACATCTCTAACTCCTTCCTTTACTCCCCCACAGTACCATCCAGAGCCCCCGTCCTCACTGTGGAGGAGGAAGAGGCTGTGCAGCTAGACTCCTCAGAGGAAGCTCCAACCTCTGAGGGCGCAGCATCAGCAGAAGTAAGCGCACCCAGCACCAGCGCAGACACTCATACCTCGGGGGGACCTTCGGGACATAGAGTAGTGTTGTCACCTGGTGTTTCACAGCTCACAAGTGAACCTCAGCAGATTCTGGAGACAGGGACAGCAGTGGAGAGTCCTCGTCGGAGGGCGCAGGACTCTGCCAGCTCAGCTCAGCTGCGCTGCATGTCGACCCTCTGCCTCTGGGTCAATCCGCAAGAGAAGAGCTGATGGATCTCCATGCACAGATGCAGGAGTCTCTGGCAGGTTTTGTCTCCAGGGTCGCTGCGAGTGTGGAGCGAATGGAGGAGTCCATAGCGACCATGAGCAGAGCCTTTGTGGAGTCATTGGCGCATGAACGCATCACCATGGAAAGGTTGGCAACCTCCATGGAGGAGATAACTCGCCAGGGTACGGAAAACATGGTGAGTGCTCATAAGAGAATGACATCTCTTGAGGAGCGTTGGCCATCTACTGAACAGAGAAACCAGATCTTCATGGAAGTCCTTCTGAGTAGGACTGCCAGTGCAGAAACGGGTCCCCATGGCCCCCTAAATTGCAGCAAGGTGCTCTCAAGCCACTTCCAAGCACTGGCCCCTTCTGGCCTGTGCAGCTTCAGGTGAGTGAGCAGCAGCCTGGTGCTCCTGGTGCTCATCATGCTGTTCCTGGTTCTGCTGCTGCCGCCTCTGCTGCTGGAGATCCTCTAATGGCAAGAAGGGAAGGAAAAAAAGGCGTCCCATGCTTCTCGTAGATGCCTCCGCTGAGGAAGCGCTGAGTGAGGGTGGCGAGAGGGGCTTCCCAGGAGATCACATTGGAGAAGTGTGTGAGGCTCCAACCTTCCACAGCTGTGCCTAAGCCTTGAAGAAGTAGCCCCAAGCCTGCAGCAACAAGGTCCTTCAACATACAAGTGCTGGCCCTTTAAATCGCAGCTTTTCCGAATGACCTGCAGCTGACAGCAAGCAAGCCGGGATGCTTCATGCCAGGTTTCATCAGCGGGGTTCCCCGCAGGCGTGTTTGATGTGGGGAAAGCCCCAAAATTGCAACGGCCCCTGAAAATCAACTTAAACAAGGTAATAATTGATCATTAGTGTTCCGATGGCCAATCCCGCCAGCGGCGGGCGGGACTGAAGCGGGTCACGGAGAAACAGCGGTCCGAAAGTCGGACGGGGCGGGGAATCAGGCGGGGGGGGTCGCGACCCGCTTTTTTGGCGATTTTCGGCCCCCAGCCGCCTGAAAAGCCGCCCGACGGCTGGCAGATAATCGGGGCCTCCGTATGTGTATTCTGAATACATTAATGGTGCTCAGCTCCGCTTTAAATGTTCACACTGCTAATTTTATTATCCGTGGAACACGTGGAATTTTTCTTAATAAATTAATTTGTTGATAATTATGGGCGCGATCTTGCCAGCCTTGGGGAGGCGGGTATGGAGGTGGGACTGCCGGGAAAATGGCAGAATTTGGGGGCGGGTGCCCAACCCACCTCCATGCCATCTTCCCAGTAGGCAGGTAGCCGTCCCACGCCGGGTCCCGTCTCCTTGGAGGCGGGAAGGGATTAAAGCCTATTAACTGCCTGTTAACAGTTGGCAAAATCACCCCCTATGTTTTAATGCACAACATAACATCCAGTCTAAATCAATTGATAGCTTTCAGCAGTGCATGAATAAATAACACTTAATTTATGTCTGATTTTTCTAATGATCCCTTATTATCATTGCCTCGGCAGTCAGACACATGAGGATCTGCCTTTCCTCTCTTTTGAAACCTCTAAATTTCAATGTGGCATGGAGGAGTCCAATTGTGGGGGCCAATTGTTCAAATATTTTGATAAATAGCTAACAGAACATTTTATTATTAATTTAATAACAAAGATGTTTAAAATGGTGATGAGGGAGGGGGGAAATCAGGTAGGTGCAAAACTTCGCTCTACGTTGCTGTAAGTTTTGTGGATACTGGAGATGTTTAAAGAACTCACCCAACCAAATCACATTTTCAACGAAAATATGGGTAAATAAGGATTGGATTTCGCCGCACTGATCCATCTTATGGCTGCATCTATATTTAATTGTAACACTTTACCACCACGACAAAGAAATCGCATCATTAGCAGCAGGATCAATCCATTGACCATTAGCTTCGCTGCTTATGATTCGCCACCATAATCGCTGCGACATATTCTAATTGGAAATGTAAGAAAATATGGAGGAAGTTATTGATGTTATGATCGCCACACTAGATGGCAAAATTTACTATGTATGTCGCCAATCTCAGGAAAGTCTACAGTACTGTACTGCTGTTTCCTTTCATCCTAATTTTTCTTGGCAGCTTTACCATATGAAAATATAAGAATGTTGGACTCACCAAAGGAAAAGGCCACCTGGAATGTTACGAAGTGAACAGTGCCATTTTGCATCCGGAGGAGCATTTTTCACAGAAAGGTTGGCTGGAAAAATGATCCGTACGCACTAAGTAGATCTTTCTTTTATGAGTTAACCTTTACATAAGGGCTTATTTTGTCTCTATTAATGTGAGATTTAGAGGAAGAGTTAAAAATTATGTAGAGTATAGGGTAGTTAACACATTTTCAGGTTTTTATATGTATATTGATTTCTAGAAGTACAAATCAGGTTGTATTTATCATTTACTTCAACACAGTAATATCCATTTAGAAGGTTTCTAAGAAAACTAACAATAATTCTATAGTCCCTAGCCATGCTAATATATAACTGGGGAAATGAAAACTATAGTAAACATTTCTAAACCAGTATGAAGCCATCTGGAATTACTTTTGAAACAACACCCATTAGATCAGAAAGAGAGCATCACATTAGGTCATTTTATACAATTATGTCAATGATTTCTCATCCTTTTTAAAAAAAGCAAAGATAACATGTTGTCACCAGAACAATATTGTATATCTATCTATCTATCGTATATAATTGAGTCTCCCCCACATAGGTCCATCAAACTAGACTATAATAAGTACATAGAAACATAGAAACATAGAAGATAGGAGCAAGGGTAGGCCATTCGGCCCCTCGAGCTTGCTCTGCCATTCAATGAGATCATGGCTGATCATCCAAATTCAGTACCCTGTTCCTGCCTTCTCTCCATATCCCTTGATCCCTTTAGCCTTAAGAAATATATCCAACTCCTTCTTGAATATATTTAATGAATTGGCCTCTACTGCCTTCTTTGGCAGAGAATTCCACAGGTTCACCACTCTCTGGGTGAAGAAATTCCTCCTCATCTCTGTCCTAAATGGCTTACCCCTTATTCTTAGACTGTGACCCCTGGTTCTGGACTCCCCAACCATCGGGAACATCCTTCCAGCTTCTAGTCTGTCTAGTCCTGTTAGAATTTTATAAGTTTCGATGAGATCCCCTCTCATTCTTCTAAACTCCAGCGAGTACAAGCCCAATCGACCCAATCTCTCCTCATATGTCATTCCTGCCATCCCAGGTATCAGCCTGATGAATCTTCGCTGCACCCCTTCCATGGCAAGAACATCCTTCTTCAGATAAGGCGACCAAAACTGCACACAATACTCAAGGTGTGGCCTCACCAAGGCCCTGTACAACTGCAGCAAGACATCCTTGTTCCTGTACTCAAACCCTCTCGCTACGAAGGCCAACATACCATTTGCCTTCTTAACCGCCTGCTGTACCTACATGCTTACTTTCAGCGACTGGTGCACAAGGACGCCCAGGTCTCGTTGCACTTCCCCTTCTCCCAATCTATTGCCATTTAGATAATAATCTGCCTTCCTGTTTTTGACACCAAAATGGATAATCTCGCATTTATCCACGTTATATTGCATCTGCCATGCTTCTGCCCAATCACCCAACCTGTCCAAATCATACTGGAGTTTCTCGGCATCCTCCTCACAGCACACACGCCCACCCAGCTTTGTGTCATCTGCAAACTTGGAGATATTACATCTAGTTCCCTCGTCCAGATCATTAATATATATTGTGAATAGCTGGGGTCCAAGGACTGATCCCTGCGGTACCCCACTAGTCACTGCCTGCCACTCGGAAAAAGACCCATTTATTCCAACTCTTTGCTTTCTACCTGCCAACTAGTTCTCTATCCAAGTCAATACCTTGCCCCCAATCCCATGTGCCTTAATTTTACATGCTAATCTCTTATGCGGGACCTTATCGAAAGCCTTTTGAAAATCCAAATACACCACATCCACTGGTTCTCCCTTATCTATTTTACCAGTTACATCCTCAAAAAATTCCAGTAGATTAGTCAAGCACGATTTACCTTTTGTAAAGCCATGTTGACTTTGTCTGATCCGGTCACTTTTTTCCAAGTGCTCTGCTATTACATCCTTTATAATGGACTCTAACATTTTTCCCACTACCGATGTCAGGCTTACTGGTCTGTAATTCCCCGTTTTCTCTCTACCACCCTTTTTGAACAGTGGGGTAACATTAGCTACCCGCCAATCCATGGGTACTGTTCCAGAGTCTATTGAATTTTGGAAGATGACCAGCAATTCATCTACTATTTCTAGGGCCACTTCCTTAAGTACCCTAGGATGTAGATTATCAGGCCCTGGGGATTTATCGGCCCTCAATCCCATCAATTTCCCTAACACCATTTCCCTACAAATACTGATTTCTATCAGTTCCTCCCTTTCATTAGACCCTATGTTCCCCGACATCTTTGGGAGGTTATTTGTGTCCTCCTTTGTGAAGACAGAACCAAAGTATGTATTTAATTGGTCAGCCATTTCTTTGTTCCCCATTATAAATTCCCCTGATTCTGACTGCAGCGGATCTACACTTGACTTCACCAATCTTTTTCTCTTCACATATCTATAAAAGCTTTTACAGTCAGTTTTTATGTTCCCTGCAAGCTTACTCTCATACTCTATTTTCCCCCTCTTAATTAATCCCTTTGTCCTCCTTTGTTGGATCCTAAACTGCTCCCAATCCTCAGGTTTACTGCTTTTTCTGGCCAATTTATATGTCCTCTCCTTGGATCTTATGCTATCCCTAATTTCCCTTGTTAGCCATGGTTGAGTCAACTTTTTGGTTTTATTTTTGTGCCAAACTAGGATGAACAAATTCTGTAGTTCATCCATGCAATCTTTGAATGTTTGCCATTGCCCATCCACCATCAACCCTTTGAGTGACATTCCCCAATCAATCCTACCCAACTCGCACCTCATACCATCGTAGTCTCCTTTATTTAAATTCAGGACCCTAGTCTCTGAATCAACTATTTCACTCTCCATCTTAATGAAGAATTCTATCATATTATGATCACTCTGACCCAAGGGGCCTCGCACAACAAGGTTGCTAATTAATCCTTTCTCATTACATAATACCCAGTCTAAGATGGCCTGATCTCTAGTTGGTTCCTCGACATATTGGTCCAGGAAACCATCCCATATACACTCCAGGAATTCCTCCTCCACATTATTGTTACTAATTTGGTTAGCCCAATCTATATGTAGATTAAAGTCACCCAAGATAACTGCCGTGCCCGTATTGCACGCTTCTCTAATTTCCCGTTTAATGCCATCCCCGACCTCTGCATTACTGTTTGGGGGTCTGTATACAACTCCAACCAATGTTTTCTGCCCCTTGGTATTTCTCAGTTCTACCCATACAGATTCCACATCATCAGAGCTAATATCCTTCCTTTCAATTGTGTTAATCCCCTCTTTAACCAGCAATGCTACCCCACCTCCTTTTCCGTTCTGCCTATCTTTCCTGAATATTGAATACCCCTGGATGTTGAGTCCCCAGCCTTGGCCACCCTGGAGCCATGTTTCCGTAATCCCAATCATATCATATTCGTTTACCTCTATTTGCGCAACTAATTCATCCACCTTATTACGAATGCTCCTCGCATTAAGACACAAAGCCTTCAGGCTTGTTTTTTTAACGCTCTTAGATCTTTTAGAATTATTATTTACTGTGGCCATGTTTGATTTAAACCCTTGATTTCTCTGCCTGCCACTTTTGTTTTTCTCCTTCCTGTCTTTTGCCTTTATCCTTGTTTCCCTTTCCTCTGTTTCCCTGCTCAGGTTCCCAACCCCCTGCCATTTTAGTTTAAACCCTCCCCCAGAGCAGTAGCAAACACTCCTCCTAGGACATCGGTACAATTCATAAACTAAAACTAGGCAGCATCCTGGCATCTGTATCTGTACTACTAAGGAGACAATGAACTGGATTCTCGTCCCATTGGTGGGATACAAACAGTGCAGGACTTCTGCCCACCCATGTGACACCATCGCCAACCCACTAATTTTTCCTCCCAGACTCTAATTATACATGCAGGGAGGATTAGGACCAGTAATACTGCTCCTTGTTGGGTTACTCATAGACTTGATAGCCAATGACAGATAAAAGATTTTTTATATGAAGAAATTTTGTACTCTTCAAAATGAGGTATTTTTAAAAATTATTCATTGATGGGATGTGGGCGTTGCTGGCTGGCTAGGCCTGCATTTAGTGCCCATCACTAATTGCCCTTGAGAAGATGGTGGTGAGCCGCCTTCTTGAACCGCTGCAGTCCATATGGTGTAGGTACACCCACAATGCTGTTAGGAAGGGAGTTCCAGGATTTTGGCCCAGCGACAGTGAAGGAACGGCGATACAGGTCCAAGTCAGGATGGTGTGTGGCTTGGAGGGGAACTTGTAGGTGGTGATGTTCCCATGCGTCTGCTGCCCTTGTCCTTCTAAGTGGTAGAGGTCGTAGGTTTGGAAAGTGCTGTTGAAGGAGCTTTGGTGAGTTGTTGCAGTGCATCTTGTAGATGGTACACACTGCAGCCACAGTGCGCCGGTGGTGGAGGGAGTGAATGTTGAAGGTGGTGGATGGAGTGCCAATCAAGCGGGCTGCTTTATCCTGAATGGTGTCGAGCTTCTTGAGTGTTGTTGGAGCTGCACTCATCCAGGCAAGTGGAGAGTATTCCATCACACTCCTGACTTGTGCCTTGTAGATGGTGGAAAGGCTTTGGGGAGCCAGGAGGTGAGACACTCGCCACAGAATTCCCAGCCTCTGGCCTGCTCTTGTAGCCACAGTATTTATATGGCTGGTCCAGTTCAGTTTCTGATCAATGGTAACCCCCAGGATGTTGATAGTGGGGGATTCAGCGATGGTAATGCCATTGAATGTCAAGGGGAGATGGTTAGAGTCTCGCTTGTTGGAGATGGTCATTGCCTGGCACTTGTGTGGTGCGAATGTTACTTGCCACTTGTCAGCCCAAGTCTGAATGTTGTCCAGGTCTTGCTGCATATGGACACGGACTGCGTCAGTATCTGATGAGTCTTGAATGGTGCTGAACAGTGTGCAATCATCAGCGAACATCCCCACTTCTGACCTTATGATGGAGGGAAGGTCATTGATGAAACAGCTGAAGATGGTTGGGCCTAGGACACTACCCTGAGGAACTCCTGCAGTGATGTCATGTGATTGAGATGAATGACCTCCAACAACCACAGCCAACTTCCTTTGTGCTAGGTATGATTCCAACCAATGGAGAGTTTTCCCCTTGATTCCCATTGACTTCAGTTTTGCTAGGGCTCCTTGATGCCACACTCGATCAAATGCTGCCTTGATGTCAAGGGCAGTCACTCTCACCTCACCTCTTGAGTTCAGCTCTTTTGTCCATGTTTGGACCAAGGCTGTAATGAGGTCAGGAGCTGAGTGGTCCTGGCAGAACCCAAACTGGGCGTCAGTTAGCAGGTTATTGCTGAGTAAGTGCCGCTTGATAGCACTGTCGACGACACCTTCCATCACTCTGCTGATGATTGAGAGTAGACTGATGGGACGGTAATTGGCCGGGTTGGATTTGTCCTGCTTTTTGTAGACAGGACATACTTGGGCAATTTTCCACATTGCCGGGTAGATGCCAGTGTTGTAGCTGTACTGGAACAGCTTGGCTAGGGGCGCAGCTAGTTCTGGAGCACAAGTCTTCAGTACTATTGCCGGAATGTTGTCAGGGCCCATAGCCTTTGCAGTATCCAGTGTCTTCAGCCATTTCTTGACATCACGTGGAGTGAATTGAATGGGCTGAAGACTGGCATCTGTGATGCTGGGGACCTCAGGAGGAGGCCGAGATGGATCGTCCACTCGGCACTTCTGGCTGAAGATAGTTGCAAATGCTTCAGCCTTGTCTTTTGCACTCACGTGCTGGGCTCCACCATCATTGAGGATGGGGATATTTTTGGAGCCTCCTCCTCCTGTTAACTGTTTAATTGTCCACCACCACTCACGACTGGATGTGGCAGGACTGCAGTGCTTTGATTTGATCCGATGGTTGTGAGATCGCTTAGCTCTGTCTATCGCATGTTGCTTCCATTGTTTGGCATGCAAGTAGTCCTGTGTTGTAGCCTCACCAGGTTGACACCTCATTTTTCGGTATGCCTGGTGCTGTTCCCGGCATGCTCTCCTGCACTCTTCATTAAACCAGGGTTGTAGTGTATGTGCTTTGAAGAAGGAACTATATTCTGCAGCCCCTGTATACTGCAGTACCAGTAATGACCACCCCGGTATATAAGCCTGTACAGTAACTTTGTATAGTAGTTCCAGTTTTGTCTCCATTCAGT
Organism: Somniosus microcephalus; assembly: GCF_052327205.1. Taxonomy (NCBI): domain Eukaryota; kingdom Metazoa; phylum Chordata; class Chondrichthyes; order Squaliformes; family Somniosidae; genus Somniosus; species Somniosus microcephalus. Next base: position 132,125,029 of record NC_140989.1, on the reverse strand, counting down.
AAACACCTGTTATAACCAACTCCTGCAGTCCGTGTCTCAATTGCACATGGACGTTACACTGGCGATGAACAGATCCGAACTTACCTACAGTTCTGCACCACCTCACGGGGATCCATCCCTGAAGCGAAGTTGTTCGAGGTCGAGGCCAGAAGGAAGAAATCCAAAAAGAAAAAAAAAACAAACAGAAGAAACGGGCGTCGACCGTGGGCAACCGCCTCTGATTCATCGAATTCGAAGATTTGCAAGAGAGGCTGTCGAGAGCTGGGCTTGGTTATCCAGTCTATGGTGTTCCAGCTAATCGGGCTGGTGGCAGGTAGTACACTGATCCTTCCTGGGCTGCGGCGGGCTAGAGCTCGATCGGGTGACTTTTCAACGGGGCCGAGCAGCGTTGTCGGGAAGAGGAGAGAGAGAGAGAGGGTGGAGCACACAGGGCGCGGCCGGTGCTACGAAGCTGGGCAGCGTACAGACCCGAGAAGAGGGAGGAAAGTGTTCCGTAGGGTTGCTCTGACGACGGGAACAGTAATTAAAATAAAAGAAATTAGAAGCGCAGAAAGCCACGAGGAGCTGCAGTTTGCCACGGGGACCACGGAGAGCGGCGTTGGCAGCAGCGCGGGGGTGAAGTGCGCAAAGACCATAGGGCGTCGCCATCAAGGCATAAAAACGCCAGCAACAGCGCTAGCAGCAGCGGAAAAGACAGAAAGCGCGGGAGGCGCCATCTTAATCGAGCGGGGAAAAAGGCAAAGCGCGGGAGGCGCCATTTTGTTCAATCGGGGAAGAAGGCAAAGCGCGGGAGGCGCCAGCTTAGATCTCCAAGATGCCGAAGACTGGCAATATCACTGCCTTCGATAATGCAATAGAAGACTGGACCACGTATGTGGAAAGAGTCGATGTATATTGCAAGGCAAATGAAGTAGCCGATGGGAAAAAGGCATCGGTACTACTAAACTTAATGGGCGCAAGAGCGTACGGCCTATTGCGGAACCTGATCACTCCAGTCAAACCGATGGCGAAGAATTTTAACGAAATTGTTGATATCCTACAGGAACGCCTAAATCCTACACCGCTGCTGATAGCAGAAAGATTTAAATTCCACAAGAGAAATCAGCATAAAGATGAGAGCAATGCTGATTACCTTACGGAACTACGCAAGCTATCAAAGCACTGCCAGTTCGGAGCAGGACTGGCAGATACCCTACGGGACAAATTTGTCTGTGGACTCCTGAGTGAAGGAACCCAGAAGAGGTTACTCTCAGAGAAAGAGCTGACGCTAGATAAGGCTTTCAGCGTGGCAGTATCGTACAAAGCAGCAGCAAGGGGAGCTGCGGAAATACAGCAAAAGCCACAGGAATACGGCACCCATGAAATGACACGGGGATTTGAAAAATGTTATTGCTGCGGCAGAACAACCCATGACCAGAAGGACTGCTGGTCCAAGGACAAAACATGCAGGCAATGCAGAAAGATGGGACACATTGCACGAGTTTGCAGGTCCGGGAAGAAGACTAATGACAACAAATAGACTACTAAGGAAAAGTACAGGAAAGTACAAAAGATGACGGACAGTAATTCCGAAGACTAGAAGAGCGATAGTGAATCCGGGAACAAGAGACTAAGCTGTCTCAAACTACACAACGTAATCACAAAAGAGGATCACCGAACCATTTGGGTCACCCTCACGATAGCAGGGTCCCAAGTCAAAATGGAATTGGATACAGGATCAGCCCTGACCGTCATGAATCGTTGAGACTACGAATGGCTATTCTCACACATACCCTTGAAAGACACATCCATTGTCTTGAAGACATATACGGGGCAGAAAGTATGCCCCAGAGGGTAAATAAGGGTGCCTGTCAAATACAACGGCAAGGAAATACAGAAATTGTATCTGTACATACTGCAAGATGGTGGACCATCGTTATTGGGACGTGAATGGATCAGAAAGATAAGCTTAGACTGGCACTCCATTCAGGCACTGATGGTGGCTGGTAAAAAGGATGACGACGTCACACCTGGCCGATTGGCAAAAATCTTGGCTAACGCTAAAGAGGTATTTCAACAAGAACTGGGAACTCTTAAAGGCGTAACCGCCTCGATAAAAATAGAAGAGAATGCAATTCCCAAGTTTTTCAAAGCAAGACCGGTACCGTATGCAATTCGCCCAGCCGTCGAGGCAGAGCTGGAGAATCTGGAGAATGCAGGCGTGCTAACTAAGGTAGACTGGAGCGAGTGGGCGACACCCATCGTTCCTGTCATGAAGAAAACGTTAAACAATAGGTCTGAGGAGCCAAGGAAGGTTTACATCTGTGGGGACTTCAAGGTGACTGTGAACCCAGTCCTTCACACAGTACAGTATCCTCTTCCGACGATAGAAGATATTTTCGCCTCACTATCTGGAGGGAAACGTTTTACAAAAATTGACCTAGCACAAGCATATTTGCAGATGGAGGTTGAAGAATCCTCTAAGAAATATCTCACGATAAACACTCACAAAGGTCTTTACCAGTATAATCGACTGGTATTCGGAGTTGCATCAGCTCCGGCTATATGGCAAAGAGCGGTGGAACAAGTCCTGCAAGGGATTCCGGGGACTCAGTGTTACTTGGACGACATCCTAGTGACAGGTGAAAATGACAGTGAACACCTTGCCAACCTAGAGCAAGTGCTCACTAGACTAAGAGAACATGGGCTACGAGCCAATCGCCCCAAGTGCGAGTTTTTTAAGAAACAAATATCGTATTGTGGCCACGTGATTGGTGAAGAGGGGTTACATAAGTCCCCTGACAAAATTGAAGCGGTAGTTAAGGCTCCAGCGCCTGAAAATGTGTCGCAACTGAGGTCATTCCTCGGATTGGTGAATTACTACCATAAGTTTTTGCCGAATTTGTCCACAATTCTGCACCCACTGAACGCCCTACTACAAACTGGAGCAGCATGGAAATGGAGCGATGAATGTAAGCAGGCCTTTCAGAAGTGTAAACGCTTGATCACTTCAAGAGAAGTATTGGCTCACTACAACCCATCACTACCGATAAGACTGGCGTGTGATACGTCTCCTTACGGCGTTGGAGCGGTTCTGTCACACAAATCCCTTGATGGTTCAGAGAGGCCGATAGCATTTGCCTCACGCTCGTTAACTGCAGCCGAGCGTAACTACGCCCAGATTGACAGAGAGGCCCTCAGCCTGGTGTGGGGGGTGAAGAAGTTCAATCACTACCTGCACGGTCAGAAATTTACTCTACTAACTGATCATCAACCTCTTGTCTCCATTTTGAACCCTCAGAAGGGCATCCCGATAATGACAGCACAATGGCTACAGAGGTGGTCCCTTTTCCTAGGGGCACACCAATATGACATCGAGTACAAAGGAACTAAACAGCATGGGAATGCTGATGGATTGTCGCGCCTACCGTTGCCGACGGTGGAAGAAGCACCTGCAGTTGATCCTGTGGAGGTATTCCACTCGACCATAGTCGAATGTCTACCTGTGACGAATGCAAACATAGAAAAGGAAACACAAAATGACCCGACACTCTCCAGGGTCTATGATTTAATGGTGAAGGGATGGCCAGCACATGGCGAACCACTGTTGCCAGCATTCTCGCCGAGAAGAGAACAGCTGTCAGTGTGCTGAGGAACCTTGATGTGTGGATCCAGAGTAGTAATTCCACCCAAATTGAAGGATAGAGTGCTCAATGGGCTTCATGAGGGTCATCTGGGAGGGGTAAAAATGAAAAACTTAGCCAGAGCGTTTGTGTGGTGACCGGGAATCGATAGAGAAATCGAAGAGATGACCAAGAGCTGTACAGGATGCCAGAAGGTCCAAAACTCCCCACCACAAGCTCCTCTACATCCATGGGAGTGGCCCTCATCTCCATGGCAAAGGGTACACATTGATTTTGCTGGTCCATTTATGGACTCGATGTTTTTAATTGCGGTGGATGCACATTCAAAGTGGCCAGAGGTAATAAAAATGTCCTCAACCACCACAGAAAAAACCATCACAGTCTTACGAACCATATTCGCCAGAAATGGGCTGCCTGAACAGATTTACTCCGACAATGGACCACAGTTTGTGTCTGAAGAGTTCCGGAGGTTCTTAAAGAACAATGGTGTTAAGCATTACACATCCGCCCCATATCATCCAGCCACCAATGGATTGGCTGAGAGGTTCGTTCAAACATTCAAGAAGGCTATCAAGGCAATGTGTAATGAAGACATACCCCTACAACACAAGGTGGATAGCTTCTTGTTTGCCAATCGGAATGCGACACATGCGGTTACCAACCAAACTCCAGCCATGATGTTCTTCAATCGAAGACTAAGATGCCGCTTGGATTTGGTTAAGCCAAACATCAGAAGAGATGTGGAGAACAGGCAGTTTCAGAATATGTTATTTAATTATTAATCGAATGTTATGTACTGTTTAGCTGAAAGGGGAGGAATTTTAGTGTATGTACTTTGAAGAAGGAACTATATTCTGCAGCCCCTGTATACTGCAGTACCAGTAGTGACCACCCCGATATATAAGCCTGTGCAGTAACTTTGTATAGTAGTTCCAGTTTTGTCTCCATTCAGTAAACACCTGTTATAACCAACTCCTGCAGTCTGTGTCTCAATTACACACGGACGTTACAAGGGTTGATCTCCCGGCTTGATGGTAATGGTAGAGTGAGGGATATGCCGGGCCATGAGGTTACAGATTGTGGTTGAATACAATTCTGCTGCTGCTGCTGGCCCACAGCACCTCATGGATGCCCAGTTTTGAGTTGCCAGATCTGTTTGAAATCTGTCCCATTTAGCACGGTGGTAGTGCCACACAACACGGTGTGAGGGTATCCTCAACATGAAGACGGGACTTCGTCTCCACAAGGACTGTGCGGTGGTCACTTCCACCAATGCTGTCATGGACAGATGCATCTGCAACAGGTAGATTGGTGAGGACGAGATCAAGTAGGTTTTTCCCTCTTGTTGGTTCCCTCACCACCTGTCGCACCCCCAGTCTGGCAGCTATGTCCTTTAGGACTCGGCCAGCTCAGTCAGCTGTGGTGCTACCGAGCCACTCTTGGTGATGGACATTGAAGTCCCTCCCCCAGAGGACATTTTGTGCCCTTGCTACTCTCAGTGCTTCTTCCAATTGGTGTTCAACATGAGGAGTACTGATTCATCAGCTGTGGGAGGGCGGTAGGTGGTAATTAGCAGGTGGTTTCCTTGCCCCTGTTTGACTTGATGCCATGAGACCTCATGGGGTCCTGAGTCAATGTTGAGGACACCCAGGGCTATTCCCTCCCGACTGTATACCATGGTGCCACCACCTCTGGTGGGTCTGTCCTGCCAGTGGGACAGGACATACCCAGGGATGGTGATGGTGGTGTCTGGGACATTGGTTGTAAGGTATGATTCGGTAATTATGACTATGTCAGGCTGTTTGCTTGACTGGTCTGTGGGACAGCTCTCCCAATTTTGGCACAAGCCCCCAGATGTTGGTAAGGAGGACTTTGCAGGGTCGACGGGGCTGGGTTTGCCATTGTCGTTTCCGGTGCCGAGTGGTCCGTCCGGTTTTATTCTTATTGTTTTTCGTAGCGGTTGTTTACAACTGAGTGGCTTGCTAGGCCATTTCAGAGGGCATTAAGAGTCAACCACATTGCTGTGGGTCTGGAGTCACATGTAGGCCAGACCAGGTAAGGACGGCAGATTTCCTTCCCTAAAGGGGCATTAGTGAACCAGATGAGTTTTTGCAACAATCGACAATGGTATCATGGTCGCCATTACTAAGACTAACATTTAATTCCAGAATTAAATTGAATTTAAACTCCACCAGCTGCCGTGGTGGGATTTGAACCCATATCCTCAGAGCATTTCGACTGAGCCTCTGGCTTACTAGTCTAATGACATAACCACTACGCCACCACCTCCCCGTTGAACTGATACTTTCCAATTTTGGGTATCCACTGTCAATATCAAACAGACCAACCTGAGGTTTAGCAAACCAGATTTCTAGTAAAACTCCCTCTACTTTGCTGCAACCACAATGCAGTGCACTCAGAATATTGAGATGAAAAATAATGATGAGTAACATTTATTCTTCTTGGGGATTCCTCTATTTTACATCAAAGGATCACATCTGCTTTGATGAAATGTCGAGCAGCAGGGTTTTATGAAGGAGCCCTTTTGAAGAGGTTTATTCTGGGCAGGTGAAAGGTTTATTAGAACTGCATCTGTGGGCTGAACAAAGGGGTCGCTAGTTTCTTAGGTGAAGCACTCACTCACAGCAAGATAAATATATTGACAATGGATTTATTTTGTTTGATCAACTGGGTCTGATACTTGCAGAAACCAATCACCATGTTTAAGTGTTTCCAACCAAACTACTGAGTTTCTATGTGTAGAACATAGAGTGTGCAACAATCCTGAGGGACTGGGCTGTGAAAAGTAGAGTTGTGACTCCTCTCACCTCTGGGGTAGGGGTGGGGGCAGTTGGATCTTTAAGCAGATTCTTCCCATGAGCATTGAGCTATGATTCACACAACTTCCATTTGTCTTTCAAAATATCTGTTCTAAAAACATTGGGGCCTAGAAATTGAGTTTGCGCTGCGCTGGGGCTTAACGCCGGAAATTTAGCGCCGGTGCTAAGTCGCGCTGTGCGCGCCAAAAATTCAGTAGCGCCGTGCCCAAGCGGCTGCCGGCGCTACTGAAGGCTGTTTGCGCCTGAAAACTGGCGCTACGCGCCGCATTGCGGCGCCCGATGCGGTGCGGCAGGCTCGGGAAGTGCAGGCCTCCTCCTTCAGTTAAGGAGGAGCTGCCTGCACCCGCCCGCTGGCCGGTTAAATCGCCACAAAAATGAGCCCGGCACCTCGGGGAAGTGCCGGGCTCGCAGCCGAGAAGCATCTGTTCCGCGGGGGGGGGGTGGGGGAGTCCGGGGAGGGAGGTGCGGGCAGGCGGCCGGCGGGAAAGCGGCCGGCCGCCGCTCCACCTTTATGCGCCGGCGCAAAGTCGTGTAAGACTCTGTTGCCAGAGTCTTAGTTGCGGCTGCCACGGGCGAGGCGGCCGCAACTGAATTTCGGTGCTGGGGCCCGTCACCACGGCAACCGGGACGCTGCGCACACCGATGACGTCATCGGTGCCGGCGCAGCGCTACCGGTGTAACGCCGATGTTGGGCCCTCGTCAATTTCAAAACCGGCTGTAAGTCCAGCGCAATGCCCTCTAGCGCCGCAAAATGGGCACTAAGCCCACTCAATTTCTAGGCCTAAATGTTAAAAACAAATAAAATGGTGACAAAAATCGGAGAAGAATTATAACAAAAAACTAATATTCTATAAATGTCAGGACTTCAAGATTCCAGTTTTCATGCTGTGGTAAACCACTTTATCGTTACACTATAGTTATCACTGTTGTATTGTTATCACCGTTGTATCACGATACGAGGTCGCCTCTTGTCGCGCTGTTATACCTGGGCTGACCACCTCCGACTCCGCCCATGGCTCCACCTACCTGCCCAGGTATAAAGGTAGTCGACTGGCTGGTATTCCTCCTTGTTGGACCCGATCACCCACGAGGGTGGGCTCTGTTATTTAGTCAATAAAAACCTTTAGTTACGTTCCTAACTCGTCGCCTTTTATTGGACGAATTGATAGGTATATCAATTTTATTGACTAAATTTTAAAGATGTCTACTACTGGCCAGCCAGAAGCCCTCCCAGAAGCACAGCCACACCAGCCGGCTTGGCTGCAAGCCCTCAAACCACCGTACCTGGATCTAAACCCACAGGCAGCAAACGCAGCCCTCAACTTCAAACACTGGCTGGACTGCTTCGAATCCTACCTGGAAGAATCCGGCGCCCCGCAGAGATCCAAACTAAGACTTCTGAACGCCCAAGCGAGCCCGAGAGTATACGCACTCATACAGGACACGACTACGTACGAGGCCGCTATCAACCTACTGAAACAGCAGTACCGCAGCCCGGTAAATTACATGTACACCAGGCACCTCCTAAGATCCCGCCCGCAACAGCCAGGAGAGTCTGTAGCTGAATTTTTACGGGCGCTAAGAGCACTCGGCAGGAACTGTGACTTTAAAGCGGTGACGGCTGTTGAAAATACGGAAGATAATATCCGCGATGCCTTTGTGAAAGGCCTACGGTCCGACTACTCACGGCAAAGACTGCTTGAAGCTAAAGACCTCGACCTGGACAAAGCTGAAGCCCTCGCTCTCTCCCTGGAGGTGGCCCATCAGGACCAGGAGGCGTTTTCCAGGTACTGCTCACGACCCTGGGACTCGGGCCCGACCCCTACCGCAATACCCTTCGCAGCGCCGCCCCCGGGACCTACCTCAGCGTCGGCGTCCCGGACCCGACCGGGCCCGCCACCCCCGGTACCGGCTCCGACATCGGGCACCCGCGATCGGGCCGCCGGCTGCTTCTTTTGCGGCCAGGAGAAGCACCCGAGGTCGCGCTGCCCAGCCAGGAACTCTACCTGCACAACCTGCAGGAAGAAAGGCCATTTCTCTAAGGCCTGCAGGAGCGGATCTTCAGAGGCCAGCAGTGCCTCATGCGAACTGTGGGGGCGGCCATCTTCTTTCACGGCAACTGAGGCCAGTATCCCCACACGTGAGTCATGGGGGCGGCCATCTTTGATCAAGGCAACCGACCCCAATAGTGCCTCATGTGAGTTATGGGGCAGCCATCTTCTCCGCCATTTTGTCCTACCTCGTGGGAGACGCCATTTTACCCACCACGCCCGACTGCCACCGGGCCCCCGGACCCGACGACCGCCTCGCCCGCAGACGACAACGACTCGCTTACCTACACGCTAGCCTCCGTCACTCTGGATCAAGCCCGCCCACACCACCTGTCCAAGTCGATGATGGACATCAAAGTAAACGGCCACGCCACGACCTGCCTGTTCGACAGCGGAAGCACGGAGAGCTTCATCCACCCAGACACGGTGAGCCACTACTCCCTCCCTGTCCTGCCAACGCGCAACCGAATCTCGATGGCATCGAGGTCCCACGCCACGGACATTAGCGGCTACTGTGCTGTGACCTTGTCGGTTAAGGGTACAGAGTATAAAAACTTTAAACTCCTCGTCCTCCCCCAGCTCTGCGCTGCCGTCCTACTAGGGCTGGACTTCCAATCCCACCTCCAAAGTGTAACCCTAGCATACGGTGGACCCCTCCCCCACTCACAGTCGACAACCAGCGAAGGTTAAACCGCCCACCGCGTAACACCTGCAGCCTATCCACCCTCAAGGTGCCGCCACCTTCCCTGTTCGCTAACCTCACCCCCGACTGCAAACCCGTCGCTACCAAGAGCAGGCGGTACAGCGCTGGGGACAGAGCTTTCATTTGCTCTGAGGTGCAGCGTCTCCTGAAGGAGGGCATCATCGAGGGGAGCAACAGCCCCTGGCGTGCCCAGGTCGTGGTCGTTAAGACCGGCGATAAAAATCGCCTGGTCATCGACTACAGCCAGACCATAAACAGATACACCCAGCTGGACGCATACCCCCTTCCCCGCATATCTGACATGGTCAATCAGATTGCACAATACCGCATATTCTCGACCATCGACCTTAAGTCGGCCTACCACCAACTCCCTATCCACCCCGAGGACCGCCAGTACACCGCCTTCGAGGCGAATGGGCGCCTATACCACTTCCTTAGGGTCCCCTTCGGTGTCACCAACGGGGTCTCGGTCTTCCAAAGGGAGATGGACCGGATGGTTGACCAGAACGGACTGCAGGCCACATTCCCCTACCTAGATAACGTCACCATCTGCGGCCGCGACCGGCAGGACCACGACGTGAATCTGGAGAAATTCCTCCGTACAGCCCAACGGCTGAACCTCACCTACAATAAGGAGAAATGTGTGTTTAACACCTCGCGCCTTGCCATCCTTGGCTGTGTAGTAGAGAACGGACTCATCGGCCCCGACCCCGAAAGAATGCGCCCCCTCATGGAGCTACCCCTCCCCCACTGCCCTAAGGCACTTAAGAGAACCCTGGGGCTCTTCGCCTACTATGCCCAATGGGTGCCCAATTATGCGGACAAAGCCAGACCCCTCATGAAGTCCACATCCTTCCCCCTTACGGAGGAAGCGTGCGCAGCCTTCTCCCTCATTAAGGGAGACATTGCCAAGGCCACTATGCACGCAGTGGATGAGTCCATCCCCTTCCAAGTCGAGAGCGATGCATCCGACTTCGCCCTAGCCGCCACCCTTAACCAGGAGGGGAGACCGGTGGCCTTCTTCTCAAGGACCCTACAGGGCCCTGAGATCCGACACTCGTCGGTCGAGAAGGAGGCCCAGGCGATTGTGGAGGCGGTACGACGCTGGAGGCACTACCTGGCAGGCAAACGATTTACCCTCCTTACCGACCAACGTTCGGTCGCTTTTATGTTTAATAACAAGCTGAGGGGCAAAATCAAGAATGACAAGATCTTGAGGTGGAGAATCGAGCTCTCCACCTACGATTATGATATCTTGTACCGGCCAGGTAAGCTGAACGAACCCCCCGATGCTCTGTCACGAATTACATGCGCCAGCGCGCAAAGTGATAGACTTCAGACCCTCTACAACGACCTCTGCCACCCCGGGGTCACCAGACTTTACCACTTCATTAAGGCCCGCAACCTGCCCTACTCCATCGAGGAGGTCAGGACCATAACCAGGAACTGCCAGACCTGCGCCGAGTGCAAACCGCACTTCTTTAGGCCGGACAGAGCAAGCCTGATCAAGGCCACCCGCCCCTTCGAGCGCCTGAGCATCGACTTTAAGGGGCCCCTCCCGTCCTCTGACCGTAATGTGTACTTCCTCAACATTGTTGATGAGTACTCCCGTTTCCCCTTTGCCTTCCCCTGCCCAGACATGACCAGTACCACGGTCATTAAATGCCTGAACGACCTCTTCGCCTTGTTCGGGTTCCCAAACTATATACATAGTGACCGGGGCTCCTCTTTCATGAGCGAGGAACTCCGTCAGTTCCTACTAGCGAGAGGTATTGCAGCAAGTAGGACCACCAGCTACAACCCCCAAGGGAACGGCCAGGTGGAAAGAGAGAACGCGACGGTATGGAAGGCCGTCCTCTTAGCCTTAAAGTCTAAGGGCCTCCCAACCTCCCGCTGGCAGGAAGTCCTCCCGACAGCGCTGCACTCCATCCGGTCACTACTTTGCACTGCCGTTAACGCCACCCCCCATGAACGAATGTTTGTTTTCCCCAGGAAGTCGACTACGGGAACCACTCTACCAACCTGGCTGACCTCTCCGGGGCCCGTCTTGCTGCGAAAGCACGTGAGGGCCCATAAAACAGACCCCCTGGTCGAAAGGGTGAACCTCCTGCACGCCAACCCCCAGTACGCCTACGTGGCTTACCCAGACGGGCGGGAGGACACTGTCTCCTTACGAGACCTCGCACCCTCGGGCACTCCGGAGACACCACCTTTACCCCCCCCCACCACCCCCCCAATTCCAGCCCAGGTAGACGGCATGCCGGAACCCCACGAGCCTTCGCCGACCACGCAGACACCAGCACTAACACCGGATAATGCAGCACCGCCGCTGCGACGATCGGAGAGGCTTACGAGGCCTCCGGACAGACTGACATACCAGAACTGGTAGTACACTTCACCCCGCCGGACTCAAATCTAAACAAGGGGTGAATGTGGTAAACCACTTTATCGTTACACTATAGTTATCACTGTTGTATTGTTATCACCGTTGTATCACGATACGAGGTCGCCTCTTGTCGCGCTGTTATACCTGGGCTGACCACCTCCGACTCCGCCCATGGCTCCACCTACCTGCCCAGGTATAAAGGTAGTCGACTGGCTGGTATTCCTCCTTGTTGGACCCGATCACCCACGAGGGTGGGCTCTGTTATTTAGTCAATAAAAACCTTTAGTTACGTTCCTAACTCGTCGCCTTTTATTGGACGAATTGATAGGTATATCACATGCTATGACTGAGCTTAGTGAGCTTAACTCCCACAACTATGTGAATGGCGGTCAACCAATGAGATTCAAGTTTGCAATTCTAATTTTGGCCGTTTAATAGCACAATAACATTTTGGACCTAGTAGCCACAAAAGATATCTGACCAAGTTGATACCTTGTTTTGACTTTTGTTTGTTTGGACTTAAAGAAGTGATTCCCTGGTCGGACATTCCCAACAGGTAGAAATGCTCGCAGGGAACTCACTGCAGGGAATCACAGACCTGCAGCCTATGATTTTCTACCTGTTAATTTTAATGGATAGACAATTATGAGCTGCATACCTGTGATTTCCTAAAATGTGCTCCCTACAAGTGCTAGTTCCAATCTAGGAGAGCCAGATCACAGAATCACCCTTTGAATTTTGTATCATAATATATTGAACTATATTTTTATCTTAATGTAAAGTACTGTGCTTCTATTATATTTTACATTTTGACTTTCATTGACTTTACCCACTATCATGGTTCATATGGGAGCCCGACCTCATGGTCATACCATCCACTGCTACCTTGGTCAACACTGAGCATAAGACATCATGTAGCGGTTGCTTTACTCTCCTTGGCTACTTCTATGGGTAAATTTAGTACTTTTTTGGTCTACTTTAATTTTTTATTTGCTTATGTTAAATGTTTAATTTTTAGAAGCATATCGTAGGGAAGGAAACAACATTTTGTAAAGATAGTTTTATTTAACAATTGAGCAATTCTGTTTGGTTGCTTTTATGGTGGTTGCTGGTTATTCCTTGGCTGCATTTTAGTGAGGGGAAAATAAAGACTGCGAGAACATAATTTTTCAGATACTGTTTTTCAGGGAATGGAAATGTGAATGCTTCACATCTTACATACATCAGAAATTTCCCCACATTCTGAGAATTTTTCAATGGCCTATTGATCAAAGCTAGGTGCAAAATTTATACTGTGGCAGAACCACTGAATGACTCTGGCTAACTGTATATAATTCTCTTTAACGAGGTTCTAACACCAGCCTAAACCTGTACCATTGTGTTAGGCATTACTGTGTTTTGTATATAGAGTTTGCATGTACGGGGCGTGGCCCCTTTAAGAGCGCGGGAAAATGCGATGACGTCACGTCGCAAACCACGGGACTGCCCAGTCAGTCCTCGTGGCATCTCCGTTGAGTAAAGACCTGTTTAACCGTTCTCTGGTGTCGATCTCAGTTATTCGTAGGAATTTGTTAATTCCTACAATATGTACATTTAACTGATATTTTTTTAATCGCTTGACAATTTAAAAAATCTCAGTTAACCATGGTTTTAATCACAAATTGAATTGATACATTTACTGCATCCCTCTCATTCAAGTTTGTGTTATTATTGATACTAATATTATCATCTAAAAAAAATCCCAGCATAAAAACCCTAATTTCCTATTTCTGGATTCATATTGTTGCTCCCTCTTTACAATTTGATATTTATTTATATGGAATCATATAGAAAAACTCACAACTGAACTTCTATTGTGAAGAGAACATTAATAACTATTGTGTCATCATATCTGAAAGTGCAAATTATAAACAAAAATTGGTAGCCTTTACATTGCTACAGGCAAAAAAAAGTGCAACATAACCAAAAATAGTTAGATCTTCATTAAAAAAAAATGTGCAGGACATTGGACTTATCGTTTATGAGCCCAACACAACATTAAGGTGGATAAGAAGGCATACGGGATACTTTCCTTTATTAGCCGAGGCATAGAATATAAGAGCAGGGAGGTTATGCTAAGCCTGTATCAAACACTACTTAGGCCGCAGCTAGAGTACTGCGTACAGTTCTTGTCATCATATTACAGGAAAGATGTAATTGCACTAGAGAGGGTACAGAGGAGATTTACGAGGGTGTTGGTAAGACTGGAGAATTTTTGCTAATGAAAGATTGGATAGGCTGATTGGATAGGGTTGTTTTCTTTGGAACAGAGGAGGCTGAGGAGAGATTTAATTGAGGTGTATAAAATTATGAGGGGCCTAGATAGAGTGGATAGGAAGGACCTATTTCCCTTAGCAGAGAGGTCAATAACCAGCGGGCATAAATTTAAAGTAATTGGTGGAAGGATCAGAGGAGAAATGTTTTCACCCAGAGGGTGTTGGGGGTCTGGAACTCACTGCCTGAAAGGGTGGAAGAGGCAGAAACCCTCATCGCATTTAAAAAGTACTTGGATATGCACTTGAAGTGCCATAACCTACAAGGCTACGGACCAAGAGCTGGAAAGTGGGATTAGACTGGATAGCTCTTTTTTGGCTGGCACGGACAGGATGGGCCGAATGGCCTTCTTCCGTGCCATAAACTTCTATGATTATGGATTTATTTCTGTGATTCACTCTACTGATTTGCATCATACATATACAAGAACTGAACAAATAAAGAATATTTTTGCCAATACACCCACAGCTCTGCTCTGTTGGGGATCATAAAGCACAATAATTTGTTCTGACAGGTACTTGCATGTTAAAAAATTGCTAAACAAAGACCTTTCATTCCAGTCTGCCATCAACTGGAATGCACCGCATTTCACCTGCTGCCAAAAGTCTGGTTGGCAAACATCCCCTTCTGTCTCTCTCTCTAGTTCTGGTATTTACAACAACGTAAATAAAGAGATGCAAGTTGTTGTGGAGTACTTTAAACCAACACTCGACACAAGGTTTTAGATCGATCTTCTTCTTTAGCAGTCCCCTGGGAACTGAGGATGACTTGCTTCCACATTAAAAATGAGTTTGCAGGTGACTGATGAGTCCAATGCGGGACCTACAGTCTCTGTCACAGGTGGGGCAGACGGTGGTTGAAGGGGCGGGTGGGTGGGGTGCTTGGGTTGACGTGTGCTTCTTGCGCTGTCTGCGCTTGGCTTCCGCTTGCTCCCGGCGAAGAGACTCGAGGTGTTTGGCGCCTTCCCGGATGCTTCTCCTCCACTTTGTGCAGTCTTGGGCCAGGGATTCCCAGGTGTCGGTGGGGATGTTACACTTTTTCAAGGAGGCTTTGAGGGTGTCCTTGAAGCATTTCCTCTGCTCACCTGGGGCTCTCTTGCCATGTCGGAGCTCTGAGTAGAGCACTTGTTTTGGGAGTCTCGTATTGGGCATGTGGACGATGTGACCCATCCATCGGAGCTGATCGAACGTGGTCAAAGCTTCGATGCTGGGGATGTTGGCCTGAGCAAGAACACTGACGTTGGTGCAGCTATCTGCCAATGGTTTTGCAGGATCTTGCGGAGGCAGCGTTGGTGGTACCTCTCCAGTGCTTTGAGGTGCCTGCTGTACATGGTCCATGTCTCTGAGGCATAAAGCAGGGCAGGTATCACTGCTGCTCTGCAGACTATGAGCTTAGTGCTGGGTTTGAGATCCTGGTCTTCAAACATTCTCTTCCTCAGGCGACCGAAGGCTGCACTGGCACACTGAAGGCGGTGTTGGACTTTGTCATCGACGTCTGCCCTTGTTGACTGTAGGCTCCCGAGGTATGGAGTCCACGTTGTCCAAGGCCGTGTGGTGGATTTTGATAATCGGGAGGCAGTACTGTGTGGCATGGGCAGATTGGGAGAGGACCTTTGTCTTACGGATGTTTAATGTAAGGCCTATGCTCTCGTACGCTTCGGTGAAGGTGTTGATGATGGTTTGGAGTTCAACCTCCGAGTGAGCGCAGACGCAAGCGTCGTCTGCATACTGTAATTCGACGACAGAGGATGGGACGACCTTGGATCTGGACTGGAGGTGACGAAGGTTGAACAGTTTCCCGTTTGTTCTGTAAATTAGCTCCACTCCAGTGGGGAGCTTACTGAGGGTGAGATGGAGCATTGCAGCAAGGAAGATCGAGATGAGCGTTGGTGCAATGCCACAGCCTTGCTTGACCCCAGTTCGTACGTGAATTGGGTCTGTGGTGGAACCGTTGGTCAGGATCACAGCTTGCATGTCGTCGTGAAGCAGGCGGAGGATGGTGACAAACTTTTGAGGGCAGCCGAATTTGAGGAGGACACTCCATAATCCCTCACGGTTGACAGTGTCGAAGGCCTTTGTGAGATCAAAGAATGCCTTGTACAGTGGTTGGTGCTGTTCCCTGCATTTCTCTTGTAATTGACGTGCGGTGAAGATCATGTCCATTGTGCCCCTTAGTGGGTGGAATCCGCATTGCGACTCTGGGAGGAGCTCTTTGGCCACTGGGAGAAGGCGATTGAGGAGGATTCTTGCGATGACTTTCCCTGTGGCAGACAGCAGGGAGACTCCTCTGTAATTACCGCAATCGGACTTGTCACCTTTCTTGAAGATGGTCACAATTACAGCATCTCTGAGATCCCCTGGCATGCTCTCCTCCTTCCAGATAAGAGAAATGAGTTCATGAATTCGTGCCAGTAATGCTTCTCCACCATGCTTTAGTGCCTCGGCGGGGATTCCATCTGCTCCTGAGGCCTTGTTGTTCTTCAGTTGTTGGATGGCCTTTTCAACCTCATACCGGTCTGGGGTTGTGCCGAGATGGTGACGGGTAGCATGCTGCGGGATGGAGTTGAGGACACGCACATTGAAGACAGAGCCTCGGTTAAGGAGATCTTCGAAGTAGATCGATAATCAAGTCGTCTTTATTACACTGGTGGGGAGACAATCTGCTTTGTCTTAGCCAGACTTCTCCAAATTGTTACAGCAAACACTAAATTTTTATACATTACAATACACATGTCCAGCTCATTCAAAATTCATTCCTGCCACCTGATTGGACCTTGGCCTGCATGCATCTTCACTGATTGGTTTCCTATGCCGCGTCACATTAAAGTACCGCCTTTATTATCGGAAAAGTATATGTCCGTTATCCCACAAGCTGTTGTTGCACCTATGACCTTTATTTATGCCTGATGGGGTCTCACCAGCATTGTACTTCTGACTCATTGTCCTGCTTTCCTGCCTCTCTCGGCCTTTTTACTTCCAACTCATTGTTTTACTTTCCTGCCAGAACAGAACTTACATCCTCTAGGCCTCTTATGGTTCCACATCCGGCTATTTGCAATTGTCTCTAAGTGACACAGCTTGCAGTCGTTAATCATTCTAACACTACTGCTTAGGTTATCTCAACTGTCAGTTCAGCAATTTAGAAAAAGCTTACTACTGCATAGGCCTATTAGATTATTGTCTTTATTACACCCTTCAGTGAAACTGCCAGTGATGTCAGTTTAACTCTTTCCCCACTACACAAGTCTTTCCTGCTTACCACAGCATCCAGCCAAGTTGTGCAACTAACGAGAAGCATGAGACTCTCGGAATCAGTCAAGTCCTGTTGTTTACAAATAGACTCACCTGCTGACAGGTCACTACAGGACCAGCAAGTTAAACATCAAGGTGTGTATTTAAAAATGTAAGAAGTCACACAACACCAGGTTATAGTCCAACAGCTTTATTTGAAATCACAAGCTTTCGGAGCGCTGCTCCTTCTTCAGGTGAAGTGGAGAAATGCATAAAGACACAGCTTATATAGTCAGAGAATCATGTCAGATGTTTACAGGTAACCTTTCCAACTGCCATTTATCACACCTCGGCAGAGAGATAATCACAGCAGTCAAAGGTGTGAATGGTGTCCAAAATGTTTTTTGTCTGTTTTTTTTGTTTTTCATACAGACCCCAGCATCTGCAATATTTGACCCCTTGTGACCCCACCTCATTGTTCTTTGATGTAATGTTTCCCTGACTGACCTGTTTGGACACCATTCACACCTTTGACTGCTGTGATTATCTCTCTGCCGAGGTGTGATAAATGGCAGTTGGAAAGGTTACCTGTAAACATCTGACATGATTCTCTGACTATATAAGCTGTGTCTTTATGCATTTCTCCACTTCACCTGAAGAAGGAGCAGCGCTCCGAAAGCTTGTGATTTCAAATAAAGCTGTTGGACTATAACCTGGTGTTGTGTGACTTCTTACATTTGTCCACCCCAGTCCAACTCCGGCATCTCCACACCATGTATTTAAAAAGCAAACACACACAGCGCACACACTATAAACATTTGGTACAGTCCATACTTTGACTTAATTAAAAATACATTTTAATCCAGACGACCTCATTCCACAAATAAAGTGACTCCTGAATTTAGAGCAAAGATTTGCAGCAGCACAGTAACGCAAAATTGATTTTTTAAATGTATTTATCAAGAAACTCACGCAACATTTTATTTTAATACTCTTACCATTTGTCAGCTCATATTTTACAGTAGAGCTCCCTTCTTCAGTGTCATATTGAGTGTAAACCTGGTCTGAATTGAGTGTTAAAACATGAGTTTGTTAAAGAAATAAAAGTTCCTGAAAACATGCCGGCGCTGAGTCACCATTAGCTGCAGTTTCCCTCTTCCCAGTGTTGGTGTCACTGTTAATACGGGAGCGTGGTGCATCATGAGAGTTTCCATCGTCCAAATTTCTCCCTAAACCTCTTTGCCCCTCTCTCCACCTTTAAGATGTTCCTTAAAACCCACCTCTTTGACCAAGTTTTTGGTCACCTGCCCTAATATCTCCTTCTTTGGCTCGGTGTCAATTTTTTTGTCTGATTACGCTCTTGTGAAGCACCTTGGGATGTTTTACTACGTTAAAGGCGCTATATAAATGCAAGTTGTTCTGCATTGCGTTGTCTGGAGAACCAAGAACATTATGAACCAAGCAAGGCAAGTTTGGAGGCGGGACAGCTGGCAAATTGGCAAAAATTGAGGGTGGGTTCGGAACCCGCCTCCGCGCAATTTTGCCGGAGGCGGGTTTGATGGGTGCGATTCGGTCCCACCTCCATCAGTCAGGAGAGGTAGTTAAGACCCTTAAATAGTAGTTAAGGGCCTCTATAATCCTATTTTGACAGGCCTTCATTATTTTACCATATTTTCAGCATGTTGCACAACCCTCCTAAACCACGTCAGCTAATCCTAGTGGGTTGACAAGTGGGTGGCCTCCTCACAGCTGCAGCTCCACCAATAAAACAGAACTTTCATCAGGGAGCAGTTGCAGGTGGCAATACTTTAGTTCCAAAGGTCTTTCAGCACTTTTAGCAGGCCTACCGAAGTCGGAGGTGTTGCAGCTTCTATCTCTCAACTGTGGGACCTCCTTGGAAGACCCTCCCCTCGCTTGGACTGAGCGCTTCCACAACAGAGGTATTTGCCAGCAGCATGGGAACCATTTATTTCTTTTCACCATGGACCTCAGATTCGGATGAGGAGCAGCCACGACAGCAGCAGAACCAGGCAGCTCAGCAGCAACAGCAGCAGGAGCCCCAACCTCCTGCTCACCCACCTGATGCTGTACAGGGCAGAAGGTGCCATCACATGGACGGATGTCGCTGCAGGAGATACCCCCCTCTCAGGGTTTACAGACAGAGGATGAGCTACCTCAACATGACTGAGTAGCAGTGCCAAAGAAGGCTGAGACTTTCGCAAGAGGTTGTCGGAGATATCTGCGCACTGCTGCACCAACACCTGGAGCCCAGAGGAGCGGGTGGACACCCCTTACCAGTGGTTGTCAAAGTCACCACCGCATTCAACATTTTTGCCTCAGGCTCCTTCCAGGAATCATCAGCAGACATCAGCGGCATCTCCCAGTCGGCCGCCCACAGTTGCATCACGCAGGTTACCGATGCCCTTTTCGCAAAGGCCCACAATTACATCCACTTCTCAAGGGATCAAGCAAGTGTAACCGTGCATTCAGTTGGCTTTGCAAATATTGCAGGCTTGCCAATGGTGCAGGGCGTCATAGACTGCACACATGAGGCCCTTAGGGCACCCCATCAGAACCCAGCTATCTTTGTCAACCGCAAGGGCTTCCACTCCCTCAACGTACAGCTGGTGTGTAACCAAAACAAGGAGATTTTGCATGTTTGCGCCAAGTTGCCATGACGCTTTCATCCTGCGGAACTTTAGTGTTCCTCCGCTCTTCAATCCACCAAACCAACTTAACGGATGGCTCCTTGGTGAAGAAGTGGCTAATGACGCCAATCAGGAGGCTAGCTAGCAAGGCTGAAGAGTGCTACAACGCCAGCCACATTTTGACCAGGTCCATCATCTAGCAAACCATTGGCTTGCTGAAGATGCGATTCCGATGCCTTGACAGATCAGATGGAGCCCTGCTGTATTCAGCAGCCAGGGTCTCCAGAATGGTCGTGGTCTGCTGTGCACTGCACAACATGGCACAGCGTCGTGGCTTGCAGCTTCCTGATGAGCAAGTGGCTCAGTTCATAGCCTCCTCAGATGAGGATGAGGAGGAGGAGGACTGAGCGGTGGCGTATCGACCAGCAGCAGCGGCAGCATGCGAGCATATGGCTGCCCGTGATGCAAGGAATGCACTCATCCTGGCCAGATTTGCATAGTTTGCCCATTTTGGCACATGTCCTTAGCTCCATCTTAACACATGATAGACAATGGACATGACTCTCTGGCCTCCTTTCACTCTGGCCACCAACCTGACCACGCAAGTGTCGCGGAGCCCACAATGTGGAGTTACCTAAGGCGAAATAACAGATGCCATCACGCCAACAGTTTGCCATTACCTCATTTTTATACATTCAAACAGGGATGGCATTTCGTCAATAAACAGAAACAATCACCCAAGTGCCTACCCCTGTGACAAATGGTGCTTTATTTTTCTCTTACGCGTGCTCCTACATGGTGCTCCCCCTGTGGCTTCAGCAGAAGTGGAGGCCCCTTGCTCACTTTGATGCTGCTCCTGCTTCAACACCTTTGGCGGCCGTCCTCTGGGTTTACGAGCCTGTGAGGGCTCGCCAAATGTTTACTCATCCTGCGGCAGTGCAGGGGCTAAGACGCCCATCTCAGTTGGGTGTGGACTCTGGTGGGGCTCTGACCGAGGGCTACGCAGTGGCATGGAAGTGTGAGTGCTTGGAAAGGAGCCCCCACTTCCTTGTTCTCTGCCACCAACTTCCCTCTCATGGGTCAGGTCCACCTCAGTGCTTGCAAGTGGTTTGAGAGCACCTTGCTGCACATCAGTGGGGTATTGGGGATCTGTATCTGCACTGGCAGTCCTACTCAAAAGGATTTCCATGAAGCTCTGGTTTCTCTGCTCAATAGCTGCCCATCGCTCCTCCAGAGATGTCAGTCTATTCTGAACAATCACCATGTTTTCCTCACTCTGGCGACTTATTTCCTCCATGGTCATAGCCAGCCTTTCCATGGAGGTTGCTGTAGTGTATGTACTTTGCAGAAGGAACTATATTCTGCAGCCCCTGTATACTGCAGTACCAGTAGCGACCACCCCTGTATATAAGCCTGTATAGTAACTTTGCATAGTAGTTCCAGTTTTGTCTCCACTCAGTAAACACCTGTTGTAACCTACTCCTGCAGTCCGTGTCTCAATTACACACGGACATAATACTGGCAACGAGCAGATCCGAACTTACCCACAGTTCTGCACCACCTCATGGGGATCCATCCCTGAAGCGAAGTTGTTGGAGGTCAAGGCCAGAAAGAAGAAAGAAAAAAAAACAAACAGAAGAAACGGGCGTCGACCGTGGACAACCGCCTCTGATTCATTGGAGTTGAAGATTTGCAGGAGAGGCTGTCGAGAGGCGGGGCTTGGTTATCCTGTCTATGGTGTTCCAGCTAATCGGGCTGGTGGCAGGTAGTACACTGATCCTTCCTGGGCTGCGGCAGGCTAGAGCTCGATCGGGTGGCTTTTCAACGGGGCCGAGCAGCGTTGTCGGGAAGAGGAGAGAGAGAGAGAGGGTGGAGCACACAGGGCGCGGCCGGTGCTACGAAGCCGGGCAGCGTACAGACCCAAGAAGAGGGAGGAAAGTGTCCCGGAGGGTTTGCTCTGACGACGGGAAAATAAAAGGAATTAGAAGCGCAGAAAGCCGCGAGGAGCTGCAGTTTGCCACGGGGACCGCGGAGAGCGGCGTTAGCAGCAGCGCGGGGGGGGGGGAAGTGCGCGAAGACCATAGGGCGTCGCCATCAAGGCATAAAAACGCCAGTAACAGCGCTAGCAGCAGCGGAGAAGACAGAAAGCGCGGAAGGCGCCATCTTAATCCAGCGGGGAAGAAGGCAAAGCGCGGGGGGCGCCATTTTGTTCAATCGGGGAAGAAGGCAAAGCGCGGGAGGCGCCATCTTAGATTTCCAAGATGCCGAAGACTGGCAATATCACTGCCTTCGATAATGCAATAGAAGACTGGACCACGTATGTGGAAAGAGTCGAAGTATATTACAAGGCAAATGAAGTAGCCGATGAGAAAAAGGCATCGGTACTACTAAACTTAATGGGCGCAAGAACGTACGGCCTATTGCGGAACCTGATCACTCCAGCCAAACCGATGGCGAAGAGTTTTAACGAAATTGTTGATATCCTACAGGAACACCTAAATCCTACACCGCTGCTGATAGCAGAAAGATTTAAATTCCACAAGAGAAATCAGCATAAAGGGGAGAGCAATGCTGATTACCTTACGGAACTACGCAAGCTATCAAAGCACTGCCAGTTCGGAGCAGGACTGGCAGATACCCTACGGGACAAATTTGTCTGTGGACTCCTGAGTGAAGGAACCCAGAAGAGGTTACTCTGAGAAAGAGCTGAAGCTAGATAAGGCTTTCAGCGTGGCAGTATCGTACGAAGCAGCAGCAAGGGGAGCTGCGGAAATACAGCAAAAGCCACAAGAATACGGCACCCATGAAATGACACGGGGATTTGAAAAATGTTATCGCTGTGGCAGAACAACCCATGACCAGAAGGACTGCTGGTCCAAGGACAAAATATGCAGGCAATGTGGAAAGATGGGACACATTGCACGAGTTTGCAGGTCTGGAAAGAAGACTAACGACAACAAAAAGGCTACTAAGGAACAGTACAGGACAGTACAAAAGATGACGGACAGTAGTTCCGAAGACCAGAAGAGCGATAGTGAATCCGGGAACAAGAGACTAAGCTGTCTCAAACTTCACAACGTAATCGCAAAAGAGGATCACCAAACCATTTGGGTCACCCTCACGATAGCAGGGTCCCAAGTCAAAATGGAATTGGATACAGGATCAGCTCTGACCGTCATGAATCGACGAGACTACGAGCGGCTATTCTCACACATACCCTTGAAAGAGACATCCATTGTCTTGAAGACGTATACGGGGCAGAATGTATACCCCAGAGGAAAAATAAGGGTGCCTGTCGAATACAACGGCAAGGAAATACAGAAATTGTATCTGTACATACTGCAAGATGGTGGACCACCGTTATTGGGACGTGAATGGATCAGAAAGATAAGTTTAGACTGGCACTCCATTCAGGCACTGACTGTGGCTGGTAAAAAGGATGACGACGTCACACCTGGACGATTGGCAAAAATCTTAGCTAACGCCAAAGAGGTATTTCAACAAGAACTGGGAACTCTTAAAGGTGTAACCGCCTCGATAAAAATAGAAGAGAATGCAATTCCCAAGTTTTTCAAAGCAAGACCGGTACCGTATGCAATTCGCCCAGCCGTCGAGGCAGAGCTGGAGAATCTGGAGAATGCAGGCGTGTTACCTAAGGTAGACTGGAGCGAGTGGGCGACACCCATCGTTCCTGTCATGAAGAAAACGTTAAATAATAAGTCTCAGGAGCCAAGGAAGGTCTGCATCTGTGGGGACTTCAAGGTGACGGTGAACCCAGTCCTTCACACAGTGCAGTATCCTCTCCCGAGGATAGAAGATATTTTCGCCTCACTATCTGGAGGGAAGTGTTTTACAAAAATTGACCTAGCACAAGCATATTTGCAGATGGAGGTTGAAGAATCCTCTAGGAAGTATCTCACGATAAACACTCACAAAGGTCTTTGCCAGTATAATCAACTGGTATTCGGAGTAGCATCAGCTCCGGCGATATGGCAAAGAGCGATGGAACAAGTCCTGCAAGGGATTCCGGGGACTCAGTGTTACTTGGACGACATCCTAGTGACAGGAGAAGATGACAGTGAACACCTTGCCAACCTAGAGCAGGTGCTCACTAGACTAAGAGAACATGGGCTACGAGCCAATCGCCCCAAGTGCGAGTTTTTTAAGAAACAGATATCGTATTGTGGCCACGTGATTGATGAAGAGGAGTTACATAAGTCCCCTGACAAAATTGAAGCGGTAGTTAAGGCTCCAGCGCCTGAAAATGTGTCGCAACTGAGGTCATTCCTTGGATTGGTGAATTACTACCATAAGTTTTTGCCGAATTTGTCCACAATTCTGCACCCACTGAACGCCCTACTACAAACTGGAGTAGCATGGAAATGGAGCGATGAATGTAAGCGGGCCTTTCAGAAGAGTAAAGACCTAATCACTTCAAGAGAAGTACTGGCTCACTACAACCCATCACTACCGATAAGACTGGCGTGTGATGCGTCTCCCTACAGCATTGGAGCGGTACTGTCACATAAATTCCTTGATGGTTCAGAGAGGCCGATAGCTTTTGCGTCACGCTCGTTAACTGCAGCCGAGCGTAACTACGCCCAGATTGACAGAGAGGCCCTCAGCCTGGTGTGGGGGGTGAAGAAGTTCAATCACTACCTGCACGGTCAGAAATTTACTCTACTAACTGATCATCAACCTCTTGTCTCCATTTTCAACCCTCAGAAGGGCGTCCCGATAATGACAGCACAACGGCTACAGAGGTGGTCCCTTTTCCTAGGGGCACACCAATATGACATCGAGTACAAAGGAACTAAACAGCATGGGAATGCTGATGGATTGTCGCGCCTACCGTTGCCGACGGTGGAAGAAACACCTGCAGTGGATCCTGTGGAGATATTCCACTTGACCATAGTCGAATGTCTACCTGTGACGAATGCAAACATAGAAAAGGAAACACGAAATGACCCGACACTCTCCAGGGTCTATGATTTAACGGTGAAGGGATGGCCAGCACATGGCGAACCACTGTTGCCAGCATTCTCGCCGAGAAGAGAACAGCTGTCAGTGTGCAGAGGAACCTTGATGTGTGGATCCAGAGTAGTAATTCCACCCAAATTGAAGGATAGAGTGCTCAATGAGCTTCATGAGGGTCACCTGGGAGGAGTAAAAATGAAGAACTTAGCCAGAGCGTTTGTGTGGTGGCCGGGAATCGATAGAGAAATCGAAGAGATGACCAAGAGCTGTACAGGATGTCAGAAGGTCCAAAACACCCCACCACAAGCCCCTCTACATCCATGGGAGTGGCCCTCATCTCCATGGCAAAGGGTACACATTGATTTTGCTGGTTCATTTATGGACTCGACGTTTCTAATTGCGGTGGATACACATTCAAAGTGGCCAGAGGTAATAAAAATGTCCTCAACCACCACAGAAAAAACTATCACAGTCTTACGAACCATATTCGCCAGAAATGGGCTGCCTGAACAGATTTGCTCCGACAATGGACCACAGTTTGTGTCTGAAGAGTTCCGGAGCTTCTTAAAGAACAATGGTGTTAAGCATTACACATCCGCCCCATATCATCCAGCCACCAATGGATTGGCTGAGAGGTTCGTTCAAACATTCAAGAAGGCTATCAAGGCAATGTGTAATGAAGACATACCCCTACAACACAAGGTGGATAACTTCTTGTTTGCCTACCGGAATGCGACACATGCGGTTACCAACCAAACTCCAGCCATGATGTTCTTCAATTGAAGACTACGATGCCGCTTGGATTTGGTTAAGCCAAACATTAGAAGAGATGTGGAGAACAGGCAGTTTCAGAAAATGAATGAAAGGCCGACCAGGAGTTTTAAGATAGGTCAACCAGTTTTGGCCCGGGACTACCACACAGAGAAATGGCAGCCAGGAACGATCTGCACACGGGAAGGACCTCTAATGTATACCGTGGACGTTGGAGAGAGCATTGTAAGACGCCATGCTGACCAGATTCTAGTCACTGGAAAACGTCAATTCCACACCACGATCCGATACACCTGGTGATGAAACCGAAGTACCAATTGCATCTACCCCAGAATCGGTGATATTGGAAGCAGACGAACCAAACAACGACGTTGATCCCGAATCAACTTTGCCAGAAGAACCTGATACCCCAAAGAGGCGTTATCCAGACAGAATCAGGAAGCCTCCTCAAAGACTGAACTTATAATTGCTTAACTTCAGCTAATGTATCTAGCAACTGTAATTGTAAATATGTTATTTAATTATTAATCAAATGTTATGTACTGTTTAGCTAAAAGGGGAGGAATTGTAGTGTATGTACTTTGCAGAAGGAACTATATTCTGCAGCCCCTGTATACTGCAGTACCAGTAGTGACCACCCCTGTATATAAGCCTGTGCAGTAACTTTGCATAGTAGTTCCAGTTTTGTCTCCACTCAGTAAACACCTGTTGTAACCTACTCCTGCAGTCCGTGTCTCAATTACACACGGACATAATAGTTGCCATCCTTTCCATGGTGCTGCGTATGTGCGCCATTGCCTCCCCAATGGCACTGCTCATGTTAGAGTTGGACTCCTCCATCCTCGCAGTGACCCTGGAGGCAAGACCAGTCAGAGACTCCTGCACCTGCTCCTGGAGTTCCAGCACCGCTCTCCTTCTGGATGGACCCAGAGGCACAGGGTCCCCATGCAGCGGAGCAGAGCTAGGAGAGTCCTGCAACCTCCGACGAGGACTCTCCACTGCTGTTCCAGTCTCCACCACCTGCTGATGCTCACCTGTGAGATGTGATACACATGGTGACAACACTAGTCTATGTCCCGAAGGTCCTACTGAGGTGTGTGTATCTGCGCTGGTGCTGGGTGCGCTTACATCTGCTGACGCTGCATCCTCAGAGGTTGCAGGTTTCCCTGAGGAGTCTTGCTGCTCAGTCTCTTCCTTGTCGACAGTGGGGCGGGGCTCTGTGGATGGTCCTGTGGGAGAGTAAAGGCATGGGTTAGACATTTGACGAAAGTGTGGCATGCACATGCAATAGTGCAGATGCTCAAGTGGCATTCTAATAGTGTACACCAGCAGCCATTTCAGTCACTCATGCAGTGTAAAAATGAGAGACGCAAAACTATTCTGTTACCAGCTTGCTCTGCATCGCCCGTCTGTCCGTCCCCCACTTCCACTTCCACCTCTGCGCCGGCGATGTCCAGGGCCGCCTCTTCAGCCTGGGTGAGAATGGCTATGGAAGGTGGCCCTTCTCCTGTCTTCGCCCTTTCCCTTCTATTGTGAGCTCTCTTTTCCTGCAGTGAGGGAGACAAGTGGAGTTGGAGTGAGAATGATGGAGTGAGTGTAGAGTCAAGAGCATAGATGCTTAGGAGACAAAGATGGAGTGAGGTTCAAAATCCAAGGGCCCTCCCTGTGCATTGTTAGTCATTGTCATTGCATAACAATGAAAGGGAGTGTGAGGGCAGCATAGTCGAATAGTGAAGTGATTGGGTTCATAGAGTGAGAGGGATGGTGAAGGGTGCAAGGGTTGTAAGGGTAAAGTGGGATGTGGAGAAGGAGGTTGACAATGCAGAGTGCTGGTGATGAGAGGAGAAGGGGAGCAGAAGGAGGGTCAAGCTGAAGGTATACTCACTTTGCCTGATCGTACAAGGTCATTGAACCTTTTACGGCACTGCAGCCATGTTCTGCTGCACACTTATCTGGAGGTGATATCCCTTGCCAGCTGTACCCACACAGCCTTGGTATCTTTGGGAGGCCTCTTCCTCCCAGATGAGGGGAAGAGCACCTCCCTGCTGGCTCTCGCCCCCTCAACCAGCATATCCAGTGCCTCATCGGAGAACCTTGGGGAGGCCCTTGCCTTGGAGTTGGCCATTCTTGAAGGAGATAACAGCTTGGAGGTGGTGCAGCATCGACCAAAAACCAGTGGAATGAGCCAAGGCAGCAAGCAGCCCTTAAATGAAGCTGGATAAGTGACGTCAGCAGAGGCGAATTTCAGAACCAAAACACTAATTGGCCCAGGGGAACCCACACCTCTGAAATCAACTGGCCAATTAGGGGAAAATCGTAAATTTTTCCCACCTCTCAGTGGAGGCGGGTTTGGAACCCACCCAAACCAAAACCCACCTCCAACTCGCCTCCATTGGGAAAATCGCGCCCTATAATTCAAAACCAGCAATAATAAAACAGCTACCATAAAACAACAGCAAGGAGGAGATTGGGAACCAATTAAATTGCTTAATGTATTTTTCAAAAATCTTTTTAGAGTTACTTGGGTTTGTCAGTCACTTCATGAAACAGTAACAAACTTCTGTCTGACTCTGGCCTCTTGTGCATCTCTCCCTTCCCTTTGTCCCACCATTGGTGGCACTGGCTTCAGCTGTTTAGAACCTACGCTCTGAAATTCCCTCCCTAAATCCCTCCAACTCTCAATCTATCTCTGTCCTCCTTTAAAACCCTCCTTAAAACCAACCTCTTTGACCAAGCTTTTGGCCACTGCTTCTAATATCTCCTGCCCTGGCTCGGCATCCATTTTTACCTGATTACGTTTCTGTAAAGTGCCTTGGGACATTTTTCTTTGTTAATGGCGCTATATAAGTGTAAAGTTGTTGTGTCTACTTCAGACTAATCTTGCCATATTTGGGGTGGATGGGGGCATAAATTAGGCAGGACCTTCTAATATATTGCTACCAAAGTTACAATGGGAGTGCACTAGCAGGACGATAGAGTGAATTAATTGGTCCATGGGACATGAGTTGGAACTGGTCCACTCTTTTTCCTGAGGTGAGTTTCAACAAGTGTTATTTTGTAAAGATGTATATGTATTAAGATAATGAAACCATCAGAATATTATGTATTTATCATATTTTCTCAGTCTAGAAAGGTCCTTGTTTCCAATCAATTTCTAGATCTTTAAAATCTTTTGGATTTAGTTTGCTGGGATGTCTTCTACAACACTACACAATATGGTATCACAGCAGCATACTGTGTCAGGTGTGCGGTATCCTGTATACAATAACCATCTGAGAGGGAGTTCGGTGAGAGGAAGAGAAAGGCTGTAATTAGTCTTCGTGATCATTAAAAATGTAGTTATTTTTGGGGAATGATTTTTAATTTTTAAATATGTTTTCCCTTACAGTTACCGTGTTTTCTACTTCCCATCCTCAGGCCTCACCCCCTCCCAAACTAGGGCTGGCACACAGTCTCTCACTCATCAGTAGGTGTTTCAGCAGCTCTCATGAGTCTCAGCCTGCCTAATCCATCCCTGCATCTCCTCACCTAATCTTGTAGCCAACTTTGACACAGATCCTGTTGGGTGCTAGCTTGTAACATTGCCCAGTCCTTTAATCAAGGGTAAAAAAAACATGTAAATTGAGTAAATCAGTAAAAGAGCACGTGTGAAAAGCATTGTTACAAATTCTAGTCTGCCTTGGATTCTTAAGTACAGTAGCATTAGTCACTTCCGTAAGTGGTCTGAGTATCTTACTTTTGTGGGAGTTGATTTACACAGCCCTATAGCTACCCTATGTAGCATAATCTGGGGATGCAACAATAGTAACGTCTTATGACCAGAACCATATATTTATGTTTTTTGCACGCTTGGTTCTTCAATCCCTCTGATGGCAGACTGAGGAAACACAGTGAGATGAGGCTTGATGTGAGTAGAAAAGCTGCTTTATTTCGCAGTAAGGTGAACATATAAAACAGCCATTATGAACGGATTCATTTAACTCAAATTGTATAATTTATCTTCATGCAATAATACAAAAAAGGACATGCCACACTTACCTGTGGTGTTATCAGTGGTGTTCTAACTTAACTTAAATAAAATGGCTTCAAACTATCCTTCAGCATTTCTAACTTCTATGCCTCGGCAAAAGTCCTCATAGCTTTCTTTTTTAACAAACCTAATTGCCCTTGTAGCCTTCCTGTTCCCCAAAAAGTTCACCTCGCTCTTACTTTTGATCGCCCTTCTGTTCACAGACAAGGATCAAAGGACTTTCTAACAAGATGGGTGTGAGGTGTTTTTTGATTACCTACGCAAACCAATGAATTGTTTATTGATTTGATTCTGGGGGAAACAACTTCCTTTTAATAGTCTAGGTGAATTTTTTTAACCTTGTGGGAAAATATTTTGCTTTAAAAAAAACATTAAAAGTATCTCCTACTTAAACCCTTCATATAGAGAAATGTCCAAAAAACCTGAAACAAGGCAGGCATAGAAAGAGAATGGGACACAATCAATGGAGTGAAGAGAGAGAGGGAAGGAAAGGTTTAGAGAAAGAGGGAAAAAGGGTGATAAAATTGGAGAGATGAGAGACCCAAAGATGACAATGAAAATGTGTGAGAGTCATTGGCATAGCTAGGAATGAAAATTTGGTATGCCCCACTTTAAGGCGGACAAGTCTGAGTGGAACGAGGGGAACTTGACTTGTAGTTTCAGCTTGTCCCGCTGCTTCTCAGCCTCATTGAGCAACGAGAAAGATTTGTCGGGGTTGGCTGCTGCAGAGGCGGGAGTGAAGAGCCAGTGGCAGATTAAGAACGCTACGCTGGAGGAGGAGATCCCGGCACTTGTCACTTACTATTTGGAGGGGGCCAAGATTAGGCCATCTGGTCAGCGATGACCGCATGAACTGCTCTGCCAGTTCAATTGATGGAAATGAGAAGCTGGAAATATCCCAAGGACAGGCAGGAGAGCACCCCTCGGTCTTGGACAGCAGAAACCCTATCTAGGCATTCATATAGTCTCAGATTTGGGTGAGCCGTGGCCCATCCGTGGCTACTCCCCTGGTGAGAGGCATACAGAGAAAGTGAAAGAGAAAGGGAGAAAGAGTGGAAGATAAACAAAAAAATGAGAAAAGGTGTCAGAAACAATCATGGAATGTGAGGGATTTCAGAGACTATTTGTAATAGTAATCCCATTTCAGCCTCAGTCTGTGGGGCTAGGCTTTGCTGTCATATTGGCATTAGCAAGTCATCCTCGGTTCCGAAGGACTGCCTAAGAAGAAGAAAAAGAAAATTGCAGATCAGCTGTGCAAGCCTCATAGAGGTCCCAGACCTCTGAAAATGAAACTGAAATGCAGTGGCTCCACATCTAAGGCCAACCATTGTGGTCCAATCAGTTGAATGCCAGTGAAGTTATTGGGTATATTACTACAGGTGCAAAAAGCAAGGGCACGAATAAAGTGCAGGACTGAGCTGCTGTGCACTTGTGGAGGAACAACAAGATTAAGGAAATGCTGAGGGAGAAAAAAAACTTAGTATGGATGTAAAAAATCTCGTACCAGTTTTTGAAGAAGAACAGCAAGTTCTCTGGTATCCTGGCCAACATTCATCCCTCAACCAAGATTACTAACAACAGATTAACCAGTCAGTTATTTCATATGCTGTTTGTGGGACCTTGCTGTACACAAATTGACTGTCATGTTTGCCTACAAAACAGTACAGTACTATACTTCAAAAAACATTTAATTATGTGTGAAACACTTTGGAATGTCCTGAGGGTGTGAAATGTGCTATATCAATGCAAATTAATTCTCTCTTTTTTAAGTGAACTTGGGTTCTCAGACTTCTCACAGCTTCTCTGAGTTTCTGTTGTGGAATCGTGTGCCTACACAGGAGGAGGTTTGCAGCATGTTACCTTCTTTCTCACCCAACACTGAAGCAGACAGCTTCCTGCTCAACCCAATCTAACCCAACACAACCTTAAAGTAAACACCTCCCCAATCCCCACCCAATCTGACCTGACCTTGCCCTGAAGTTCCCCTGAGGGAACCTTCTTCAGTTTGGCAAGCAACTTAAAAAAAAAACATTAATTTAGTTTATAACTACTGTACCATCTTCACTTTTACAATTCAAGCACAATTTCCACTTCATTACTTAGTGGCATTCAATCAAAATTTAACAGCACGTTTTGTGGTTTTCTGCACTCTGCTTGATGACTCTCTGCAATTTTTCCAGATCTCAGTGATCTCTTTTGGTTGAACAGTTTTTGCTGTTGTTACAGAAAGTTCTTTTGCTAACCTATGGTACATCTCCAGAAGTGCCTCCAGGTCACTGAACTATGCATCATCGATCAGAAGATGGGTTCAGATGAAAAAAGGACCATTGGCTTATTTGATCTCATCCTTTCAGAATACCAACCTGAGTCCTATAGAGTTCTTGCCCTTTCATGTTTTCACGTCACTGCTTTCAAAACCATTCAGGAGCTTTGCTGTCAGATTTGTACTTTGTGAGATGTGTAGTTGCGAGCGGCACATGTAATCAAAGATGCTCCCAGATATATTGGGAGAATAATTCTTACAGCAGAGATACCAACCTATTTAATACTGAGACACAATTACTTTAGTAAAATTTGTCTGTCTTAATTATCTTAATAGTTTCTTCAAACTTCCAAAATTCTGAAAAAATTTGGACAGCCATATTTTATTACAAAACTCAGATTCCTTATATGAAACATGATGATGATATGACTGGCTGTGATGAAAAGGGGGGTGTTTATAGTTTCAAGCAAGTAGGCTTTAAAATGGAAAACGTGACAAGTAAGCTGCAAGAAAGAGGAAATTCTTTGATCAGGGACCAGTTAAGATAAAGGTGCTTTAATAGTGTGGTCACATCTTTAAAATGTTAATGGATGCAGCTTTGATAGATGATATATCATTTCTGGCTGTGCTCATGTGGGTTATCAGTCTGGAGGAAAATCCAACCAAAACACAAGTGTTGCGGGCCAGTATCCCACTGCTTATTAAGGTTTGAAGATTGTTAACATTTTGTTTGTCTGACCAAAGAAATGGCTTTACATCAAAAAGACTTGCATTTCTATAGCGCCTTTCACAACCTCAGGACGTTCCAAAGCGCTTTACAGTCAATGAAGTACTTTTGAAGTGTAGTTACTGTTGTAATTTAGGAAATGCGGCAGCCAATTGCACACAGCAAGCTCCCACAAACAGCAATGTGATATTGACCAGATAATTTTGTTATGTTGATTGAGGGATAAATATTGACCAGGACACCGAGGATAATTCCCCTGCTCTTCTTCTAAAAGGTGCCATGGGATCTTTTATATTCATCTGAGAGAGCAGATGGGGCCTCGGTTTAATGTCTCATTCAAAAGATGGCACCTCCGACAGTGCAGCACTCCCTCACCACTGCACTGGAGTATCAGCCTAGATTTTTGTGCTCAAGTCTCTGGATTGGGACTTGAGCCCTCAACCTCTGAACTCAGAGGCAAGAGTGATACCCACTGAGCCACAGCTGATACACTGACACATCAAAGAGGTCCCAGGACACAAATAGCTCAGTTCTCACTGCTAGTCTTTAGTTCTGATAAGGATGCACCAGACTCTGGGTGTTAGAAATGTGTGTAACAGTTTATACATTTTGAGACTGTGGGCAAAAAATTCAGATGATTTATGATATACAATACCTAAGACTCCAGGAAACTGCAAAAAAGCATCTCTTGGAGTGATTCTAGTTCTCTTATAAGTATTATGCTGTTTAATATTTTCCACAGACATTTTTGTTTCTGCACTTTATTTGATTTGTAGCTGAATCCAGAACTGTAATATTGCCTTCTCTGTTCCTGAAACATTAGCATATGGACCAGTTACAGTGATACAGATGGCAAATCCATTTTAAACAAATTGTAGAGACCTGCAATTATTTTTCAGAATGAGCATGAATATGAGTGTCAGTCCCAACCAGCAAAGTTTAGCCGTAGGACTTACTTGTTCCAAATAGTCAGATGGAGGTGGGGTTACAGGTTAGGGATGCCAATTCAGATTAGACGTATTTCTGGAGCTATCATCGCTTGACCTCCCGCCTCCAACCGCCCCGCACGGTCAAACAGCCTTTTTTCCTCTCCTATCTCCAATTTTTTTAATAAGTAATAAACAGAAGTGTTCAAAGAAAATGAAAAAAAAACCCACACAATTTCTTTAATGCCCCTATGATTTATCTCCCGGGTTTTATGCTCAGAGCAGTGATTAATCTTTTAATTCCTGGAGACTCCAGGGCAATCCTGGAGGGTTGGTAACCCATTATAAGTAGGTAGAAGGTGGGAAGAGGGACCACGGGGAGTGGGGGGGAGCTTGGAAACCGTCCACCTTGCATCTCCGCAAACCTGAGCACATCCAAAACTCTGCTGCCTGTATCCTAACTCGCACCAAGTCCCATCCACCCATCACCCCTGTGTTCGCTGATCTACAATGGCTCTCAGTCTGGCAATGCATCGATTTTAAAATTCTCATCCTTGTTTTCAAATCCCTCCATGTCCTCGCCCTCTCCCTTTCTCTGTAACCTTCTCCAGCCCCACAACCCTCCGAGATTTCTACACTCCTCCAATTCTGGTCTCTTGCGCATCCCTCATTTTAATTGCTCCACCATTGGAACAGGAGGAGCCCATTTAGCTCCTCAAGCCTGTTCTGCCACTCAATGAGATCATGGCGGATCTGTCTCCTAACTCTATCCACCCGGCTTGTTGGCTCCAATATCCCTTAATACCCTTGGCTTGTAAAAACCTATAGATCTCAGATTTAAAAATTATTAATTGACAGCCGTGCCTAGGCCCGAAGCTCTGGAATTATCCTACAAGTTACAGCCTGCCAACCTGAAAATGACCTGTTTATTCCTACTCTCTGTTTTCTGTCCGTTAACCAATCCTCAATCCATGCTAGTATATTACCCCTAATCCCATGAGCCCTAACAGATTCATCAAACATGATTTCCCTTTCATAAATCTGTGTTGACTTTGCCCAATCCTATTATTATTTTCTAAGTGCCCTGTTACGACGTCCTTAATAATAGATTCTAGCATTTTCCCTACTACTAATGTCAGGCTAACTGGTCTGTAGTTCCGTTTCCTCTCTCCTTCCTTTCTTAAATAGTGGGGTTACATTTGCCATCTTCCAATCCGCAGGAACCGTTCTAGAATCTATAGAATTTTGGAAAATGACAACCAATGCATCCACTATCTCTATAGCCACCTCTTTCAAGACCCTAGGATGTAGGCCATCAGGTCCAGGGGATTTATCGGCTTTCAGTTGCATTAATTTGGGATGGCCATTTAGGACTGAGATGACAAGAAATTTCTTCACTCATAGGGTTGTGAATCTTTGGAATTCTCTACCCCAGAGGGCTGTGGATGCTCAGTCGTTGAGTATATTCAAGACTGAGATCGATTGATTTTTGGACACTAAGGGAATCAAGGGATATAGGGATAGTGGCGGTCAGAGGTCGGATCGTGAGCGGGAGAAGCAGGCCACCACTTGGAGCCGGCAACAGTGAAGAGGAGGCCGCGGTGACGAGGAGGACGGAACGGCTGAGGGACATCGTGCTCCCACTGCCACTGGAAGCCATTGTATTGACTTTCTGAACACGGCGCTGTATGAATAGCTGACATGTCCCTACGGGGAGTAAGCATTCCATTGTAATTGTACTTGTACTGGTTACATATGGCAAATAAAATTGAATTGAATTGAATTAGTGCGGGAAGGTGGAACTGAGGTAGAAGATCAGCCATGATCTTATTGAATGGCGGAGCAGGCTCAAGGGGCCGTATGGCCTAATCCTGCTCCTAATTCTTATGTTCTTATGTTAAAGATGCTATATAAATGCAAGTTGTTGTTGTGTCCTGACCAATATTTATCCCTCAACCAACATCACTAAAACAGATTATCTGGTTATTATCATATTGCTGTTTGCGGGAGCTTGCTGTGTGAAAATTAGCTGCCGCATTTCCTACATTACAACAGTGACTGCACTTCAAAAGTACTTCATTGGCTGTAAAGCGTTTTGGGACATCCGGCGGTCATGAAAGGCGCTATAGAAATGTAAGTATTTCTTTCTTTAAAACCTACCTCTTTGACCAAGCTTTTGCTCACCTTGTCCTAACATCTCCTTACGTGGTTCAGGTCGGAAAGTTGATAAATCGCTCCTTGGGTACTTTTTTTTACTTTAAAGGCGCCATATCAATGCTGTTGTTGTTGTTATTGTTGTCGACAGACCCTTCATCTCAAAAATCTCACCCAACCGGCGCTGGCCAACGGCGTACGTACGTACATTACCGTCATGCACGCGCGGCGTGACGCTTTGTATGCAAATGAGACGTGATTCCCCGGATGTGCGGCGGCTTGGCACCCCTCCCCTCCCCCCCTTCCTTTTGCGGATTTACACGGCGGAGCTGGAGAAGCCGCGGCAGCAATAGCCAGGGGGTTATACACTGGTGCTTTCTACTGAGCGCCTGATACTGCGGACTCGGCTGTCTGTCTTGTGAGGCAAAAGCAAAATTAGCACTAACATACAGCGGAGGAGGGGGGGGGAAAATAAAGAAGCGGTGCGAGGCGTCTGTTGATCGAAATATCTGGAAGATTAACCTTCGTCAGCCAGGATGGTGAGCGAGCGCTTTGCAGCGGCCGGGGAGGAGGCATTTTATTAATAAAGATGTTTCCCTACCCCTCTTATTCACAACATTATTTTCTTTATTTTTTCACTCCATTTTTTTTCCGTGTGAATTGGCAAACTGAGGTGTATTTTTTTGTGTGTTTCAAAAAGCCGAGCGGCCATCATTGATGGCAACGCCGCAGTGTGGGCTCGGCCTCCTGCAGGCGCAGCCCGCTCCCGCCTTGCCTTACCCTCTGCCCTCTCCTGCAATCATTTTATAATTATATTAAATATCCTTATTTATAGGTGTCTTCCCCTGCTGGAGCTCCGGGTCAGTGTCTTTCACCACCCCCCCCTTTCTCCACCACCCCTCGCACTTGCTGTAAACGGAGGCTTTGCAGGGGTTGGACTTGTGGAACTGGGCTTTTCTTTTCCTCCTTCCTTTTTTTTAATTAGTCCACATTATTTGACGCAGTTTTTTTTTATAATGCAATTTTTTGATTTAATTAGAGGGGAGGCGGAGGGCTTCAAAACCATCTTGACAGCTATTCAGAACCCCCCCTACTCTCCATAACAGGAGCATTGGGTGTACAATCTGATTTATGTGCCCTCCTTTTTTTTTAATTATAAATAAACTTCATCCTGTGTGAAATCAGACCTGTCCGGGTAGAGGGAGAAAGTTTTTTTTATATTTGGGGTCTTCAGAGCGAGCCGAGACTTTAAATTTTTGTGTGTTTATTTTTTTAAATGCCTGTTTGAGATGGTATATAACATTTTCAGGTCATTTTACTGTAGGCCTTTCAGTATTGAGCGAAAGTTAAGTTTAAAATGGAGGGGGAAATGTGTTGGCTACAGTGCTGTTCAAAGAAATACATGTAAATGTTATATCGTAGGGATTCGGCAAGTAGGCAAAGTGGTGACTTAGCCTATAGTCCAATTAGGTGCATTTATCATATCTAAGAATTTATCTGCAGTAGTTTTATTGTAAAGAAACAAAATCCTGTAGATGCTGGAAATCTAAAACATTCAGCAGGTCAGTCAGCATCTATGGAAAGAACAGGGAAGTTAAGACTCTTAACCAGAACTTTTGCATAAAATCTGTTAAGTTTTAAAACTGATGGTCTTTGTAATAAAACTTCAGATATGGAGGATGTAACTTGACTTATTGTATATGCATGCTATTTATTTTTAAGTAAGCCTACAATTTTTTCATAAATAATGGTATTGAAATTCCTCTGTGAATAGGAAACAGGAAAATGCCCCTTTTATTGTGACAATTTTGGTATTTTATAATGGAATAATTTAAGAAATAATTGGATGCTGTGATGGGCTGGGTCTTTTTAAAAAGATGAGCTAAAATGGCCTGACTAGCTTTCCTTATCTTTATTTGATGTAGAAAATCTGTGATCTGACGTTCAGAAGCAATTTACACCTGATTTCTTTACTGATTGTTTGAAAGTGTATTTTTTTTAAATGTTCAAGACTCTAGATAAAAGCTATGTAACTTGTCCCAACCCAAAATCTATCAAGTAATTCTCACTTTGAAACCACTGAGAGAGGTTTATTTGACTGACAGAAGCAAGCAGCTGCATAAATTACTGTAAATCTAATTAACTGTTTCAGAAGTTCAAGTTATGTTGTGGCTCTATATGTAAACTGGATTCTGTGTGAAGAACAAAATACCTGGTGGGAGAGTCAAATGGGTGCTTCCTTTGGGGAAAAACTTCACTTGAGTGGGTGCTTGGGGACTTGGATCACCTTCACTCCTTGCAATTGTGGGAATCCCATGAGATGAGATATTCACTCCTGCAAGACTTGTTCTTTAAGAACACCTGGTGATTTTAAGGGGGGCATATTAAATGAGACGAGGAAGAGATCTAAGTTTTCCTGGGTGGATGTGCAAACGTGAGCTGATTGACCACCTTCATCCTTGTACACCTTGTGGTCTTATCATCTGAGAACTACAGATACAACCTTTCCTACAGAAGACAGCAGATCAATAATGTGAACCCACCTGTAGTTTCTTTTCCTCCTTAGACCAGGAGTTAAATTATTGCAGGCTAATGACTGGCTGAAATCAGGTACTTGAATGGCACAGATTGGGGATTTGACCTGGAACCTTGCTGGTCTGTGTGACTCACTTCTGCACTGAGAAGCAAAGTTACCAACTAAACTGGGATTATGACTATTGTAAAATGTAGGTTTGGTCTATTTTGAGTGCTTTTTGTATTTGAATTTTACAAAGTCCTTGAATGTGGTGCTGCATCTTTTTCCACAACTCTTTGTTTGACTCTCAATCAGGCTTCTGCCTTGCCACCGCACTGAAATGGCCCTAACCAAAGTCACAAATGACATCCTTTGTGACTGGAACCATGGTGCATCTTCCTTATTTGTCGTCCTCAATCTCTCTGCAGCCGTGGACATGGTCTACCATACCATCCTTCTCCAATGCCTTTCCTCCGTTGTCTAACTCAGTGGGATTTCCCTTGATTGGTTCCACTCTTACTTATCCAATCATAGCCAGAGTGTCTTCATCAATGACTCTTTCAGCTTCCACACTGTTGCCATGAGAGTTTTCCAAGGATCTATCCTTGATCGCCTCCTCTTCCTTATCTACGTGCAGCCCCTTGGCAACATCATCCGCAGACATGGGGGAAGCTTCCGCATGTATGCTGACTACACCCAGCTCTATCTCTTGACCCCTCCACTGCCGCTGTGCTGTCAGATTGTTAGCCGGACATTTAGTCGTGAATGAGCCGAAATATCCTCCAGTTAAACATTAAGACTGAAGTAATCGTCTTTGGCCTCTGTCACAAACTCTCTACGCTTGCCACTGATTCCATCCCCCTCCCTAGCCACTGTCTCGGTTGAACAAGCCTGTTCACAACCTCAGCGTCCTATTTGATCCCAAGCTGAGTTTCTGACCCTGTATCCTCAACAAAGACTGTCTATTTCCACCTCTAACTGCTGCCTCTGCCCATCTCAGTCTGTCTGATGTTGAAACTCTCATCTAAGCCTTTGTCGGCTCTCCTGGCTGGCCTTTGTAAATGGCAGTTTATCTAAAACTCTGCTGCCTGTATCATATCCCGCATCAAGTCCTGTTCACCCATCACTGTTATCCTTGCAGACCTACATTGGCTCCTGGTTCCCGAATGTCTCCAATTTAAAATTCTCATCCTTGTGTTTAAATCCCTCATGGCATTTCTCCTTTCTATCTGTAATTTCCAGCCATATAGCCTCGTCCCTACCAACCAACTCTCTTCCTCTGGCCTCTTGTGCAGCCTTCCTCCTTTCACCCCACCATTGGTGGCTACGCCTTCAGCTACCTAGGCTCCAGGTTCTGGAATTCTTCCCTAAACCTTACCACTTCCCTCACTTACTTTAAGTCCCTCCTTAAAACCCACTTCTGACCAAGATTTTTGGTTGCCACTCCTAATACCACCTTCTTTACTTCAGTGTCAGTTTTTGTCTGATTATGCCTCAAGTCCTTGGGAGATTTTCTATGTTAAAGGTGCTAATAAATGCTAGTATGAGATAAGTGCACTGGATCATTTCACCAGTGTACAGTACGAAGATGACAAGCAACTTAACTTAATTATTAAATTAGTCATGCATGTGGTGTGAGCAGTTTTCGTTTCCAAATTTGGTGTGGGCAGACAGTGCGATCTAGAATTTCCGAAAATTAGTATAGACTTGTGCGTTACATATACATTGTTTTTGGCAGCGCACTCTGGAGAGCACTTGGTGGTGAATTTATAAAATTGACATCCATTACTGGAAAAAAGATAACTCTGCATCCAATTTGCAATTCTGCAATTCTTCCGACTTGTAGCTTTTAGGTTAATTTAGTTAACTGACCAGCTGAAAGTTTGTCATGGGACTTGCATTTATATCTCACTTTGTGACCTCGGGATGTTCGAAAACACTTTACAGTCAGTGAAGTACTTTTTAAAGTGTGGTCATTGTTGTAATGTAGGAAAACCTTGTGCATAGCAAGGTTCCACAAGCAGCAATTAGATACATATAGAAACATAGATACATGACCAGATAATCTGTTAATGATGGTTGAGGGGTAAATATTGGCTAGGGCAACAGGAGATCTCTCCTGCCCTTTTTTTGAATAGTGCTATGGGATCTTTTACGGCCACCTGAGTGGGTAGATGGGACCTTGGTTTAATGTCCCATCCGAAAGACAGTGCAGCATTCCCTTAGTACTATACTGAAGTCTATCCTTGATTATGTGCGCAAGTCCTGTAGTGGGGCTTGAACCCATGACCTTCTGATTCAGGCAAGCATGCTAAAACACTCAGCCAAGACGGACATCTAAACTGAGAACGGGTATGTGAAATGTGGGCATATAGAAATTATTTACTTTATCAATGTAAGATAAGAAAAGGGATGCTGCAGCTTTAGTTTGATTTTACACTGCAGTTATCCTAAATCGTGCAATTCTATTTGCCATTATTGTCTGTGATGACTAGAACTGCTATCTAGTAGTTAATGGATATTTATTTTTGAACTATTGATGTTGGACACTAATATTTAAATTATGATTACCTTTGTAGTGCTTTGTGTTATAGGTAGATATTTAATTGCAGTACCCTTAACTTAATCTAGATCAAGTAAGTAGTCAGAAAACTACACTGTAAACTAAGTTACCCAATTACAAATTTAATTAAATAAATCAAGGTTATATAGGGATGGCAGTGCAGGCGGTGTGCTGCAACTGCAGCATGTGGGAGTTTGTGGAGAGCATTGTGATCCTGGACAACCACGTTTGCAGTAAGTGACTGCATCTTGAACTTCAGCTCAGAGTTTTTGAGTTGGAGTCTGAGGTGCAGACGTTGCAGGGCATCAGGGATGGGGAGAGTTACCTGGACACTTCGATTCAGGAGGCAGTCACACCCCTTGGGTTAGGTAGTGGTACAGGTGTGGTTAGTGGTCAGGGACAGGAGGGTGTGACTGCAACTCGGGTAGGTAAGGGGACCCCAGGTGCAGTGCTGGAGGAGCCTCAGCCTTTGCCCTTGTCCAATAGGTATGAGGGTCTTGTGTAGATATGGGAAAAGCCTGTAGGATGGATGAGCAGGCTGACCATGGTGCAGGAGACCACTCAAGTGGGGGGAGTGAAATGGAGTGTAGTTGTGGTAGGGGACAGTATAGTCATCAGGGGGATAGATACTGTTCTCTGCAGCCGCGACCGAGTGTTCCAAAGGTTGTGTTGCCTGCCCGGTGCCAGGGTTAAAGACATCTCCTTGCGGCTGGAGAAGAACTTGGAATGGGAGGGGGAGGAACCCGTTGTCGTGGTCCACGTAGGAACCAGTGACATAGGTAGAACTAGGAATGAGGTTCTGCTGAGGGAGTTTGGGAAGCTAGGATCCAAATTAAAAAGCAGCACCTCAAAGATAATCTCTGGATTACCATGCGCAAATTGGCATAGGGACAAACAGATTAGCGGTTTAAATGCGTGGCTCAAAGAGTGGTGTGGGAGGAAGGGGTTTTGGTTCATGGGGCACTGGCACCAGTACTGGGGAAAGAGGAAGCTGTTCCGTTAGGATGGGCTCCACTTAAACCGGGCTGGAACCAGTATCCTGGCGAACCAAATAACTAGGGCAGTAGACAGGGCTTTAAACTAATGAAGGGGGGTGGCTGGAGGATTCGGGAAAGAGTAAATTTAAAAGCAGCGAGAGAAATGTCAAGGCTCTCGAGCAGAGTAGAGTTTTGGGTCAAAATAAGCAGAGTGGGTCAGGAAGGGACAGAGAATAGCAAAGGTAATAAGGCATCAGTGACTAAGCTGACATCAGGGAAAAAGAGAAATGTCAAAGCTAAATGCACGAAGCATTCGCAACAAAATAGATGAATTAATAGCGCAGATAGAAATGAACAGGTTTGATCTAAAAGCCATAACAGATACGTGGTTGCAAAGTGGCCAAGGTTGGGAACTAAATATTCCAGGATACATAACTTTTAGAAGGGAAAGGCAAAATGGAAAAGGAGGCGGGGTAGCCCTGATAATAAAGGATAGGATAAAGACAGTGGAGAGAAAGAATCTTGGCTTCGAAAATCACGAAGTAGAATCAGTTTGGGTGGAGCTAAGAAACAGCAAGGGGCAGAAAACATTGGTGAGAGTTGTTTATAGGGCCCCATACAGTAGTTGTAATGTAGGGCAGAGTATAAATCAGGAAATTAAAGGTGCATGTAACAAGGGTAATACAGTAATCATGGACTTTAATCTACATATAGACTGGGCAAACCAAATTTGCAGTAATAGTGTGGAGGATGAATTCATGGAATGTATGCAAGATAGTTTTCTAGATCAGTATGTTGAGGAACCAACTAGAAAACAGGCTATTTTAGATCTAGTATTGTGCAATGCGAAAGGGTTAATTAATAACCTTGTAGTAAAGGGGCCTTTAGGGAAGAGTGTTATATTGAGTTTGAAAGTGACTAGAGTCTGAAACTAGGGTCTTAAATCTAAACAAAGCAAACTACGTAGGTATGAGGGTGAGTTGGCTAAGGTAGATTGGGAAAAGTACATTAAAAGGTATGACAGTGGACGAGCAATGGCTAGCATTTAAAGAATTAATACATAATTTGCAACAAATATACATTCCTTTAAGGCACAAAAACCCCACAGGAAAAGTGGTCCAACTGTGGCTAATGAGAAAAGTTAAAGATAGTATTAGATCAAAGGAAGAGGCTTATAATGCTGCCAAAAAGTGTAGTAAGCCAGAGGTTTGGGAGGATTTTAGAATTCAGCAGAGGACCAAGAAATTGATAAAGAAAGGGAAAATAGAATATGAGAGTAAACTAGCGAGCGACATATAAACAGACTGTAAAAGCTTCGATAGGTATGTAAAAAGGAAAAGATCAGTGAAAGTAAATGTAGGTCCCTTACAGGCTGAGACAGGAGAAATTATAATGGGGAATGGCAGAGAAATTAAACAAATACTTCGTGTCTGCCTTCATGGAAGAAGGCGCAAAAAACTTCCCGGAAATAGTGGACAACCAAGGGTCTAGTGAGAATGAGGAACTGAAAGATATTAGTATTAGTAAAAAAGTAGTGCTGGAGAAATTGATGGGACTGAAAGCCGATAAATCACCTTTACCTGATGGCCTATATCCTAGGGTTTTGAAAGAGTTCACTATAGAGATATGCATTGATTGTCATTTTCCAAAATTCCATAGATTCTAGAACCGTTCCCGCGGATAGGAAGGTAGCAAATGTAACCCCACTATTTAAGAAAGGAGGGAGAAAGAAAACGGGGAACTGCAGACCAGTTAGCCTGACATCAGTAGTAGGGAACATGCTAGAATCTATTATTAAGGACGTGGTAACAGGGCACTTAGAAAATAATAATAGGATTGGGCAAAGTCAACACAGATTTATGAAAGGGAAATCGTGTTTGACAAATCTGCTGGAGTTTTTTGAGGTTGTAACTAGCAGAATAGATAGGGGGAACCAGTGGATGTGGTGTATTTGGATTTTCAGAAGGCATTCGATGAGGTGCCACACAAGAGGTTATTAAACAAAATTAGGGTTTATGGGATTGGGGGAAATATACTAGCATGGATTGAGGATTGGTTAATGGACAGGAAACAGAGTAGGAATAAACAGGTCATTTTCGATTGGCAGGCTGTAACTAATGGGGTACCACAAGGATCAGTGCTTAGGCCTCAGCTATTCACAATCTACATCAATGATTTGGATGAGGGGACCAAATGTAATATATCCAAGTTTGCTGATGCAAAGATGAGTGGGAATATAAGTTGTGAGGAGGATGCAAGGAGGCTTCAAGGGGATATAGGCAAGCTAAGTGTGTGGGCAAGAACATGGCAAATGGAATATAATGTGGAGAAATGTGAAGTTATCCACTTTGGTAGGAAATATCGAAAAGCAGAGTTTTTTTTATATGGTGAGAGATTGGGAAATGTTGGTGTTTAGAGGAACTTGGCTTAGGATAAATTGAACTCTGGATTTGTTTTTCAGTGTAGACAGAATTCTCAGATTTTAACGTACAACCGTTTATTTGGCAAGCCTTTTTGGTTCTGAACAGATACTGGAGTTTTAAGTGCTTGATTGTACATTTATGGAAAACAATATACTGTGGGACTGGCAGCTATATAAAAATTGACTGTCGTGAGCAGTGTGCTACGCAGATACCAAAATAGGCTGTTCTAGTTTTGTACACCTGGAGTGGTGGAGTGAGAAACAAATTTGAGACTTAAATTATTTGGAATGGAGCTTTAAGGAAAGGGATAATTCACTGCAGTGGGAGAAGCTATATAAAGATTTTGAACATGATTGCAGAATTAGTTTTAGTATTTTTTTTGAAACAGACTTAATATTTGCAAGCCACATGGTTCTCAAAAGCAGGGATATGTACCGGCAGTTATGAACTGAGAACATGCAATTTTGCCCATACTTCTTGAAAATGTTTTTTTTTCACCATACATT
Organism: Somniosus microcephalus; assembly: GCF_052327205.1. Taxonomy (NCBI): domain Eukaryota; kingdom Metazoa; phylum Chordata; class Chondrichthyes; order Squaliformes; family Somniosidae; genus Somniosus; species Somniosus microcephalus. The sequence continues at coordinate 132,080,403 of NC_140989.1, read as the reverse complement.
TTCTATTCTTTAAGGAATAAAAAATGAAGATGTTCCACAATGTTTTACAGCCAATGAAATACTTTTTGAAGTGTGGTTACTGTTGTAATGTAGGGAAACCTTGTGCACAGCAAGGTCCCACAAGCAGCAATTTGATACATGTCCAGATAATTTGTTTATCTGTCCCTGAATACTTGATTAGGTTTGTGTAGTGACATTAAGTATAAACATACCAAAAATAAACTTTATTGCCTGTAGGCCTCTACAGGTGCTGATGATCTGAGACATGGTTCTGCAGGTGCTAGCTCCCCAATGGGCTATCTTGCCCAAGTGACCATTTTCAATGTTAGCAGGACTGTTCAACAGTGGGATAGCTGGAAGGTGCATCGATAAAACTCTGCGCTCTCTGTCCATGTGCACTTTCAAGTGATGGTGCTAAACCTGATGCAGGCAATGAATAAGAAGCTGGCAGATTTTCTCTTTCTCCCTACCTCCTAGGACAGGGTGACTGAGGCTAATTGTAGTAACTCTTGCTGCCCCAGGTGAGGTCAGCTAGCTCAGCATAAATCAGGATTTGACCCTAGGAACTTTCTTCATGGCTCAATTCAACACTGACATATTTACTAATTAAGCCAAAAATATAAAATTCTTATCTTGAAGGAGCTGGTGTATTTTTTTAATATTTGCAATTATTTTTCAGATAGTAATTCAATATTTTGCATGGCTGTACATTGCTACTTTCTCAATTTGGATTGAATGGAATGCAATGGTTTTGGGTATGTGTGACTCTGGCAGTTTGTGCTGTTCATTGTATCTAGATGTTCATTGTATCTAGAGTAAGGGATAGTGGTCAGGATAGTTGTAAGAGATTCTTATATTTAACAACTGAGTCCTTAATTTCTTTCAAGGGCGTGACTGCTGCCAGTGAAGTTGAAGTATTTACACATGTGCAGTTTCAGTGTTTATTCGGTTGTTTGCTAACTGAAAAGAAAATATTGTCGCCATTACAAAGAAAACACTTCCAGGGAGAAAGGAGAGGAGGGGGTGGTAAAAAGAGATACTGCTGAACAGAGCTGCATCAGGGAAAGAAAATCTGTGCCAGCAAAACACAGTAAACGTCCATTTTTATTAATTTTCTTCTCCTTTCCCTTCACATGGAGCTTGCGCACCGTACAAAAATCTCCGCAACCCTCCCCCCGTGGAAATATCGTACATTGATGCTTGAACCAACCTGCGCTATTATACATTATTAAACCAACTGATAGCTCCATAGGTTTAGGCACGCGATATGGCTATATTATTATTATACATTCATACTTAAACCACCACAGATTTATGTACAGAACGCTTCTGTGCAACATCTGTTCGTTGGCAGCAGTCATTCCGTTCTTTCAATTGGCATGCATGTTGTGCAGCTTTTTGGGTTTTATTTGTGTACTCTGTGAGGATGCTCATCTATTGCTGGCTGCAAGTTGGGAACCCAGATTGTTCAATTCTTGAGACATTTTTTAGAATGATTTGTTAAGTTCTATGAAAAGTTTAAATATCTTCCCATCTATGTGTCAGGCCTACTATATTGGAACTGAGCAGACATGGAGAACTGAAGGTACCGTTTTTTTTTGACACAATAAAATGCCAAAATAACCCAGGACTGAAATCGCCAAGTAGGCTATCAAGATTTAGCACTCTAATTTCAAAAAAACTTGTTTGGCTCTCCATATTTGTTCTGTTAATGCCACTAATTGTTTGCTGGCTCTCCATAATATTTGTTCTGTTAATTCCACTAATCGTTTGCTGTATAATTAAGTTGAGTGATCTGTAAATTTTACATCCACGACTTCCCATTCAAGCCTTTGATGTGGATTTGTAGGCAGCCTTTAATGTTTTGTAGCCTGAAGAAAGCTCTCTTTGATACAGTGGTGGCATCAAACTTGTTTAAGTGATGTAATATTCTTCATCTTGATATGAAACCTGTATCTTCACATGCACATCTTGTGCAGTTTGACTGCAGATGCAATCTGAGCTGCTTCTCCCTGTTTCTCACTCGGGGAACCCTGAGCTACATTGCCATGCTCTCTTGGACTTTCCTTTTTCCCACCATACCAAAAAATTGGTAGTAAATGAAGATAAGAGTATAATTAATAGATGGTGTAAAAGTATATTTCAGTTGGTGTATATTTGATTAGAACTTACTCAGCTGTGTCCACGGTGAAGCTGTTCTGTGCTTTTCTTGCTGACCTTTGTTTTAATAAACTCTTTTCTCAAAGTATAAGCTTATTCTTCTGAACACGCTAGTGTATATATCTAGGTCAAAATGCTAGCTTCAGATACAGCCCCAGTTCAGAAGGACAAAATCTATAATTGTACTGTTGGGTGCTTCATATAGTTCAGGGAGACGTTGCTTGAAAATTTCACTCCCGTGGTAGCACTATATTCTAGTTAATACTATTTGTAGTAGGCATCTATCCAGTGCAGCGCTTCAGCTAGCTGTGATAATATCTTTGCACTGTTGACGAGCGGTTCTTGCCTTAACTGTTGGGCCCAATAGTGAGGTAATAAGATGTGACCAACGCCTGTGTAGGGCTCTTATTGTTAGCCAAGTCTCTAGGCTGTTCAAACATCTAAGATTGTTCTCTTTCTCCCATCTCCTCCCCAAAAAAGTTGTCGTCATTGATTTACAAATCTGGGGAGGGGAGGAGTTGTTGAGACCTTATCTGAACTGAGGCCTTATCTAGAGTATTTATCAGTGAAAATGAGGGGCACTTGATAGAGTTGTTAAGGTTTACCTGGGTATGGAGAATTTATACCCAGGAAAGCTCTTCTGTTGGGCACAGGATTTGAGGACCAGAGGACCCATTGAAAGCTAAGGTGTCAAAAGGAAATCGGGAATTTAGGCAGCTTTTTTAGCATGAAGGTAAGAATTGTGGAGCTGATTACTAGTGGGGTGGTGGAACATAAAGATATGGCAGATTTAAGCTAGGGTAGATGGGACCAATGGCCTCTGCCCAAAACATTACTACGTATTTCTTAAGAGTATTCTATATATGGTTAGTTTTATGAAGTATTCAACTTGTGTGATTGTGTAGTAGGATTTTTCATTTAATTTCTTAGTAAACACCTACATGGCTTGAATCAGTCAATCTGGTGCTTCTGTAACTGCAATTTTCAGAAATGCAATTTAATTTGGTAAAATACTTGACTTTTTTCAGATACTATAGATTTGTGTGGGATATTTGAACTTTATTCGAATTGGGTGGTGTGGAAATTATTTTTAAAATTCAAACAAAGGGTGAATTGTGTCATTTCCCAGTTTTTATATTTGAATAAAGAGCACATGGAAGCTGTACTTTGTACAGGTATTGGTTTTGCAGTGCTTGCTGAACAGGCCTCATTTGCATAAGGTTTTGTAAATTAATTTTCTCTGCTTCTGTTCAGCCATTGAGTTTAAACTCTAACATGTTTGGGCAGCTTTGCATTGGGCAATTTTAAATCTGAATTTGACTTGGGAGTGGGGCATAACCTGACGCCAGCGTGTGTTCTGTGTTTCGGTTTCAGTTTGGATCAAAATGTTTGTACCTGCAGAGTGTGATTATTTGTCTGACAGCCAATCAGAGTTAATATACACTGTTTACTTGGCACACTGGATTACCCTTTCATTTTGGATGTGATCCAAATTAAAAACCTTATAATATGGTAATTGAGTCTTAAAATACAAAACTGCATACTAACTAGGTCGCTTGAAAGGGGTTGTTTAATATCTTGTTTCCAGTGTTCAGTATAACAATTGTTTACAATTGGAACTTAGTTACTAGACAGTATATATAGCGCGAGTTGCAGAAATGGAGAATGATGAGGCTGTGGAGGACTTGGACTTGTAAATGAGGACAAGGATTTTGAATTCATTCTGTTGGGAGACACAGCCAATTAATTCGGTGAGAACAGGAGCAGTAGGTGCGAATGATTTACTTAAGGATAGGGTGTGGGGTTTAGAAGACCAGCGAGGACGTCATTAGAAAAGCTGAGTCTGGGGTGAGGAAAGGTAGAGGTGGGAAATGTTGCAGAAGTAGACTATTTTGGAGATGGCTAGAATATGGGGTTTGAGTGACATCACCGCATCTTTGGCTTGAGGTAGCACCCAGGGAGGGAGATCGGTTGGTGCCAAAGGTCTGGGATTTTTGGTTAGCTTACTGATGTTCAGTTGGAGTAAATTCTGGCTTATCCGCAACTTTGCCAGACAAACAACCTAATGAATTCAAATTTTTTTTTTTCAAATTCAAATCGCTTTATTGGCATGATAAGTTACATCTTATGTTGCCAAAGCATCAAAATACATTTATGGTTTAGCACATAAACGCAGTTCTATTCATACAGTGTATAAACAGGTATATCCCTGAGTGTATAAATATACATTCGCATTGTTTATATATATTCTTTTCTTAGTTTACTGGTTGTCCCTCTGTTCATGGCAAGCTGTAACATAGTGTGCCGCCAGTGTTACACAGCTTCTCTCCTCTCCCAGTAGGAATGGGAGTTTTTGGTTGTCATTCAGATTTCTGAAATCAGGGCATATTTGTGAGAATTTTTGGTAGAAATTCTCCCTGATGCCCTGACATTTTCCGCAGGCTGTGAGGAAGTGCATCTCTGTCTCCACTACTCCCTGACTGCAGTGAGAGCATATCCTGTCTTCTCTTGGCAGCCTGGTCTGCCTGTGTCTGCCTTTTTCGATCGCTAGGCTATGTTCGCTAAGTCTGTACCTTGTCAAGGTTCTTCTCAGTTTGTTATCCTTTACCATGGTCAGGTAATCAGCTATGTTGTATTGTCTGTTTAGGGCCAAGTAGCAATTGAGTTTGCTTTGGGTTTTTGTTTCTGCCCAATATGTCAGATATTTTTCCTTTTGCTTAGCGACGATTGTGTTGGGTCGAATTCTTTGTGTTACCCTGTCACTGTCCTGCGGCTGGTTATTGTTAGTATTGTTAGTAGTTACTTCACTGAGTCCCAGGATTAGTTGACTGAGGGTATTCTTCTTTATGGTCAGCTCTTGGCATTTCAGGGCGTCGTAGTGATAGCATTGGGGATTGCTCATTTGTAGGTGATTCCAAAATTTGGTGGCTCTTTTTTGGATAGTGATTATTAATGGATATTGGCCTAGTTCCGCCCTGCATGCATTGTTTACTGTTTTCCTTTGAGTCCGGAGGATACTTTTACAGAATTCTGCATGTAGGATCTCAATTGGGTGTTTGTCCCATTTTGTAAATTCTTGTTGAGTTAGCGGTCCCCATACCACACTGCCATAGAGTGCAATTGGTTCAATTACTGATTTGAAAATTTTGAGCCAAATGCTAATTGGGATTTCTATTTGGATTGATTTTTTGATGGCATAGAAAGCCCTTCTTGCTTTCTCTTTCAGTTCATTCACAGCCAGTTTGAAGTTTCCCGTAGAACTGATTTTTAAGCCCAAGTATGTGTAGTTAGTGGTTTGTTCAATTTTGGTTGTTCCTACTGTGAAATTTATTTTGGGTCCCTGATGTTTGGATCTTTGCTGGAACACCAGGACTTTGGTTTTTTGGGGATTTATTGTCAGGGCCCAAGTCTGGCAGTATGACTCCAGCAGGTCCAGGTTCTGCTGTAGCCCCTCTTTAGTTGGTGACAGCAGAACCAGGTCGTCTGCATAGAGGAGGAATTTAACCTTGGATTCATATAGGGTGAGGCCGGGTGCTGTAGATTGTTCAAGTAGTTTTGCCAATTCATTTATGTAAATATTAAAGAGTGTCGGTGAGATTGGCGAGCCCTGCGTCACCCCCCCCCCCGCCCCTGTGGGAAGTATTTTGTTTTTGTCTCCAATTTTAACTGCACATTTGTTGTTTGTATACATTGATTTAATTACATCATATGTTTTCCCTCCTACCCCGCTTTCGATAAGTTTCAGGAATAAACCGTCATGCCAGATGGAGTCGAAAGCCTTCTGGAAATCTACAAAGCATGCGTAGATTTTGCTTTTGTTATGGTGAACGTGTTTGTCAATTAGGGTCTGTAGGGTGAAGATATGATCGGATGTTCTATAGTTTGGCAGGAATCCAATTTGGCTTTTACTCAAGACATTGTGCTCCTCAAGGAAGTTTATAAGTCTTTTGTTTATGATGCTACAGAATACCTTCCCCAGGTTACTGTTTACACAGATGCCTCGATAGTTGTTTGGGTCGATTTTGTCCCCACTTTTGTATATGGGCGTTATGAGTCCTTTGTTCCAGATATCAGGGAAATAACCGACACTCAGAACCAAGTTGAAGAGTTTTAGGATAGCCAGTTTCATTTTGTTGTCTGTGTGTTTAATCATCTCGTTTAGTATGCCGTCTGTCCCGCAGGCTTTTCCTGGTCGCAGGTCCTTGAGTTTTTCAAGAAGTTCTTTTTCTGTTATTGTGGCGTCTAGCGGGTTTTGGTTATCTTTTATGGCCATTTCTAGCTTTTCCAGTTTTTTGCATATTTGGTGTTGCTCTGGTCTTAGTGTGTTTTTCTGGTATAATTTTTCAAAGTGGTTTACCCATGTGTCCCCATTTTGAATGGCCAAATCGTCGTGTTGTTTTTTGTGTAGTGTTTTCAAGTTTTCCCAGAAACAATTGGAATCAATGGATTCCTCCATGGAGCTGAGTGTATTCTTAATATATTGCTCTTTTTTGGTTCTGAGTGTGTTTCTGTATTGTGTTAGTGTCTGACAATAAGTAAGGCGTAGTTCCTCGTTTTCTGGATGTCTGTGTTTTTGGTTTGATATTTTTCTAAGTTTTTTCCTCATGTTATGACAATCTCGGTCAAACCATTTTTCATAGTTTTTTGTTTTGGGTTTGTTCTTGCGAGCTTTCAAGTTTGCATTTGTTGCCAAATTATCAAAAATATTGTTTAGTTTACTAACTGCCCGGTTTACGCCGCCTTTATTGTGAGTGTATATGTTATCCAGAAAGGTGTCTAAGAGAGCTTGAGTTGATGCATTGCTAATTGTTTTCTGGTATTTTTCCATGTCGTTTTTGGCCCATCTGTACGATTTTTTGGTGTTGTACAGTTTACTGGGTTGTGTTTCTATGTTTGTTTCTGTCTTTTTGAGGAACATAGTAATTTGACTGTGATCTGACAGTGTTGTTTGTGGTTTGACTGTGAATGCTCTGAAAGAGGATGGGTCTAAGTCTGTAATCATATAGTCTACTGTGCTGCAGCCAAGAGGTGAGCAATAGGTCGATCTTCCTAGGAGGTCTCCTATGAACCTACCATTGACAATGTACAGACCCAGGTTTCGACAGAGCTGTAGTAGCTGTTTTCCGTTGGTATTTGACTGCTTGTCGCAGTTATGCCTGTATGGAGGGGAAGGGATGTCAAAGTGGTTATTCCCGAAAACGTAATTGTTTCCCTGATTATTGGTGAAGTCTGGTTCTTCGCCCGTTCTTGAATTGAGGTCCCCACAGATCAACACGTTCCCCTGGGCCTGGTATTGGATAATTTCCCCCTCCATGTTGGAGAAGGTGTCCTCTTTAAAGTACGGGGAATCGATTGGAGGGATATAAAGTGCGCAAATGTAAACATCTTGGGTGTTTGAGATAATCTCCCTCTCAAGTTTGAGCCACATATGGTTTTCGCCCTTTTTTATAAATTTGATGTAATTCTTAAGTTCTGTTTTAAACCAGATCAGTATGCCTCCGGAGTCTCTGCCTTGGGTTACACTTGGTAATTTATTGGAGGGGACCACCAGCTCAGTGTACCCTTGGGGACAGCCAGTGTGTCCTTTTCCTTTATACCAAGTTTCCTGTAAAATGATGATATCTAGGTCTTTAGTTTCATCTATGAACTCTGGGGTCCTACTTTTCACTTCTCGCAGTGAAGAGCGTAGACCTTGGATATTCCAGGTCGAAATATATAAGGATTTCATGGTAAGTTTGATCTTTTACTATGATAGGTTAAAGAGTGGTACGTGTTTGTCGTGTCTAAGTGTGGGAAAAAAAAAATCACTTCAGTTGTCTATAAAAGTTAATACAATTTGGCTACAGTTCTTTCTATTAATTAGTCCTTGATCCATAAGGCGGAAGTAGATGCTGCTGCACATCTGCTTATTGTCTCTTAATGGATTGTTTCTGTCTGAGGTATTGTGTACGTCCTGTGCATCTCTCCCTCTGTCTGGCTGGGAGCGGTCCTATTCCCCTGTGGGACAGGAGTGGTGCAGGTCTGATATTGTTGTTTTGCATGGGGATCCTTTCTGGTCTCGGTTGGTGTTGGTGGTCCTTGTAGTGTTCCTGATATGTACCCCGCTGATCTCTGGTGGTCGGGGGGGGGGTCCTCTTGGAGTCTGGGTATGGACCCGGTTAAAAGCGACGTCCTTCAGGGCTTTAGCAAAGATCGATATTCTTTGCCTTTGGATGTGGTCGTAAAGACATTCCTCATCGAGGGTGGGGTGTTGGGCTAGGTGTACGTTGTGGTTTGATTCGCAGTCTCTTGCTATGCTGGCATTTATCTCATGAATTGTGTTGTTGAAGTCTGTTCTCGGCAATATTGTGGAAACAGTGATTCTAGTGTTTGGAAATGTACTGCTTGCCTTCCTAATCATTGCTCTGAGCGATGTTGCTACTTCTTTCTGTTGGGTCTTTAGGTCATTTGTGCCTGTGTGTATTATTATGTGTTGGGGGGAGCCTAATCTGGCTTTGGTCAGCCATCCCATGGCTCTGTTTGTTGTTGGGCACCAGATCTTTTCTACTTTACTTCTAGGGAATAGCTTTTTCTCCCATAGAAATTTCCCATTTGAGTCTGAGTATTACGACGTCAGCCTTGTTTGTGTTTACTGTCTAGTGGCTTTCGCTTGGACTCATAGTGTGTGCTGGGCTGGGGTGTCTGGTGTGTGCGTACCTCTTGTGAGCGGCTCGCTTGTGGTTCCACGGTGGTGGGGGAAGATTGCGAATCAGTATGCTGGTCGGTCTGTGTGGCACCCCTTGTATTGTGTGTCTGTTGCTTTTGTTCCGTGTGGGAGTGCAGCCGTTCCGTCCGGCTCTGTCTTGTCTTATCTCTAGCCTCTGGTTGCTGGTCTAATGGTGTTATCTCTCCTCTATGGCTCTCTTCTTTTTCCTGCAGCTCTTTCACCTGATTCCTAAGTAGATTCACCTGGTTCTCAAGTAGCTTCAGCTCTCTCTTGTGTCTCTCCCTCTCCTGATTTTGATCGTCATTCATTTTGAGGAACTCCTCTCTAAGTTTAACCATCTCTATCTCTAATTGATTAAATTTATCTTTTGGTTGTATCTGGCTGTGTGATCCCGGGGTATGTGTCTGGTCGGCCCTGGAAGGCTCACTCACTTCCTGGCTAGGCTGGTCGGCCCTGGAGGGCTCACTCACTTCCTGGCTATGCTGCTCTTCTCTTGGTGAGCTGGGAATGGTAGGGGGACTATGTGTGGCTTCCTCCCTGGTAGTTATGCTGGGGTTTGTCAGTTGTATCGTGTGGCTGTGGTTCCCCGGGGTTAGTGTCTGGTTTGAACTGTGTGGCTCGTTCACCTCCTGACCAGGCAGATTTTCTCCTGGTAAGTTGTCAATGTTGGGGGGAGTGCGGGCCACTCTGGGGCTGTTCTTTCCCCCCCTTAGTTAATCTTTTCAGTGTCCTGAAGGCCGTTGCAAATTTGTCGAGGTTGCCTTGCACTAATATTGTTCCGGTATTGTACGCGTTGACCGTCGTGGCTGAACTGTCTCCTGGTGTGTTAATTTTCATTTTGGACCCATTTGCGGTATTTTCTAGCTTAACATTGGTATAGTGTGATTTTATTGCTGTGATCCAAGCCGCTGGCTGATCTGAGTAGAAAATGAGGTTACTTTTTGTCCCATTGTTGTAACAGTCAGCAAAAACTGTGGCATCCACCTCCATACATCGCCGGCCTCTGCCTTTATAGCTGCCCAGCCACTGCTGAAACCTCCATCCATGCCTTTGTCACCTCCCAGGTTCAACTATTCCAATGTTGCCCTAGACAGCCTCCCATCCTCCATGCTTTGTAAACTTCAGCTCATCCAAAACTCTAATGCCTGTATTCTATCCTGCACCAAATACTGCTCATCAATCACTCCTGCCTTACTAACCTACATTGGCTGCTGGTCACCACCGCCTGCAATTTAAAATTCTCATCTTGGTGTTTAAATCCCTACATGGCCTTGCCCCTTCCTTTCTCTGTAGCCTCTTACAGACCTGCATCACACCTGCCCCCCACCCCGCCACCTCTCTGTTCTGTTGTTTCTGATGCAACTCTACCGTTGGCGATCCTGTCGTCTGCTGCCTAGGCTGCACATTCTGTAATTCCAATCAAAACACCTCTGCCTCTCCATCTTCCCCATCTTTTTCAAAAACCTCCTTAAAATTCACCTCTTTGACAAAGCTTTTGGTTACCCCTCTGAATGTTTCCATTTTGTCTTGGCGTCCATTTTTTTTTCTGATTACGCCTCTGTGAAGCACCTGGTCGTTTTGTTCGCATTAAAGGTGCTATATAAATGCAAGTTTTTAGAAGTGACTGTGGGAACAAGAGTGAGAGACATTATGCGAGTGAAGCGGCGGAGAGGTGGTGTAGGAGAATGGAGTGATCGACTGTGTTGAATGCCGTGAGAGGTTAAGGGTTGCCATTGCAGAGTGTGTGATTAATGACCGACGAGGTGGTTGTGTTTTGGGGAGGGTGGAAGCCAGATTAAATGGATTCAAACAAGGAGTTGTAGGGGAAGGGTGCATAAATCAGAAGTGACGACCTATTCAAGGACCGTAGAAAATTATGGTAGCTTAGAGATTGGGCAGTTGCTGGAGAGTGGAGAGAAGTGGGTGTCAAGGGTGGTCTTTTTAAGGAGGAGAAATGGTGCTAGTTTGCGTTGGGGTAAAAAAGTTAATTGAGTGATGAGATGGATATGGAGTGGATTGTGAGAGTTGGGTTTTGTGTAAGAGATCAAGTTTAGAGAGCTTGAGGTTAAGTTAAAGAGCAGCTATAGCATGAGCGGGGTGGGGGGTTTCGGGTGGATCAGCAATGGGGAAGATTTGACTGAGGCAGCTACATAAGTGGTCACGAAGTTGAGAAAATTCATAAACCTTGTTCTTTTGTGTTCAATGTGTGGGTGAATGGGGTGAGGTAAGGTGTTGGAGAAAGCAAGAACCTGGGATTGCCTATCTCCAGCATCATCCTGGAGTAGTAGAATTTGATGTGCTCAAGTGTGTGGCCGCTAAGATTATTATTTTTGTGCTTTATAAAAAAAATTGAAGCCGTGTATTAGTCATCGTTTACTTTATAATTCAGTTTGAATTGGTTTGGCCTCATTTTAGTTGCGCACAAACCATTTTTCTGGACAAAATTGTAGCACTTGGAAGATGGTATGAAAAATGTAATTAAGAGTATAAGATCACTCTGCTTTAAATATATAGAAACCTTTGCTCCAAATTGATATCCTACTTCAGGTTGTTTTTAAATGATGTAGACAGTTTGGTATTTGTTTTTAGTGATGTAAATTGTCTAACTTATTTGCTATTGTAGCTTTGACCTTTCCTTTTCCATGCACTTGAAATTGGTGCATAATTGTGACTTAGTATGCTTTGTGAACTTTGATTTATAAAGGTTGTGTAAGAGATAATGTGACCAATAGACCGTATTTTGTGGTGCCAGGTGGCTATAGATTTGGGCACTTATCTGTGCTATGTGGCTAGTGCAGTGAGAACAGTAGAGCTAGTTAAATTGTGATTTGTGTTTTAGGTGTAGTTTTGGGGCTTTTCAGTGTTTGTCTTTGTAAGTGTGTCTTTAAGTTGAATGCTAACCTGTTTCACTTATCAAACTACAAACCCAGAAGCACATTTACATTTTGGTTAAGAATCTTGAGCTTCTGTCTTTGGTTCACTATGTTTGAGTGGTAGCTTAACGTTTGCTCACACCATCACAGAAATACATTTGAAGGAATAATGCTCAAGAACTTAGACATTTGGTATGGAAAGTGTGAAATTTGGTCCATCAGATTGTATTTGCTACAATTAAAATCTTTGTAGTTTAAGAGTCTGTAGTGGAGGTTTGGATTTAGTCCCAGCCCTACCATTTCTACATACACCATTATTTTAAAAACAAAATCCAATATACCCAAAATAAAAACAGATACACATATAATCAGTTTTAACAGTACATATGGTACTGACATTCAGGCAACCTATGAATTGAGGAGTAAACTGATTGTCAGCTTTCTCATTCCAGAAAAGGGTATGCTGCTTATAGATAGATTTTGGATTTATTTTGTGACTGGAATGTATGAATTTTCAGCTGAACAAGCAAATGACTGGAATGGCTTGTTGAGTGGTCTTGAATATTCAGCTGCACGGGTGTATGTTTTATATTGAAAGCTCGTCTCTACTTAAGTGACTTAGAAATTGTGCTGTTACTTTTTGAAGAAGGATCCAGTTTTTTCCCCCAAAGGACCATGTCACTACGACTACCTTTTTGGAACTGCACCGACTTGCAGGTCAACTTTGGGTATGTCGGCTTGGTTAAGTGGTAGCACACTCACCTCTAAGCCAAAATGTTGTGTGTTCAAGCCCCACTCCAAAATATCAGTGCAGCACTGAGGGAATACTGCATTGTTGGAGTTGCTGACACTCGGTTGAATGTTAAACAGCCCACCATGCTATTTGAAGAAGAGCAAGAAATTCTCCTAGTATCCTGGCCAACATTCCTTCCTCAACCAACACCATCAAAAACAGATCATCTGGTCATTCATTCATTTGCTGTTTTGGGGATTTTGCCGTGTGCATGTTGATGCATTTGGGGATGTAAACCGTGAGCGTGCAATTGGTTGTAAAGTGTTGTGACACGTCCTGAGGATGTGAAAGGTGCTATATAAACACAGGTTCTTTATTTACCTGTAGTTAGGTTTCTCCCTTGTTTCTTTGCTCAACTGAACATATTTTTATTTTCTCCTTTCCTGCACTTCCCTCCCCACCTGTGATACTCCTATGTCTTCATATTTGCATTGCCAACTGAGTATAGATTTGATTGAAGTATCTATCTACATAAAATCTGTTGCAGGAAAAGATCAAATGTCAGCTTTTCTCAATGACTTAATTAGGCAATCTAAACATGGAGTCCCCTAAATATAGATTAACAAAGATCCCATAGAAATGCAACCACTTTAAAGGCTGCAGTTTCAGCCAATCATATTACTGCATTATATTCCATTAATTAGAAATTAATATAAGAACATAAGAAATAGGAGAAGGGGCCACTTGGCCCCTCGAGCCTGCTCTGCCATTCAATAAGATCATGCCTGATCTTGGGCTCAAAGCCACTTCTCTGCCTGCTCCCCATAACCCTTCACTTACTTATCTTGCAAAAATCTGTCTATCTCCTTCTTAAATGTATTTAATGACCCAGCCTCCACGGCTCTCTGGGGTAGAGAATTCCACAGATTTATGAACCTGAGAGAAGACATTCCTCTTCATCTCAGTTCTAAAAGGATGACCCTTTATTCTGAAACTATGCCCCCGAGTTCTAGATTGCCCCCCCTCAGTACCTTAATGTTTCAATAAGGTCACCTTTCATTCTTCTAAATTCCAGTGAGTATAGGCCCAACCTGCTCAACCTTTCTTCATAAGTCAATCCCCTCATCTCTGGCATTAACCTAATGAATCGTCTCTGAACTGCCTTCCAATGCAAGTATATATCCTTAAATAAGGACACTAAAACTGTACGCAGTACTCCAGATGTGGCCAATACCCTGTACAGTTGTAGCAGGACTTCCCTGCTTTTATACTCCAACCCCCTTGCAGTAAAGGCCAACATTTTATTTGCTGTACCTGCATGCTAACTTTTTGTGTTTCACGCACAAGGACCCCCAGGTCCCTCTGAACTGTAGCATTTTGTAATCTCTCCATTTAAATAATTTTGCTTTTTTATCTTTCCTGCCAAAGTGTATAACCTCGCACTTTCCCACATTATACTCCATCTGCCAAATGTTTGCCCACTCACTTAGCCTGTTTATATCCCTTTGCAGATTCTTTGAGTCCTCTGCACAACTTGCTTTCCCAGCCAGCTTTGTATCATCCGCAAACTTGGCTACATTACACTCGGTCCCTTCATCCAAATCATTAATGTAGATTGTAAATAGTTGAGGTCCAAGCACACACAAACATAGAAGATAGGAGCAGGAGTAGGCCATTCGGCCCCTCGAGCCTGCTCCGTCATTTAATGAGATCATGGCTGATCATCCAAATTCAGTACCCTGTCCCTGCTTTCTCCCCTTATCCCTTGATCTCTTTAGCCTTAAGAAATATATCTAACTCCTTCTTGAATATATTTAATGAATTGGCCTCAACTGCCTTCTGTGGTAGAGAATTCCACAGGTTCACCACTCTCTGGGTGAAGAAATTCCTCCTCATCTCAGTCCTAAATGGCTTACCCCTTATCCTTAGCCTGTGACCCCTGGTTCTGGACTCTCCTGCCATCGGGAACATCCTTCCTGCATCTGTCTAGTCCTGTTAGAATTTTATAAGTTTCAATCAGACCCCCTCTCATTTTTCTAAACTCTAGCGAATATAATCCTAATCGACCCAATCTCTCCTCGTATGCCATTCCTGCCATCCCAGGTATCAGTCTAGTGAATCTTTGCTGCACTCCCTCCATGGCAAGAACATCCTTCCTCAGCACTGATCCCTGTGGCACCCCACTAGTTACTGTTTGCCAACCGGAAAATGACCCATTTATTCCGACTCTCTGCTTTCTGTTAGTGAGCCAATTCTCTATCCATGCTAATATATTACTCCAACTCCATGAACTATTATCTTCTGCAGTAACCTTTTATGTGGCACCTTATCGAATGCCTTCTGGAAATCCTAATACACCAGATCCACTGGCTCACCTTTGTCCACCCTGCTAGTTACATCCTCAAAGAACTCCAGCAAATTTGTTAAATATGATTTCCCTTTCATAAAACCATGCTGACTCTGCTTGACTGCATTATGATTTTCCAAATGCCCTGCTACTGCTTCCTTAATGAAGGACTCCAGCCTTTTCCCAACGACACATGTTAGGCTAACTGGTCTATAGTTTCCTGCTTTCTGTCTCCCTCCTTTCTTAAATAGGGGTGTTACATTTGCAGTTTTCCAATCTGCTGGGACCTCTCCAGAGACCAGAGAATTTTGATATATTGCAACCAATGCATCCACTATCTCTGCAGCCACTTCTTTTAAGACCCTGGGATGCAGGCTATCTGGTCCAGGGGACTTGTTGCCTTTTGGCCCCATTATTTTACCAAGTACTTTTTCCTTAGTGATAGTGATTGTCTTTAGTTCCCCTCTCCCTGTGGCCCCTTAATTATCCATTATTGGGATGTTGTTAGTGTCTTCTACCATGAAGACAGATACAAAATATTTGTTCAGAGTCCAAGCCATTTCCCTGTTTCCCATTATTAATTCCCCAGTCTCATCCTCTAAGGGACCAACGTTTACTTTAGCTACTCTCTTCCTTTTTATGTACCTGTAGAAGCTCTTACTATCTGTTTTAATGTTTCTTGCCAGTTTACATTCATAATTCATTTTCTCTCTCGTTATTTTTTTAGTCATCCTTTGCTGGTTTTTAAACATTTCCCAATCCTCTAGCCTCCCACCAATCTTGGCAACATTGTATGCCTTTGTTTTCTATTTGATACCATCCTTTACTTCCTTAGTTAGCCACTAATGGTGCTCCCTTCTCTTAATTTTTCTTTCTCACTGGAATATATTTTTGTTGAGAGTTATGAAATATCTCCGTAAATGTCCGCCACTGCATTTCCACTGTCTTGCCCTTTAATTTATTTTTCCAGTCCACCTTAGCCAGTTATGCCCTCATGCCTTTGTTTAAGATCAAGACACTGGTTTGAGATACAACTTTCTCACCCTCCAACTAAATTTGAAATTCAACCATGCTATGATCACTCTTTCCTAGAGGATCCTTTACTATGAGATCATTTATTTATTCTGTCTCATTACACAGTACCGGATCCAAGATAGCCTGCTCCCTGGTTGGTTCCATAACTAACTGTTCTAGGATACCATCCCGGATACACTCTATGAACTCCTAGGTTGACATGGCCAATTTGATTTGTCTAATCAATATGGAGATTAAAATTACCCATGATTATTACTGTACCTTTTTTACAGGCCTCTGTAATTGATACAACATGTGATGTTATTGATACAACTATAAGTCTTGTAGTTCTCTCCTAAGTTTGAGCATCCATACAGGTACTTCTGTGATCCCTATTTTTTTCCAGAAGCCTAATTTTATGGTGAGGTGAGAATGTGCAGCTTGACTTTTTGTCACGTGCTTTTTTGACTTGTAGTTAGGCTTAATTGCGAATGTGCCTCCAGGTATTCAACATTTTTTTTCATTTCCTGCTTTTTCTGTTGTGAAAATCACTGCCATAATCTAATCTTAGCTGTGCATATACTGGCGCCTTAATCACTTATTGTCTTGTTTTATAATCCAGACTATTAGTTAAAGCTGTATGGTAACCTTTCAATAGAAATTAACTGAATAATAACTAGCTGTACAATAGAACAAAAACTATTTGGCAATAGCAGAACTATTTCAGTGTTCCCATACATTTTTTTAAACCAACCTTCGACAACACCCAGAAAAATGTTGTACACCACATGGGAATATTTGATCGATCAGTCAGGAACGAAGGGGTCCCTAGTCTGGTCATCTGCATTTGTGTTATAGCTGTTGTCATGTAAGACAGTTTGGCCGAGATTAGTGGCACAGCTGGGCATATTGTGCTTTTGATACCAAAAGTGAATCTTGCTACATCCAGAGTTGTAATGAAATATTTGTTTTAGTGGGTCTTGGTGTCTCCAGAGGCAGCAGTGTTGTACTGTTTACCATGCTGATGAACTCAGGGCTGCTGGTCAGTGGCAGCAGTACAGTGCAGCATTCTACCAGCAAGTGTGTGTGCTGGGTATAGTCTGATTATTTGTTTGAAATAAGTTTATTCAACATATAGAAAATCTTGCCTCTTGATTCTCTGAACTGAAGCTGCTTGGAGCTGTTTGTGTGTGAAATTGCTCTCATCACTGTACTTCAGTTTCGGTGCAATCTCCTGTTGTCTAAGATACTAAGCACTGCTCAGACCTTGTACATCAGACTGAGATAGCAATAGGAACAGCAAATAGAATGCTATGGAGTGTTGCTAGGTCATCAGAGTGCAAAACTAAGATGACTATGCATTGATTATTTATAAGGCTCAGGTTCATCTGCATATTGTCCAGTTTTGGTCCCTAGATTTAACTATGGACATTGAAGCTGCAGATTGGGTGCAGAGGAAAGCAATGGTAAGTAAACTCAGATCTCTGTTAGGAGGGCAGGCTATGAGAGTTAAGATATAACGAGTTTTAAAAATTATAAAAGGATTGGATGCAATGGATTTAGACCAGATATTGGGAATTGGATAGCAATAGCAGGACTAGAGGACATGCATGTAAAATATGTAAGCAGCGAATCCGGTTAGCTATCAGTCCGGTCGGGATTACTGTTCAGCATTTACATCAATGAGTTGAACTCGAATCGGAAGTGCAGTGTCAAAGTTTGCGGACAACACCAGATTGAGGGGCTATGAGGATGACTGCGACAAAATACAAAACGGTTAACAAACTTGCAGAATGGGCGTGTAATGGCAAATTTATTTCAATATAAATAAGTGCAAGGAGGTGCATTTTGGTAGGAGGAAAATAAGAGTCTTAATGTGGTAGAGAAGGCTCGTGTGGTGTATAAACGCTGGCATAGACCTGTTGGGCCAAATGGCCTGTTTCTGTGCTGTAAATACTATGTAACTATATAATAGTAAATATTTCTTATGAAGGCTGTTCCCCTTTTGGAATGGGCTATGAAAGATTTGGCAAGTATGGATACCCTAGAGTCCTTTTAATAAGGCACAACATAGAAGATAGGAGCAGGAGTAGGCCATTCGGCCCCTCGAGCCTGCTCCGCCATTCAATGCGATCATGGCTGATCATCCAAATTCAGTACCCTGTCCCTGCTTTCTCCCCATACCCCTTGATCCCTTTAGCCTTGAGAAATATATCCAACTCCTTTCTTGGATATATTTAATGAATTGGCCTCTACTGCCTTCTGTGGTAGAGAATTCCACAGGTTCACCACTCTCTGGGTGAAGAAATTCCTCCATCTCTGTCCTAAATGGCTTATCCCTTATTCTTAGACTGTGACCCCTGGTTCTGGACTCCCCGACCATCGGGAACATCCTTCCAGCATCTAGTCTGTCTAGTCCTGTTAGAATTTTATAAGTTTCGATGAGATCCCCTCTCATTCTTCTAAACTCCAGCGAGTACAAGCCCAATCGACCCAATCTCTCCTCATACATCATTCCTGCCATCCCAGGTATCAGCCTGGTGAATCTTCGCTGCACTACTTCCATGGCAAGAACATCCTCCCTCAGATTCCTGAGTGTGGAATGTCATGGGTAATCATGGTTTACTGGATTTTGCTTGATTACCTTTAGAACTGGGAAGGATTTCCATGTGATTTCCCTGAAACTGGCCACCTTTCCTTTGTCTTTCCCAGAATATAGCATGACTAGAGGTCGGGAAGATCTGTTGAATGGCATGTGTATTAATGGACCCAATGGTCATTCTTCACCCTTTTTCACATGTTTAGCTGGCATATCAACCAGAATTGCTAATTTCTTGAGGAAATCTGTAGGATGTCATTCCTATTTGAATGCAGAGATTGAACTGCTTTCAAGGAAACTTTAAAGCAATAACTGCATAATCTAACTATATCTGTTGACTCACTGGCCAAAATGCAATTGCCGGGCAGCAGTGAGTATTCTAATTTCTGTGTTAGTGGACTCTAATCTTTAGATACTGACACCGCAAATAACTACGACTATTGTTGTTAAACCCTTTTAAATTTTACTTCACTATACCTGGTTGCAGGTTTGACTCGCTCACTGATGCTTCCCATTCCAATTGGGCTTCTGTCAACATTCTAGTTACTATCTGAGGCTGAACAAGACCATTCACAACGTTGGTGTTGTATTTGACCCTGAGATGCGCACCTGATCACATATCCACTCCATCACCAAGACCACCTACTTCCACCTCTAACATCATCCGTCTCTGCCCTGCCTCAGCTCATCTGCTGAAATCTTCATCCATGCCTTTGTTATCTCTGGACTGGACTATTCCAATGCTCTCCCATCGTCCACCATTCAAAAACTTGAGCTCATCCAAAACTCTGCTGCCCATATCCTAACTCGCACCAAGTCCCGTTCACCCATCACCCCTGTGCTCGCTGATCTACATTGGCTCACACTCTGGCAACGCCTCGATTTTAAAATTCTTATCCTTGTTTTTGAATCCCTCTGTGGCCTAGCCCCCTCCCTATTTGTAACCTCCTCCAGCCCCACAACCTCCGAGATCTCTGCGCTCCTCCAATTCTGGCCTCTTGCATACCCACGATTTTAATCACTCCACCATTGGCAGCCTTGCGTTCAGCTGCCTAGGCCCTAAGCTCTTGAATTTCCTCCCTAAACCTCCACCTCTCTTTCCTCCTTTAAGACGCTACTTAAAACTTACCTCCATCTGTTATTATATCTGATTCAGTGGCTTAGTGCCAAATTTTGTTAACACTCTGTGAAGCACCTTGGGATGTTTTTCTGTGTTAATATAAATGCAAGTTGTTGTACTTCATGAAGCAGTGCAACAAAAAATAGTCAGATGTGAAGAATTGAAATAATAGATGGGAAAGAGGGAATAACGTTTTCTTTTTAAATGCTGTAAATTCAGAGGCATAGTGCACCTAAAGATTATTTATTTTGAAGCTTGTTATCTTTTGTTGTATAAAGGTATGTGGTTGTGAAGTACTTGTTGTTGGGGATAAGCAAGTGTGACTGCTAATGTACAAAAAAAATGTGCTTTAGAAGTGCCAAGCTTGCATAGTGAGCAGTTTTTACTGTGAAGTTATTTCAAATTGTGGAGTAGGAAATGCGTATAAAACCTCAACCTTTTACAAATATACTGCTGTAATATATTATTGTTTGTTTCTGGATTTAATTATGAACTGTTTTTTCATTTCAGGGAAATGAAGCGAGCTATCCTTTGGAAATGTGCTCACACTGTAAGTTCTTCCTCATCTATTTAAGATAAAAGTTTTGTTTTTATTCACAAATGTGTTTATTTGGGACACTTCATTTATATCTATATCTTGTGATGCAACCTGGAGCTGGTTTGATTATCCTGGAATGCTCTGAAGGAATTTCTTATTTTGCTCCCAGGTGTTGGCATAAGCAGCACTTTGGGACGGTGGTAAACATTGTTGAATGGGTTAACTGGTGGGCCTGATTGTCTTTTCTGCTCCTTTCCATATGTGATTGTATACAACAAACCTGCTGTGGCATCTTTTTGTGCAGTTTAATTTGTCTGGAGTGCAGTTGATTAATGGCATTGATTTGATGAATGAGAACTTAATTTCCACCAGGGCATTCATTATTTAATTTAGGACTGATTCAGCATTAATTATAAACATACTCAACCAGTGAAATAGCTAAATTTTCTTAATAGGTTGCACAAATTAGTCCTCAGAATATACTATAAAGCATTGCCCACTATCGCCCTTTCCATTTCTCCTTCAAAGTCCTTTTCAAACACCGCCCTCCCAAATCCCCATGTAACTTTCTAGCTAAAATCTTTTCTCTCCCAATGTTCAATCAAGCTCTGCACTGAGCAATGACTCCATCTCTGTGATGTCAACCTTTGCGTAAATTCTCCTAGCTCCCTCTCCTCTGACTTCATTGCACTCTTGTCCTCACTCGATGTTATGCACCACATTAACTCCTCCTTGAAGTCTCACAGTTTACCACTCCTGCCATTCTCATTTCTGTGCCTTTAAAATGGGGGGCTGCATGCTGGGGTGCACCTTGCATGAGACTAGCCTGCACCACCAGATCCAGTTCAATTATCAAAAGCAATACTGTATCTCTCTCATCCATGTCCTTTCCTTATATGCAGTTGCTCTAGGCTAAGTGGGGATGTTTCCCATCAATGATGTCACCTAGGATAGCCTAGCAGTGGTCAACTGGAAGGTTTGCATGCCTACAATAAAATTGGTGTTTCTGTGAAAGTACAAATAAGAAATAAGGCATGTATTATTTTTCTATGCAGGACAAGAGAATACTGTTAGCTGAAACGTGAACCTCCTCCCACCCTACTTCAGCTAACCCTATCAGCATATCCTTCTATTCCTTTCTCCCTCATGTACTTAACCAGCTTCCCCTTAAATGCATCTATGCTATTTGCCTCAGCTACTCTGTGGTAGCTAGTAACAAGGTTGACAGACTGAGGTGGAAACAACCCTACTTTATTGCAACCTGCGGGTAAATGGAATTAAGATACAGATCAGCCATGATCTAATTGAATGGCAGAACAGGCTCGAGGGGTTGAATGGCCTTCTGTTCCTACTGAATTCTGAGACATAAGGAAAATCATTAGAAATATGAAACGCAAGCTAAGAGAAACATTTGTGGGCAAAGGCAGTTTCCTAATAGCACCTCAAAGTTAATATTAAGTCTAGTTTATGTATTTCACAAAGAAATGACTAACCGGGAAGACTTCCCATGGCATAAATTGGTTGCTCATTAATTCTGGCTGAAGATCCGAACTCTCTGGATGGACTGGAAAAATTGTTATCCACATACAACATTGCATCATAAAGGCCTACCAAATACAACAACAGCAACTTGCCATTGCAGAAATAGAGTTTCACTTAAGTCCTGTTGCTTCTATTTCTTAGTTTGATCTAAAAAAACACAGTATTTTAAACCCCTGGGGACTAAATCTTTAAATATTGTACACTCACTATTTTTCTGTAGTTTCACTGTTGCGCTCCTCAACCTGTAAATAAATCTTTCTTGGTTTTAGCCTGCCTCATTGGTCTCATGGCGTGGTATTGTCTTTCAAAAGTTAGAATATGGTGGGCATCCAAAGGGTCGAAGCCACAACAAATACTTACATTTATATAGCGCCTTCAACGTAGGAAAATCTCCCATGGTGCTTCACAGGAGTGTAATCAGTGACCCTGAAGAAGATATATTAAGACCAAAAGCATGGGCCAAGAGGTAGGTTTTAAGGAGTGTCTTGTAGGGGGAGAGAGAGGTGGAGATGTTTAGGAAGGAAATTCCATAGCTTGGGGCCCAGACAGCTGAAGGTATTGCTGCCAATCATAGGGTGAAGGGAGTGGGGGATGCACAAGAGGCCAGAGTTGGAGGAACTCTAAGTTCTGGGAGGGTTGTAGGGCTGGAGGAGATTATGGAGACAGAGGGGTGTGACCATGGTGAGATTAGAACATGATGAGAATTTCAAAATCGTTGGTGGACAGGAAGCCAGTGCAGGTCAGCAAACATAGGGCTTGGTTACAATATAGGCAGCAGAGTTTTGGATTAGCTGAAGTTTATGGAGGGTATAAGATGTAAGGCTGGCCAGGAGAGCATTGGAATAGTAGAGTCTGGAGGTAACAAGCATGGATGAGGGGCTCAGCACAACAGCTGAGGCAGGGGCGGAGACAAACCATGTTGTGGAGGTGAAAGTAGGCGATCTTTGTGATGGAGATAATGGCCCGGATTTTGCGGGGCTGATATGCGTATGACGTCGTAAGTCCTCAGAATGGCCTTGCACGTTCCGGGTTTCCGTATGCGCGAAAGCCCGGAACTTGCGATCTGTCAAGTTTCACATTGATGGATCCTTTGCATCCACTGCAAAAACACTTTCGCTGGCAGAGTTGGGCTATTTGCCCAACTACTGCCCAGCGAATGCCCACAAAACCCGTACACCTGGTAAAAGCAGGAGTAAGGGTTAAAATAAATGTTAAAATAAAAAATTTTAAATGATTGAAACACACATTTAAAATTAGTTTAGGTAAATTTTGGCCTGTTTTAAAATGTTTAAATTTATTTTTCAAGTAATTAATTTTTTATTTTAAATGCCTAATTATTGGGTCTTTTCATTAATTTTGGACATGGGAACATTTATTTTTATTTAAGTGGTGAGAATTCTTATTTATTTGGGGATTTCTATTAAGTGACTGCTGCCAATGACTGGAAGCTGCGTAGAAGCGTACTGTGCACGCCTAACAACCGGAAGCATGATGTTTCTGCATTTTTTCTAACGAGCCTGCTCCCTTCCCGGCTTTTTCTAACGAGGCCGCTCCCGTGACGAACAGGAAGCGCGCACGTGCAGAACACTTCCAGTTCATTGGCAGCAGTCGCATCCTTTCTATTCTGCTAATGGGGATTCTGCAAGTAAATGGAATCCCCATAAGCATCATAGGAATCCCCCTTTTTGATTGGTTGACCAGGCCCACGTGATCCCAGAACACTTGTGAACTGCCTGCGTCCGTGGGCCTTTACGCAGGCCCAGGACCCAAAGCTCTGGAGACACCAGGTATGTTCCGATTTTTTTTTTCGGTTTGGAGGCGTATTCTTCTGGTACGCCTCCGACAGCAAATTCAGGGCCCTTGTGGGGTCGAAAGGTCACCTCCGGGTCAAATTGAGGCTAGGAATAGTCTGGTTCAGCCTGAGACATTGGCCAGGGAGAGGGATGAAATTGGTGAAGAAATAGTTTGTGGAGGGTGCTGAAGACGATGGGTTTGGTCTTCCCAATGTTTAATTGGAGGAAATTTTGGCCCATCCAGGACTGGGTGCCGGGGTCTTCCCAGTGTATAATTGGAGGAAATTTTGGCTCATCCAGGATTGGGTGCCAGACGAGCAGTGTGAAAACGGAGGCGGTGGTGAGGTAGAGCTGGGTGTTAGCATACTCGTGGAATCTGGTGTCGCCGAGGGGAAGTGTGTAGTTGAGAAAGAGAAGGGGGCCAAGGATGGTTCCTTGGGGGACTCTAGAGATAAACTGATGGAGTTTATTGGATATTTTTGATAGAGAAATTCTGGGTTTGCTGGAAGCTTTTAAGTAGCACTAGGATTACTAGTGGGAAATGTCTGCCCATGGAAAGAAGGGCTCCATTGTAGTAATGCTCCTCATTCAACCTGACGGCTCGCAGTCGTAAATTAAAAAAATTCCTACTGCTAGATTTGTATTGAGGCATATTGTTAAAAGCAACACAGTTTTGTCTTTTGAAATTGAATGCCTATCATGGCATAGCACTTCCTTTTGGCTTCTCCTTGGCACTTAGGGCTTTACAAACAGCACATTTTAGAATGATGCCTCTCCATATTTACATGCATCTTGTTAATTGGCTTTTCAAAGCTTTTTGTCTAGAGTCTGCACTCACAGCTGTAGATACATTGATACTGTTCAGGAGTTGGGCTTATTGTCAATTGAAAGATATTCTGTTACCATTGATGCTAAATTTAGTACTCTTGGGGTGTTATTCTGAATTAGGCAACAGGAAGTATTTCTTTACACTAGTTTATAATGCTTAATGATCCTAATAGCTGGCAGGATCCTGGATCCCAGTGTAAAGCGATCAACGGATACTTTGTAGCTATCATTGTAGTTGGTCTTGCCAGTTTGTTTGCAATCACATCAGCTGAAACTGCTCAGCTTTCGTCTCCCAGCAAAATACCCCTACCATGGCCAATAAGGATTAGCCAGGTCTTGGTTTTGGATTTTGCGTGAGGATCAGGAGATAATTTTCTGTTGGGAACTCTTGCTACAGCCCCACCTTCACAAGCTAGCAGGAGTAACTGACTTGCCATTAGTGGTTGGGTGCTCACTTTCCAAAAAAAAAAAAAAAAAAAAATCTGCACGATGAACAGATAGATATTGGAACAGTCCAGGCAGCATATTAATTGTCTGTCTGGCATTGAGGGCAGTAATTGAGCATTTCCAGACTTTGGTACATGTACAGTAGTTTGCTATCTTAATGAGCTTGCACTCCCTTCTTTGAGATGTGTTCCAGCTGGTGTCTGGATTCGGTGATACTCAGGCTAACACTTGGGGCAGAGAATAAAGCAGTTCTTCTGTTATACTACAGTTTACTCATAAGTGAAAAATCTATTGGAGTGGGTTCAAGAACCATTCACATTTGGATTGCCATGAGAGAAAAATCTACCCTCGACAACCACCACTTCCTATATTTCTGCTTAAGGATTAAGGCTGCATCAATGGGCTTAACGCTCTTTTTTTTTTCCTGGACATTATGGTATTTGTTCCGAGATCTCTCTGCTCCTCCAATTCTGGCTTCTTGTACATCCCTGATTTCCTTCGCTTCATTAGTAGCGACAGTTGCCTAGGCCCTAAACTCTGGCATTTCCTCCCTAAACCTCCACATCTCTCTCTTTAAGACGCTCCTGAAAGCCTACCTCTTGGATGAAGCTTTTAGTTATCTGCCCTATATCTCCTTATGTGGCTTGGTGTCAAATTTTCTCTGATTACGCTCCTGTGCCGTGCTTTTGGACGTTTTACCATGTTAAAGGCGCTATATGAATGCAAGTTGCTGTCTATGCATTTACTGCAAGATTTGACCCATTGTTAAAGATGAGTAGTTCTGCATGTTATCTCTTATTTCGATACTGTATAAATCCCTAACACCTGCACCACTACTAATTTCTTTCCCAACTAAAAGTTCTTTCGGCCGTGGCCAATTTTCCAACTCGCTGCAGGAGTAGGTTAGTTCGAATGCTGTTGCCAAAACCAATCAGCCTGGACTTTTGTATTCAGATTTCTGAAGCAAACTGAGCCAAGTAGTGAACCTCGCCAAAAAAAAAAAAAAAAAAAAAAAAAAAATGAATACCAGGTTGCCCTCTTCAGGGCAGGTGTACAAATGGAAGAAAGGAAAGTGAAATTCTTTGCTCTCCGTATGGCCGTCTAGGGAGCACAAAATTGGCCAAAAGAAAACAGTCAAAAACAAAAGAGAATTAGCATAGATGAGGCAAAATTTTGGAATTTTACACTGAACAGCGTTTATCACAGGTTGTGGTAGTACGATACTCCTTTCAGCACTCACCCATGAAGTACGTCGTTTTCATCAAAACAAATTAGTGTTTGCATAGTTGAGTCAGCATGCAAGAAACTTTAAATATGATGATGTAACATATACTTGTCCATTCACAATCATTGAATGAAAGGCTTGTTGCCCAATTTGTGGATGACACCAAATTTGGGGGGGGGGGGGTGGAAATAGTTAATACTGAGGAGGACTGCAACAAATTATAGTTAGACATTAATAAACTTGCAGAATGGGCATATAATTGGCAAATGAAATTCAACACAGATAAATGTGAGGTATTACATTTTGGTAGGAAGAATAGGGAAATCACTTATTACTTGGGAGAGTGCGAGCCTGGGGTGGGGTAGAGGAGCATTGGGATCTTGGAGTACAAATCACTAAAAGTAGCGACACAGGTTAACAGGCCATAAAAAAAGCAAACCAGACACTAGGGTAGACTTCTAGAGGGATAGAATTGGAAAAGTAGTGAAGTTATGCTAAACTTGTATCGAACCTTGGTTAGATCACACTTGGAGTACTGCGTACAATTCTGGTCGCCATATTATAAAAAGGATATAGAGGCACTGGAGACAGGGCAGAGAGGATTTACAAGGATGATGCCAGAAATGCGAGGGTATACCTATCTGGAAAGGATGAACAGGCTGGGTCTCTTTTTGCATGAAAAAAGAAGGCTGAGGGGGTGACCTAATAGCGGTCTTTAAAATTATGAAAAGTTTTGATACAGTAGATACAGAGAGAGCGTTTCCACTTGTGGGGAAGAGCATATCTAGAGGCCATCAATACAAGATAGTCACCAAGTATTCAAATAGGGAATTCAGAAGAAACTTCTTTACCCAGAGCGTGGTGAGAATGTGGAACTCGCTACCACAAGGAGTGGTTGAAGCGAATAGGACAGATGCATTTAAGGGGAGGCTAGACAAGCGTATGAGGAAGAAGGGAATAGAGGGTTATACTGACAAAGTTAGATGAGGAAAGATGGGAGGAGGCTCGAGTGGTGCATAAACGCTGGCATGGACTGGTTGGGCCGAATGGCCTGTTTCTATGCTGTATATCTTATGTAAAACTCGATACCGTAACTTGCCAAATTTGCCTTGAATACACAAAATTCACCCACAAAGAATAACGGAGCTGTGATTTCTGCATTATTCAGAACCAGCTAGATGAGCAAGGTAAAGCTACGATATCCTGTGATGCTTGACTGGGTATGGTTGGATCGCACAGAAATATTTGTAAGTGCTGAGGGAACGGAGCTCATTAGTGTTGGGCATTGCTGAGATGATGCTTGCACTCATGACGCCTAAAGAATGGTAGCACTGACTGGCACAGTAAATAATGCCATTATACATTTGATCTGTCCAAGGAGATAATAGTCCATTAATAACATGGGGTCGATACCTGAACCCGTCACCTCCAGGAAAGAATCGCTCATGCAACTTTTGCTCTACAGGAAACTTTGTGCTATCCGGCACTGATGGGACCGAGCTGTTGCCGTCCCATCAAAACTGCCGGACAAACCAGCGCTAATGTTGAAACATACGGAGATTTTGAGCTCCGTATCTGGCAACAAACCCTGTTGCTTAGCAACAGCTTCTAAACAGTCGGCTGTAACTTGCAAGCGTCTCTGTAGCTTAGCAACAGCTTCAGTGAGACCTTGCAGAGCCTGACTGGTGGGGGAAAAAAAACTAACGGAACGGCTCCTGATTTTTGCCGGTGGCTCGAGCATTCCAGACAGTTAACCTCCGGATAAACCAAAGTTTCCTGTAGCTGGCCAAGGCTATCCTTCGGATTATACTCCCTTAGGGAAAGCCAGAACAAAATGGGAATATTTGTGAGGGAATTGGGGAAGTATCCCACACTATAACACACAAAAACACTTTGCTGTAGTCTGGCTGAATACTCCCAATCCTTACCTCAAACATAGGTCATTTCCTCTACCCATACAAGTCTGATCCCTGTCCAAGTGATGACACGGGACCGAATGGGAGGTGAATTTGTGACAACGGACAAATTATGGGAGGGAGAGTCTGCACTGACCTTTCACTGAATATCCTGGAGGTTGAGCTAGCCTCACCACAAGCCCTTGTACGAGGACCTGGATTAAACAGTTGGTGATGAACAAGCTTGGTATGTGGCATTAGATTTGGACATCCAGAACATTGAAGTGGCTGGCACATTGCAACCTTTCCTGTGTAGCTCTTTACAATATATTGAAAGTGAATGTCCATTCTACATATGAGGAAACTGAGACTTCAGTTTGACAGCAGCTGGAATGCGTTACCTGGAGGCTGGGAATGAGTACTGAAGCTCATATATGTCCAGGGTTTGGTACCTACTATAATTGGGTTGCAGGGAGGGGAGGTGTTATTACTGAAGCTTGGCACCTTCAACTGGTGGAGCCAGCAGTGAATAAGCAGTGTGAAGCTTACCATTGCTCTGGTACTGGTAAGCTGCGTTGTTGTAGCTGATTTAAATTCCAGCAATATTCTGCACAATTTGCCTCTAAGCCTTGGCAGTTACCCAATTATGGCTAAACTCTCTCAACTTGGTTAAGTGGGGTGCCCCCTGGGAGAGTGGGGAGGAGAAAGACTGTGCACTGTACACTCCATATTAGACAAACTATTTGTGTGGATTTATCAGCAGCATAGCTTGGTGATTTTTTTTTAAGCAAGGATGGATTTCCATAAGTTCCGTGTGTATCAGATACCTACTTGGATCAGAAAGAAGGCCCCGAATTGTCAGTAAACAAACAAATGGAATACTGGGTTATATTACAAAACAGTTTAATTTAAATCAGCAGAAGTTGTGCTGAATCAGAATAATGCCTTTGTCAGGGTGTACTTGGCATACTTGTACCGTCTGGTTATTATTACAGGAGGGAGCTATTCAGGTCGAAGAGTAGGAGTTTTCAAGCTTTTTGTCTTCATGGGCCTCTTGGGTGCATATCATGGAACCTACGTGCCACATGCAAAGTTTGTCAGTATTCCCATTAGCTTGCATAATATCGCAAGCTGTGAATGCTAACAGTATTCTGATTTAGGATTTATCCAATGAGGCAGTAGCACCAAGAACAACGCTTTCTAAACCTCTAGGCCCATGAAATTTAACTATCAGAAACCAGTGAGTCATAAATATAATTGCAAGTAGAACTGAGAGTTTGTATACTGGATTGACTGTTGGGCTGTAGTTTGGACAGCCCTGCAAGCATGATTACAAATATTGGAAGGAAGAGGTATGAGGAATTACCTAATTTAGGGGTCTTTAGCCTCAGCCTTCTGAAAGGGACCTTGCAGAGGTATATCAGACAAAGAAATTCGACCCCAAACTATTTTTTTTCAAATGCAGAGACGCTTATATTATAACATTTATATCGGAACATGCTTTAAATTCTGCAGCTACAAATTTTTGTTTTTTTGCATGCAAAAACAAAATTCTGCGTTTCTGACCTATACTAATTTGGTTTTGAAATTTGTTGAGTCTGAAGAGCTGCACTTGTCTCATTTGCCAACAGAGGAACAAGATTTAAAACCATGGTTACTAAATATTATGTAAACAATCCCATAGTTTCGCTTAACTCTTGGCAAATTACATGGGTGGTTTATTTCTGGTATGTTAATGAATCTATCCACTGTAATGGTTAGCTGAATATTTCGCTATACTTTGTCGTGAAAACTACATTCTTAAAATGAAGTTTGTTGATAGTTCAATATAGATTCAGTTTTAGTTGCTACAGGTTGTAGTAATTCATTCTTAATGGACAGTTGGATTGATGGTACTGTAGTAAGTTGGAGCCGACTTCATTTATATTCTCCAGTTGAGTTCAAGGGAGTTTCTATTTTCTCTTGACTAGTTTTCTAGGTGGCAATTTTATAAAATGTATAGTTGGGGTTATTCTGTAGCAATATTAATCTGTGAAGACCCATTAAAATCTTTATGCATTGTTCAGTGCATCAGATAATGAGTTATTATTGGAATGACGTTGGCCTCTAATGTAAAGCCATCACTTTGCATCAAGTAAGAACAGGAGTAGGCTATTCAGCCTGTTCTGCCATTCAGTTAGATCATGGCTGACCTGTAGCTTAACTCCATTTACCTGCCTTGGTTCCATATCCCTTAATACCCTTGCTCAACAAAAATCTATCCATATCTGTTGGTAAGAACACAATTTTCTGCTAACACTAGTTCTTCTCCCATATTTAACTGTCTTTGCTTGTCTCCTGATGACCTATTTTCCTATCTACCCATCTTTCTATTGATTTTTCACTTGCTATCACATATCTCTTGTCTGTATACATGTCTCTTTTTGGTAGGTCTGGGAGGGAGCAGAGCCAGTGAAGCTCTGGAGTGGGCCTGCAGAGATCAAAAGAGGATCACTACAGATACCTTTTTTTTAATTTAGAGATTAAGCTATGCAATACAATAAAATGTAGAACACTTAGATTTTCTACTTTAGCTGCAATTACTGCTGCATGTGTAATTACAATGCATGCCATATTTTATGCAGAGAGTTATGATCTAGAATGCACTGCCTGAAAGGGTAGTGGAAGCAAATTCAATAATAACTTTAAAAAGAGAATTGGATAAATACTTGAAAAGGAAAGATTTGCTGAGTTATGGGGAAAGAGCAGGGGAGTGGGACTAATTGGATAGCTCATTCGGCACAGGCACGATGGGAACCGAATGGCCTCCTTTCTGTATCATCCTATAATTCTATATAAGTATTAGATTTAAATGTTAAATATTTAATCTGCACAAAGATTAGAATTTGCCACTTTAGATGCCATTTGTGCTCCACGTATGTTTGTAATGTATCTAATGAGTATTTAATTTAGGGGATATATTTTAAATTGTATAATAAATTTAAGAATGTAATTTTTAGTTACATGAATAATCATTGCAATTAGAGGTAACTTAAATATTAACTCATTTAATTTGTAGCACAAATGAACAAGTTAGTTTTAGCTGCAGTTACTGCTCTGTTTTTAACATATGCACTATAATCTGTGGTAGTGAATGCAGTGAGGAGCTGCATGGGCAGGGTTGCCTAGAATAGTTTTACAACTGACCAGTTGGTGCAGTATTTAGCTTCTAGTTTGGATACTGCTCAATATGTCTCCGACTCCATAAAGGTCAGGTGTAGGCCAGGCTGCGCTGCAGCTCAGTTGGATCCTCTTTCATCCCCCCCCCCCCCCCCCCCCCCCCAAACTGCTGTCAGTGTCTTCTCTTAAGGAATGAATGGGATCTCGACCCAAGGGCAGACTCCGTTGGGATTTGAACCCCTTGTAAATGGGAATTGTCACCGTACTCTGCTTTCAACGCACAACTTTGGCCCCTGCATTGGTGGGGGAGGAGGAGTGAAATACTGGGCGAGTCATAGAGTTTTACAGCACAGAAAGAGGCCCTTCGGCCCATCGTGTCTGCGCTGTCCATCAATCCCTGTCCAGTCTAATCCCATTTTCCAGCATTTGGTCCATAGCCTTGTATGCAATGGCATTTCAAGTGCTCATCCAAATGCTTCTTGAATGTTGTGAGGGTTCCTGCCTCTACCACCCTTTCAGGCAGAGAGTTCCAGATTCCAACCACCCTCTGGGTGAAAAAGTTCCTCCTCAAATCCCCTCTAAATCTCCTGCCACTTACCTTGAATCTATGCCCCCTTGTTATTGACCCCCCTACTAAGGGGAAAAGTTCCTCTTTACCCTATCTATGCCCCTCATCATTTTGTACACCTCAATCAGGTCCCCCCTCAGCCTTCTTTGCTCCAATGAAAACAACCCCAGCCTGTTTACTCTTTCTTCATAGCTGAGGCGCTCCATCCCAGGTAACATCCTGGTGAATCTTCTCTGCACCCTCTCTAAAGCAATCACATCTGAAGAGAAGAATGTTGCAGAGGTTTGGGTCCTGCATATGGGAGGGAGGTTCAACCAGAGGGTCAGAAAGTGAGGATTACAAGTTCTGTGCATGTTTTTCTTAATGTTGAGCTTCAGTTTGGTGGGCAATTCTAAACCGTGAGAAATAGAAGTCAGGATAGCTAAGAGGTTGCGAGGAGAATATATGTAGTGGTATGCTGGGTAAAATTGGTCTGATTGGGGGAAGTTGAAAATTGCTGAATTAATTTTATTTTTTTATTGGTGGGGTTGGTGAGGAATTGTCTTAATGGTTGCAACTCATTTATTACTGGAGTATGAGTAGGGAGGACATTTTTTTTGATGGGGAAAATAGTTTTTGTGTTATATAATTGAGAATGAAAGTAGAAAATAACCAATTAGAAAGCAGAAAAACAGTGCATATCTCACCAACAAAGAAAATTAAGATATCCAACAAAGAGAATTAAGATACCAATGTTACTTACAGACACAACTTTTGATTCAGGATTCAGTAATTGTACATTGGTAAAACAGGAAAATGTTACAACTCATGTCCATTCTTGTTTGGTTGGGCCTACTTGAAATGTAGCTCATGCAACAGTGGCTTACCCACATCTTTTTATCATCAAAGTTGATTTCCAAATCCATATTAAACATACTCCCTCCCCTTCCTATTAAATATCCCAGTGGTAATTTTAAAAAGTTTTTATTGGCTTCAATACAGACATCAAGCGCAGGTGATTCAGGTTCACTCAAAGCAGTTTGTAAAATTAGCAGTAGTTCCACTGGTGATGAGCTTGCTCTAATGCTTTGTGCCAACAATGCAAGTGAATAGGTTGGTGGAACACTGCCGAAATACATGTAGTCCAGCCTTGAGGAATGTAAATTTTGCAAACAATCTGGACTCAAATTTAAGACACCAACTAAATCGCTTGTAATCGCTTTCGCAGTAGCAATAACCTTCCCTGAGTTATCCCTTTATCCAGAAGTAATGAAACACTTTTAATTCCCGTCACGCAGGCTGTTTCCTCAAAAGATCTGATTGCAGCATTAGTGAACAAATTCAAAGCCTTTATCTGAAATGTAGTGAATACATTTTGTTACGAGTAGGTAGTATATTCGTGAGCAGCTGGCACTGTGATCCAGTATATCATAATTTACATAGGATTAGACAGAAACAGGCCATTCGGCCCAACCTGTCCATGCCGACGTTTATGCGCCACTTGAGCCTCTTCCCATCTTTCCTTATCTAACTCGCAGCATAGCCCTCTATTCTCTTCTCCCTCATGCTTAAATGAATCTATACTTTTGTCTCAACTACTCCCTGTGGTAGCGAGTTCCACATTCTCACCACTCTGGGTAAAGAAGTTTCTTCTGAATTCCCTATTGGATTACTTGGTGCCTATCTTATATTGATGGTCTCTAGTTATGCTCTACCTCACAAGTGGAAACTCTCTGTCTCTCTCAAAACCTTTCATAATTTTAAAGACCTCTATTAGGTCACCCTGCAGCCTTCTCTTTTTCAAGAGAAAAGAGACCCTGCCTGTTCATCCTTTCCTGATATGTATACCCTTGCATTTCTGGTAGCATCCTTGTAAATCTTCTCTGCCCTGTCTCCAATGCCTCTATATCCTTTTTATAATATGGCGACCAGAATTGTACCAAGTGTGATCTAACCAAGGTTCGATACAGGTTTAGCATAACTTCACTACTTTTAAATTCTATCCCTCTCGAAGTAAACCCTAGTGCTTGGTTTGCTTTTTTTATGGCCTTGTTAACCTGTGTCGCTCCTTTTGGTGATTTATGTATTTGTATTCCGGGATCCCTTTGCTCCTGTACCCCACCAAGACTCGCACCCTCCAAGTAATAAGTGACCTCCCTATTCTTCCTACCAAAATGTAATACCTCACATTATCTGTGTTGAAATTAATTTGACAATTATATGCCCATTCTGCTAGTTTATTAATGTCCTCCTGTAATTTGTTGCAGTCCTCCTCAGTATTGACTCTCACTTCTCCACCCCCCCCCCCAAAAAAAATTTGATGCCATCCGCAAATTTAGAAATTGTGTTTTTGATTCCAAAGTCAAATCGTTGATATAAATTGTAAACAGTGGTCCCAGCACTGATCCTTGTGGAACACCTTCAAGCCATTGTGGACCATCAAAATATAAACACCATGGTTCACTTTGTAAAGAGTCCAAGGCATTTACATGGTCACTTGTTGAAAATAGGATGCGTTTTGAAAAAAGTTAGTTTAGATGTTTTTTAAAGTATAAATCCCCTGTTGAGGGAGCTTGCCAGTTTAAACCTGGACAGGATTGCTTGGTGTAACAACAATAATTTGCATTTATATAGCACCTGTAACATAGTAAAACATCCCAAGGTGCCTCACAAAAGCGATATCAAACAAAATTTGATACTGAACCACATATAGGTATTAGGTGACCAACAGTTTCATCAAAGAGGTAGGTTTTGAGGAGTGTATTAAAGGTGGAGAGGTTTAGGGAGGAAATTCCAGAGCTTAGGGTCTAGGTAGCTGAAGGCACTGCTGCCAGTGGTGGAGCGATGGCAATCGAGGATGCGCAAGAGACCAGAATTGGAGGAACGCAGAGATCTCGGAGGGTTGTATGGCTGGAGGACGTTGGAGACAGGTGTAGGTTGGAAAAATGTGCTCTGTTATTTTGAGAAACAAATGCACATGCAGTTAGGTGAAGTGTATATGTTCATACTTTTAACTATATTGACATTGGAAGGAAATGGAGGTGGTTAACTCCTCATTGCAGAAGAGACAATGCCACCTTTGCAGTCCTATTGATTATTAAAAAAAATAATGGGCGTAATCAGAAGTAAATTTCCACTGGACTGTTTTGAGCATATGAGGCTGAATTTTCAATCACCTGTTGATTATTAGTGAATAAAGTGGCTTAATTAGTATGGGAAAGAAAAAATTGTATTTTAATACGACTTGAATGCAAAAGGCTGCCAAAGTCAGTAGCAATCATTGTAAAAATTAGGTTGTCAGTCCTGGTAATAAAATTTTGTGTCGTTTCTATGTAATGTTTTGTTATGCTACTGCTTTTGTGTTGATGCAAAGCAGTTTTGAACATGTATCAACATAAAAACAGCAGTGTAACTTGGGAGTCAGGTCAGCAATCTGATTGAAGGAGGTAGTCTCAAACTGCTTGGGCATTCTCCAGTTGAGTATAACCACAGTCTAGTGCAAAGACTATTCAATAGCCTGGGAACTTTTTAAAATGGAAATTTTACTGTTAGTGTATCCAGCTCTCCTAGTAAAATAGAACTGGTGGGTGAGTATAGCTATGTGCTTGCAAAAATGTGGGTCCACAATTTTGCTGTCTGGATAAGGGAGCTGATTTTAGTAACGTACATCTGGGGAGTTGATGCACAGATCATTTTCCTGTGAATTTCAGAATGGTTACATGTAAAAGTGCCTTTTGTGATGCAAAAAACCTATGTGTCCACGTTTAAGTGTAGAACAATCCAGGGTTTACTATAATTTATCACACCACAAAGTAAGTCTTGCAAATTGGATTTGATTACTTGGTAGATGTTTGTCAACAACTTGTGCTGTGGAAATGCTTGTATCTTTTTACTCTTGTGGTACAAGTCTTAACTTGTGAAGACAATAAGCACTTACCTAAAATTTTACAATGAATAGACCATATTTTTGTGAGAATTTGAAGATGAGAATACTACATTGTGTTAACTGGGTACTGTCAATACTAAATGATCAGTGTAGTGCAGCATTGTACGAACAGGACACGTTATCCAGTTAAAATTGATTTCAGCTGTTTAACATTTCACTATCAATAGCCATGTTTGGTGCTTTGTTGTGACTCAAATGATAAAACATTTTGAATTACACATTTGTGGATATTTTGGAGAGTATTCAAGTTTCCCATTTAAAAAAAAAAAAAAGTGCCATATTAATTGTGGTAAATCACTTTTATCGTTCACTATCGTTACACTATGGTTATCACTGTTATATCGTTACACTATGGTTATCACTGTTTACACTGTTGTATCACTACACGAGGTCGCCTCTTGTCATGCTGTTATACCTGGGCTGACCACTGCTGACTCCGCCCATGGCTCCACCTACTTGCCCAGGTATAAAGGTGGTCGACTGGCTGGTATTCCTCCTTGTTGGATCCGATCACCCACGAGGGTGGGCTCTGTTATTTAGCCAATAAAAACCTATAGTTACTGTCTTAACTCGTCGCTTTTCATTGGATGAATTGATAGGTATATCAATTTTATTGGCTAAATTTTGAAATGTCTTTAACGGAGCAGCCAAACGACCAGTCAGACGCCCAGCTACAACAGCCACAGCAGCCGGCCTGGCTGCGAGCCCTCCGACCGCCGTACCTGGATCTAAACCCACAGGCAGCAAACTCAGCCCTCGACTTCAAACACTGGCTGAGCTGTTTCGAATCCTACCTGGGAGAATCCGGCGTGCCTCAGAGATCCAAACTAAGAGTTCTGACCGCCCAAGTGAGCCCTAAAGTATTTGCACTCATCCAGGACCTTACTACATACGAGGCCGTCCTCAACCTGCTGAAAGAGCAGTACCGGAGCCCGGTAAATTCTATGTATGCCAGACATCTCCTAAGATCCCGCCCGCAACAGCCAGGAGAGTCTGTAGATGAATTTTTACGGGCGCTACAAACACTCGACAGGGACTGTGACTTTAAAGCTGTAACGGCTGCAGAAAATACTGGAGAATATCCGCGATGCCTTCGTGAAAGGCCTTCGGTCCGACTACTCATGGCAAAGACTGCTCGAATCAAAGGACCTCGACCTGAACACAGCTGCAGCCCTCGCTTGCTCTCTGGAAGGGGACCTCGAGGCGTATTCCAGGTACTGTGCTGCGCGACCCTGGGACTCGGGCCCGACCCCGACCGCAATACCCCTCGCACCGCCGCCTCTGGGACCTACCTCAGCGTCGGCGTCCCGGACCCGATCGGGACCACCACCCCTGGTACCGGCTGCGACATCGGAGCCCCGCGATCGGGCCGCCGGCTGCTTTTTCTGTGGCCAGGCGAAACACCCGAGGGCGCGCTGCCCTGCAAGAAACGCGACCTGCTCCGACTGCCACAAGAAAGGCCACTTCGCGAAGGCCTGCAGGGGGAAAGCCACAGACGCCAGCAGTGCCTCACGCGAGTTGTGGGGGCGGCCATCTTTCATCAAGGCCACAGATGCCAGTATCCCCTCGTGAGAGTCGTGGGGGCGGCCATCTTTGATCAAGGCCACCGACACCGGCAGTGCCTCATGTGAGTTGTGGGGGCGGCCATCTTCTCCGCCATTTTATGCAACGTCGTGGGCACCGCCATTTTGTTCACCACATTCGACCGCCACCTTGTCTCCAGACCCGACAGCCTCACCCGCAGACTACAGCAGCTCGCTCAGCCATACACTAGCCTCCGTCACACTGGTCCAAGCTTGCCCACATCACCTGTCCAAGCCCATGATGGACATCAAAGTAAACGGCCACGACCTGCCTGTTCGACAGCGGAAGCACGGAGAGTTTCATCCATCCAGACACGGTGAGCCACTACTCCCTCACTGTCCAGCCAACGCGCAACCGGATCTCGATGGCGTCGAGGTCCCATTCAACAGACATCAGCGGATACTGTGTTGTGACCCTGTCGGTTAGGGGCACGGAGTATAAAAATTTTAAACTCCTCGTCCTGCCCCAACTCTGCGCTGCCGTCCTACTAGGGCTGGATTTCCAATCCCACCTTCAAAGTGTCACTTTGGCATACGGTGGACCCCTCCCCCCACTCACAGTCGACAACCAACAGCCTTCAAACCGCCCACCGCGTACCACCTGCGGCCTATCCACCCTCAGGGTTCCGCCCCCCTCCCTGTTCGCCAACCTCCCCCGCGACTGTAAACCCGTCGCTACCAAGAGCAGGCGGTACAGCGCCGGGGACAGAGCTTTTATTAGCTCTGAGGTGCAGCGTCTCCTGAAAGAGGGCATCATCGAGAGGAGCAACAGCCCCTGGCGTGCCCAGGTCGTAGTCGTTAAGACTGGCGATTAAAAACCACCTAGTCATCGACTACAGCCAAACCATAAACCGGTACACCCAGCTGGACGCATACCCCCTTCCCCGCATATCTGATATGGTCAATCAGATTGCACAGTACCGAATATTCTCTACCATCGACCTTAAGTCGGCCTACCGCCAACTCCCTATCCGCCCTGAGGACCGCCAGTATACCGCCTTCGAGGCGAATGGCCGCCTCTACCACTTCCTTAGGGTTCCCTTCGGCGTCACCAACGGGGTTTCGGTCTTCCAAAGGGAGATGGACCGGATGGTTGACCAGAAAGGGCTGCAAGCCACGTTCCCCTATCTAGATAACGTCACCATCTGCGGCCGCGACCGGCAGGACCATGATAATCTGGAGAGATTCCTCCGTACGGCCCAACGGCTGAACCTCACCTACAATAAGGAGAAATGTGTGTTTAACACCTTGCCATCCTCGGCTGCGTAGTAGAGAACAGAGTCATCGGCCCCGACCCCGAAAGAATGCGCCCCCTCATGGAGCTTCCCCTCCCCCACTGTCCAAAGGCGCTGAAGAGGACCCTGGGGCTCTTCGCCTACTATGCCCAATGGGTGCCAAATTATGCGGACAAAGCCAGACCCCTCATGAAGTCCGCCTCCTTCCCCCTGACGGCAGAAGCGTGCGCAGCCTTCTCCCTCATTAAGGGAGACATT
Organism: Somniosus microcephalus; assembly: GCF_052327205.1. Taxonomy (NCBI): domain Eukaryota; kingdom Metazoa; phylum Chordata; class Chondrichthyes; order Squaliformes; family Somniosidae; genus Somniosus; species Somniosus microcephalus. The sequence goes on along the minus strand of NC_140989.1, from coordinate 132,041,855 downwards.
GCTAAGGCCACAATGCACGCGGTGGATGAGTCTATCCCTTTCCAAGTGGAGAGCGATGCATCCGACTTCGCCCTAGCCGCAACCCTTAACCAGGAGGGGAGACCGGTGGCCGCCTTCTCAAGGACCCTCCAGGACCCTGAGATCCGACACTCGGTCGAGAAGGAGGCCCAGGCGATCGTGGAGGCTGTACGACGCTGGAGGCATTACCTGGCAGGCAAACGATTTACCCTCCTCACCGACCAGCGTTCGGTCGCTTTTATGTTTAATAACAAGCTGAGGGGCAAAATCAAGAACGACAAGATCTTGAGGTGGAGAATCGAGCCCTCCACCTATGATTATGATATCTTGTACCGGCCTGGTAAACTGAATGAACCCCCAGATGCTCTATCACGAAGTACATGCGCCAACGTGCAAATTGATAGACTGCAGACCCTCCACAACGACCTCTGCCACCCCGGAGTCACCAGACTTTACCACTTCATTAAGGCCCGCAACCTGCCCTACTCCATCGAGGAGGTCAGGACCATGACCAGGAACTGCCAAATCTGTGCCGAATGCAAACTGCATTTCTTTAGGCCGGACAGAGCAAGCCTGATCAAGGCCACCCGCCCCTTCGAGCGCTTGAGCATCGATTTTAAGGGGCCCCTCCCGTCCTCTGACCGTAATGTGTACTTCCTCAACATCATTGACGAGTACTCCCGTTTCCCCTTTGCCTTCCCCTGCCCAGACGTGACCAGTACCACGGTCATCAAATGCCTGAACGACCTCTTTGCCGTGTTCGGGTTCCCGAACTATATACATAGCGACCGGGGCTCCTCCTTCATGAGCGAGGAACTTCGCCAGTTCCTACTAGCGAGAGGTATTGCTGCAAGCAGGACCACCAGCTACAACCCCCGAGGGAACGGCCAGGTGGAAAGAGAGAACGCGACTGTCTGGAAGGCCGTTCTCTTAGCCTTAAAGTCTAAGGGCCTCCCAAGCTCTCGCTGGCAGGAAGTCTTCCCGGCAGCGCTGCATTCCATCCGGTCACTGCTTTCCACTGCCATTAACGCCACCCCCCATGAACGAATGTTTGTTTTCCCCAGGAAGTCGACTACGGGAACCACGCTACCAACTTGGCTGACCTCTCCGGGGCCCGTCTTGCTGCGAAAGCACGCGAGGGCCCATAAAACGGACCCCCTGGTCGAGAGGGTGGACCTCCTGCACGCCAACCCCCAGTACGCCTATGTGGCATACCCAGACGGGCGGGAGGACACAGTCTCCTTACGAGACCTCGCACCCTCGGGCATCCCTGAGACACCACCGTTACCCCCCCCCCCCCCCACCCCCCCCAAATCCAGCCCAGGTAGACGGCATGCCGGAACCCCACGAGCCTTCGCCGACCACGCAGACACCAGCATTAACATCGGATACTGCATCACCGCCGCCGCTGCTGCGACGATCGGAAAGGCTTACGAGGCCTCCGGACAGACTGACATACCCGAACTGGTAGTACACTTCACCCCGCTGGACTCAAATCTAAACAAGGGGTGAATGTGGTAAACCACTTTTATCGTTCACTATCGTTACACTATGGTTATCACTGTTTACACTGTTGTATCACTACACGAGGTCGCCTCTTGTCACGCTGTTATACCTGGGCTGACCACTGCTGACTCCGCCCATGGCTCCACCTACTTGCCCAGGTATAAAGGTGGTCGACTGGCTGGTATTCCTCCTTGTTGGATCCGATCACCCACGAGGGTGGGCTCTGTTATTTAGCCAATAAAAACCTATAGTTACTGTCTTAACTCGTCGCTTTTCATTGGATGAATTGATAGGTATATCATTAATGAGCCGAATCTCTTATTGGTGTGTCCCTTGACCCAAATAAACTAATCCCACAGACTGGAGGAAAATAGTTGTCTAACTTGTTTGGCTTCTGGTTGAAAATCTACTACATTGATATCAGAATGGAGAAGTGGTCAACTCCACGTTGCAGAAGCGGAAATTCTACCTTGGTGATCCTATTGATTTTTTTTTTTAAGAATCAGAATAGTCCAAAGTAAATCTGCGTCATTCTGTTTTGAGCACACAAGGCAGAATTGTCATTCACCTAGAGCAGTTGATTATAGTGTATAAATTGAACATAGAAACATAGAAGATAGGAGCAGGAGTAGGCCATTCGGCCCCTCGAGCCTGCTCCGCCATTCAATGAGATCATGGCTGATCATCCAAATTCAGTACCCTGTCCCTGCCTTCTCTCCATATCCCTTGATCCCTTTAGCCTTAAGAAATATATCCAACTCCTTCTTGAATATATTTAATGAATTGGCCTCGACTGCCGCCATTGGTAGAGAATTCCACAGGTTCACCACTCTGGGTGAAGAAATTCCTCCTCATATCTGTCCTAAATAGCTTAGCCCTTAGACTGTGACCCCTGGTTCTGGACTCCCCAACCATCGGGAACATCCTTCCAGCATCTGGTCTGTCTAGTCCTGTTAGAATTTTATAATTTCAATGAGATCCCCCCTCATTCTTCTAAACTCCAGCGAGTACAAGCCCAATCGACCCAATTTCTCCTCATACGTCATTCCTGCCATCCCAGGTATCAGCCTGGTGAATCTTCGCTGCACCACTACCATGGCAAGAACATCCTTCCTCAGATAAGGCAACCAAAACTGCACACAATACTCGAGATGTGGTCTCACCAAGGCCCTGTACAACTGCAGCAAGACATCCTTGTTCCTGTACTCAAACCCTCTCGCTACGAAGGCCAACATACCATTTGCCTCCTTAACCGCCTGCTGCACCTGCATGCTTACTTTCAGCGACTGCTGCACAAGGATGCCCAGGTCTCGTTGCACTTCCCCTTCTCCCAATCTATTGCCATTCAGATAATCTGCCTTCCTGTTTTTGACACCAAAGTGGATAACCTCGCATTTATCCACGTTATATTGCATCTGCCATGCTTCTGCCCAATCACCCAACCTGTCCAAATCATACTGGAGTTTCTCGGCATCCTCCTCACAGCACACACGCCCACCCAGCTTTGTGTCGTCTGCAAACTTGGAGATATTACATCTAGTTCCCTCGTCCAGATCATCATTAATATATATTGTGAATAACTGGGGTCCAAGGACCGATCCCTGCGGTACCCCACTAGTCACTGCCTGCCACTCGGAAAATGACCCGTTTATTCCAACTCTTTGCTTTCTGTCTGCCAACCAGTTCTCTATCCAAGTCAATACCTTGCCCCCAATCCCATGTGCCTTAATTTTACACGCTAATCTCTTATGCGGGACCTTATTGAAAGCCTTTTGAAAGTCCAAATACACCACATCCACTGGTTCTCCCTTATCTATTTTACCAGTTACATCCTCAAATTCCAGTAGGTTAGTCAAGCACGATTTACGTTTTGTAAATCCATGTTGACTTTGTCCGATCCGGTCACTTTTTTCCAAGTGCTCTGCTATTACATCCTTTATAATGGACTCTAGCAGTTTCCCCACTACCGATGTCAGGCTTACCGGTCTGTAATTCCCTGTTTTCTCTCTACCACCTTTTTTGAATAGTGGGGTAACATTAGCTACCTGCCAATCCATGGGTACTGTTCCAGAGTCTATCAAATTTTGGAAGATGACCAACAATGCATCTACTATTTCTAGGGCCACTTCCTTAAGTACCCTAGGATGTAGATTATCAGGACCTGGGGATTTATCGGCCCTCAATCCCATCAATTTCGCTAACACCATTTCCCTGCAAATACTGATTTCTTTCATTTCCTCCCTCTCATTAGACCCTATGTTCCCTGACATCTCTGGGAGGTTATTTGTGTCCTCCTTTGTGAAGACAGAACCAAAGTATGTATTTAATTGGTCAGCCATTTCTTTGTTCCCCATTATAAATTCCCCTGATTCTGACTGCAAGGGACCTACGCTTGACTTCACCAATCTTTTTCTATTCACATATCTATAAAAGCTTTTACAGTCAGTTTTTATGTTCCCAGCAAGCTTACTCTCGTACTCTATTTCCCCCCTCTTAATTAATCCCTTTGTCCTCTTTTGTTGAATCCTAAACTGCTCCCAATCCTCAGGTTTGCTGCTTTTTCTGGCCAATGTATATGTCCTCTCCTTGGATCTTATGCTATCCCTAATTTCCCTTGTTAGCCACGGTTGAGTCACCTTTTTGTTTTATTTTTATGCCAAACTGAGATGAACAAATTCTGTAGTTCATCCATGCGATCTTTGAATGTTTGCCATTGCCCATCCACCGTCAAACCTTTGAGTGACATTCCCCAATCAATCCTACCCAGCTCGCACCTCATACCATCGTAGTCTCCTTTATTTAAATTCAGGACCCTAGTCTCTGAGTCAACTATTTCACTCTCCATCTTAATGAAAAATTCGATCATATTATGATCGCTCTGACCCAAGGGGCCTCGCACAACAAGATTGCTAATTAATCTTTTCTCATTACATAATACCCAGTCTAAGATGGCCTGATCTCCAGTTGGTTCCTTGACATATTGGTCCAGGAAACCATCCCATATACACTCCAGGAATTCCTCCTCCCACAGTATTGTTACTAATTTGGTTAGCCCAATCTATATGTAGATTAAAGTCACCCATGATAACTCTTGTGCCATTACTGCACGCTTCTCTAATTTCCCGTTTAATGCCATCCCCGACCTCCGCATTACTGTTTGGAGGTCTATATACCACTCCCACTAACGTTTTCTGCCCCTTGGTATTTCTCATTTCTACCCATACAGATTCCACATCATCAGAGCTAATATCCTTCCTTTCAATTGTGTTAATCCCCTCTTTAACCAGCAATGCTACCCCACCTCCTTTTATTTTTTGCCTATCTTTCCTGAATATTGAATACCCCTGGATGTTGAGTTCCCAGCCTTGGCCACCCTGGAGTCATGTTTCCGTAATCCCAATCATATCATATTCGTTTACCTCTATTTGCGCAGCTAATTCATCCACCTTATTACGAATGCTCCTCGCATTAAGATACAAAGCCTTCAGGCTTTTTTTTTAACGCTCTTAGATCTTTTAGAATTATTATTTACTGTGGTCATGTTTGATTTAAACCCTTGATTTCTCTGCCTGCCACTTTTGTTTTTCTCCTTCCTGTCTTTTGCTTTTATCCTGGTTTCCCTTTCCTTTGTCTCCCTGCTCAGGTTCCCAACCCCCTGCCATTTTAGTTTAAACCCTCCCCCAGAGCATTAGCAAACACTCCCCCTAGGACATCGGTCCCGGCCCTGCCCAGGTGCAAACTGTCCGTTTTGTACTGGTCCCACCTCTCCCAGAACTGGTTCCAATGTCCCAGGAATTTGAATCCCTCCCCCTTGCACCATTCCTCTAGCCATGTATTCATCTGAAATATCTTTCTATTTCTACTCTGACTAGCACGTGGCACTGGTAGCAATCCTGAGATTACTACCTTTTTGAGGTCCTATTTTTTCATTTACCTCCTAACTCCCTATATTCTGCTTTTAGGACCTCATCCCGGTTTTTACCTATATCATTGGTACCTATATGCACCACGACAACTGGCTGTTCACCCTCCCCTTCCAAAATGTTCTGCAGCCGCTCTGACATCCTTGACCCTTGCACCAGGGAGGCAACACCATCTTGGAGTTTCGTTTGCGGGCGCAGAAACGCCTATCTATTCCCCTTGCAATAGAATCCCCTATTGCTATAGCTCGCCCCTTTTTCCTCCCGTCCTGTGCAGCAGAACCACCCCTGGTGCCAGGAAGTTGGCTGCTGCTGCCTTCCCCTGGTAAGCCATCCCCCCCATCAGTATCCAAAGCGGTATATCTGTTTCAGAGGGGGATGGCCACAGGGGACCCTGCACTACCTGCCTGCGCCTACTACTCTGCCTGTTGGTCACCCGTTCCCCTTCTGCCTGTGCCACCTTTACCTGCGGTGTGACCAACTGATTAAACGTGCTATTCACAACATCCTCAGCATCGCGAATGGTCCAGTATGTATCCAATCGCAGCTCCAGCGCCGCAATGCGGTCTGTCAGTAGCTGCAGCTGGACACACTTCCTGCACACATGGTTGTCAGGGACAGAGGAAGTGTCCGAGTTCCCACATAGCGCAGGAGGAGCATACCATGTGGCCGGGCTGTCCTGCCATGACTTAACCCTTTAATTAATTGCAAATAAATTAAATTAAATCAAATCAATCCCACCAATTTCACTACAGTTAAATTATATATTTAAGGGCCCTGGTTTACAAACAGTCCCCGCTACACCACAGAGCTTAGAAAGTATAAACCACAGAGTTAAAGTTTAAAAAAGAAATACTCACCAACCAATCACTTACCTGCTTTCTGGTGACATCACACTTCGATTACTTTTTACTTCTCTCCCTCTGAGATTGGTAATCCCACCCGCGCCTTGGGCTCACCCTTTATACCTCGCCGCCGCTGAGATTCCCACCGCTGCCGCTCTGAGGCCTACCCGCGCCTCGGGCTCACCTTCTATACCTCGCCGCCGCCGCTGAGATTCCTGCTGCTCTGAGGCCTACCCGCGCCTCGGGCTCACCTTTTATACCTTGCCGCCGCTGCCGCTCTGAGGCTTACCCGCGCCTCGGGCTCGCCGCCGCCGAGATTCCCGCCGCTGCTGCTCCGAGTCCTACCCGCGCCTCGGGCTCACCTTTTATACCTCACCGCCGAGATTCCCGCCGCTGCCAATTAGCAATGTTAGTAAGGAGAAAGAAGAGGAATTGGTATTTTTTTAATGTGCCCTGAATGTAAAGGCTTGCCAAAGTCACAACCCATCATTTTTAAAAACTGGTTGTTCAGTGTCGGAAATATAATTGTCATTTTTATGCAGTGTATACAAAGAAAATAAGACCCGTTGGACCGAATGGCCTGTTTCTGTGCTGTAATTCTATGTGATTAGTAACTTGGCAAAGAAAGACTAGTATAGTCTTTGCATTCAGTTTTTGATTTAAAGGAGTTAAAATTGTTATGTATGAGAACATTGTGCAAATTTACTGAGTGCACTATTTGTATAAATGGCTGACATACAAGGTGAAAGAAACCAAATAGACTATTTGGACCATTTTTTTCTGAAATGAGCACTCATTTTCTTGTGTGTAAACATCCGCATTTTTTTCAAACCTGAAAGAATCAATAAATGGGGCAGTAATCAAGCTGTTGTTTTCCAGTGCAGTATTAGTCATTTAGAACTTGTATCATTCAAATTGCCTGTATACAGTCTTATTACACAGCATCTGAATCATAAAGTTTGTGTATTTGAAGTGGGAAGTCAATTAAATGCACACCAAGTGAAGTGAACAGCACACTGCTTTCATGTTTACGTGTGATGTTGGCCTTAATAGTATAGCACAAGAGGAATTATTACTCGGACGGGAAAATTGTGGGGAATATTCAACAAAGCGAAGATGTTACAAAATATGTTAACATGAAACCTTCTGTAGTTTTTGCATTAACTATGTTTAATTCTGTAAATCTTGAGTACAAATTAAGTTTCTTTTTAGGACTACGGCTGCTAGATTCAAATTTAAAAACTTGATGGGTGTAAAATATTTTTAGGAATTCAAAGCTTGCTGTGCCGCCATGTCCCTGAAGAGAACCCCATGTTTTCAGATCATACACTGATATTTTGGTGTGGTCGTCTCCCACTCTAGTTCTTTGTCTCCCTCCATCTTTCTTCTTTGTCTCTGTGCATAACTCTGGGTACATTTATACTACTACACTAGTGTCAGTGCAAAGTTGTTTGGTTCTCACCGGTGCTAAAGTTGTGGTGTAAATGTGGACTCTACCTGACTCTGGAGTGAAGACGAATGAAAATCCCAGGAAGCGGGACAGGAAGTTTCACTCTGCTTCGTTTGAGTCAGCCCAGCTCTAACTCTGGATTTACACTGCAAAATTTGAATTGTGTGAGGGTGCTTATCTGTTGTGAGAAAAGATATATTTTGTGACAGCAGCTGGTCACCTCTGCTCTGGAATATTTTTTTCTACATTTCCAATAGCTGTCTCCCTCACTCAAACAATACACTTCAAAGCACAACTAAACCCAAGTGGACAAGTTGCATTTATTGCATTACTTTTTTAAATCTGTTATTCTGGATCCCACTGCTGCTAGCCCCAGATCCCAAAGCCTCTTAAACCTCAGACTCCATGGTCACAGATCCCCAGTATGCTCACCTCAACTTCTCCCAAAGACCAGACTATCCTTGCTGTGTATTCTCACTCCCATGAGCCCAGACCGTTCACACCCCCTCCCTCTTGCATTCCAACCCCTTTCTTTCAGACTACCATTCTCTCTCCCCATATTTCTCACCAATGTGTTCCCCATGTCCAACTATGACCCTGTACATCTTTGTCGATCCCACAAAAAAATTCAGTTAGAAATATGTGACCGCCATATAGAGAGAGAAGTGGAAGATGAACTGAAGACAAAGACAGCCACAGAGAGCAGGAACACATGAGGTAATTGCAACCAAATGGTTTTTCCCTCTCCCCATGAGCAGTGTCACAGGAGATCCACTGCATTGTATCATTCCTAGCACTTCCTACACTTGCCACCATTGGTAGAATACGGCAACTTTAAAGTTTTGATGCCACATAACTTCCTCCCCTCTTCTCCATCCCACCCCCACCTTGGATGAATAGTGTTATATTGAGATTGGTAATCTATCTCCATTACTAAGACACAGGTGCAGGTTTTCTATATTTAGAAAAGCCTCCCCTGCTCATTAATGCTAATTTGAGTCTGTGGTCAAAACCAAGGCAAAGCGAGAGATCACTACTGTTGAGCGCACTGAAAATGTATTTTAAAAATAAAATCTAGGTTAGTTGTAACATGGCCACAACTGTAGTACATTTTCTTCAGTTCAGTAGAATTCAGTTTTCCCTTTATTTACTACTGTGGGTGCATGTCTGTTTGGCAGATATTGGTACACTTTTCCGGACTGGGAATCCATTTCAGTTTAAATTGATTGCTTTTGAAGTTATGATCTGAAGTGTTGCTTTTGCTGCTAGGCATTAAATAATGTGTTTGTTGTCTTGTTAAAAATTCCCATATGAGCAAATACTTATGTTTACTGCAAACTGTTAAGCCCCAGAGTGAATTTATGCTGCTGGTTTATAAACTCAATTATTTTCTATGGATTTTGTTGAGGGGAATTTCAAGTTGAAGTTAATCCCTAACCCTGATTAAAATTACACATCTTAATGGGCTGCATCAAATTTGACTTGAAGGATTAGACCTTATCCTCAACTATTTGACAGATACAGCGCTGTTTAATTTAAAAATAGGAGGCACTGGAGGTTGAGGCTAAGTAAAAGTGTGTCTTGTTTTCTTGTCTGGGTAATGTAAAATTGGCTATGGTGATGCATTACATAGCTGAAATATAATGCAATTTTGATGTTTTGACTTTTTAAATTTGTTTATGGGATGTGGGCGTCGCTGGCAAGACCAGCATTTATTGTCCATCCCTAATTGCCCATGAGAAGGTGGTGGTGAGCCGCTGCCTTGAATCGCTGCAGTCTGTGTGGTGAAAGTACTCCTACAATGCTGTTGGGTAAGGAGTTCTAGGCTTTTGACCCAGCGACGATGAAGGATCAGCGATATACTTCTGAGTCAGGATGGTGAGAGACTTGGAGGTGGTGGTGGTCCCATGCGCCTGCTGCCCTTGTCCTAGGTGGAAGAGGTCGTGGGTTTGGGAAGTGCTGCCAAAAAAGCCTTGGCGAGTTGCTACAGTGCATCTTGTAAATCTTGTAGACGGTACACACTGCAGCCACGGTACACCGGTGGTGGAGGGAGTGAATGTTTAAGGTGGTGGATGGGGTGCCAATCAAGTGGGCTGCTTTGTCCTGGATGGTGTCGAGCTTCTTGACTGTTGTTGGAGCTGCACTCATCCAGGCAAGTGGAGAGTATTCCATCACACTCCTTACTTGTGCCTTGTCGATGGAAAGGCTTTAGGGAGTCAGGAGGTGAGACACTCACCGCAGAATACCTAGCCTCTGACCTCTTGTTGCCACAGTATTTATGACTGCCCAGGCTATGTAAGCATTGCTTTTTTTTGTTTGGTTTGACTTAGAATTTCTACACTGCTCTGTGACCTAGAAAGCTCCTTGTGGGTGAGATGTGACGAAATTAGGTTCTGCTGAAGTCTCAGCTGGTTAAGATGGTAAGCAGTTGAATTGTGCAGAGCAAGAAGGTTCCAGTTTCAGTTCCGAGTCTGCAGAGTTAGCTGACCTTAACTGGTGTGGTAAGGCCTGAGAAATCCTGGTTTGGGAGTGGGGGAAATCAGCCAGGGACCCCTGTGTGAGGGTGATGAATAAAGTTTGGATCAGCATTCGATTTAGCTGGGATGCAGATACTCACCGTCTAACCTCTCCTGAGACAGATAGCCACTTGTATGAGGTACAGGTTGAGACATCTAATGGCTGTGAAATTGTACCCGTGCACAGACTTGATGCAGGAGAATGGTGGGGGCGGGGCATGGAGGGTGAGAAAGTCTCCACAATACATTGCAAGAGGTTTGTACTGCAAAATTGTGTAGTGTGGGTTATTTTAACAATTTCGGACATGCAAGATTAGGAATTTAGCTGTTAAAGGAGCTTAATGGGCCAGATCTTGCTGAAAAAAATAATGGTGTGTTAATGACACGCCGTTATTAATGCACAAATCGGCCAGCAATTCAGGGGATTAAGAGATACACCTTGAGTTGTGGATCTCCAGAACTTGCTGGTCGAATTACACTGTTCCAGCATTTGCTGCGCAAAATCTTGTCCTTAGCCTCCCTCGTGATTTTTAAGAGCTTGCTGGATTTGCATGTTATTTGCCCATTAAACGCACTGCAGAAAGTTAGGGCTGGAGCTTAATAATGTAAGTACCTTTTTAATACGAAAGACAAAATAAGTTAACCAACTTGCAGAATGGCCTCGTAAATGGCAAATGTTTTCAATAGAAGTGCGAGGTGGTGCATTTTGGTAGGATGAAAATAAGAGTAAGTGGATGCCTCGTGTGGAGCATAAACACTGACATAGACCTGTTGGGCCGAATGACCTGTTTCTGTCCTGTAAATACTATGTAACAACGCGATGATTATTAAACCTGTCTGGCCCAGAAAAGGAACAATTTAAACTGTTCAATTTCATTTCTGCATGTAGTACATTGTTGTTGGAGACTTTTAAAATGTAATTAAAAAAAAAAAAAAAAAATTCTTTTTTTCCCCTCATTATTTCTCTGTGTCTGATTTGAACTTAAATTCACCCTCCAGCTCTGTCATTCCTCTGTTTCTCAATCCTTAAACCTCATTGATTAAGGAGATAGATTGTTGGCCCCGGCATTCACAAAGGTCCCAGATGCCCTGTTGCCCTCGCTATTAGCTCGTACTTCCAGAAAGTTATGGTGAATTTTTTTTCGAGCTGAAGGGTGCTGAAAAAAGTCTAACTAATGGCATATGCTGCGAGATGCCCCCCTCCAGCCAGATTTGGGCCATTATGTTTTGGTGCATCATTGGTGTAAATAGATTGTAAATACATCAATTTTATTGAGCATTGAATTGGCTGTACTTGTAATTTGCTTGTAATTGATATGCATGAGTTGTACCCTAGAGCACTATTCTGTTGTAGCTGTTTGTAAATGTGGCTCAATATTGCGTACTTGTAGCTTAAAATGGCAACGTGATGCTCAATTAAAATTTACTTCATTGACAGAATAGCATATGTGGCAGTTCTGGGATTCAATGTTTTATTTATAAGCTTGTATATACAGAATAATGCATTCAACCCGGAAGATGCTTTTAGTGTACTCCCGCAGTGTGTTTTTACTGTGCTCGGAGTGCTGTTGATTAACTCTTCAGTATTTGTGTCTGCACCTCCTCCATATTCTACCCTAATTGCTTAGGCTATTGATTGTGAATGAAATGATGAACCACAACAGGAGGCCTGTAACGCGATCCCCTATCGATTGATTCTCCTCTTCAGCTACTGTCAGACAGGTGGTAGCAGTAGTGCAACTTCTGCAAGGCATTCATGACAAAAGAAAACTGTTCTGTGTATAATGAGGTTGTTAGTGACCTGGCTGCAATTTGAGGCATGGTTGCCAGATACATTTTAGTTTTAGTCAGCATGTGATCTGATGTACAACTGATCTTTTCCAAAGAGTTAGGATAGTATTTTCTTGAATGATTTCTAATGCAGATTGAACCTCTTATTAAATAAGAACATGGAAATTAAAAACGAACATGGAAATTAAAAACACAAACTGGTGAAAATGCACAGCAGGGTGAATATTGGTATTTGAGGTTATTTTAAATATAATCTGTCATCAGACCTTAAAGTGCTGGCACATATCAATATTACTAGTTTTTTGTATTTCTACAACACATACATGGATTGGCTGAAGCTAAATGAGGTCAAGTTTATATCCCTACTGAAACAAGGATTTATACAGCATGCTGATTTGTTTTGCCCGTTAGATATTTACTTGATGCAGTGAAATCAAACAATGGTTCATTTATATCAAAACATTATAGAGCTTCAACATTCGGAAAATGTTGGGAGTAAAGTTTGTGATCAAAAAGTGAGATTAATTTTAAACACATGAAGCTGTCTTTTGGAGACTGAAAAAATCATGTATAAACCCAAATGAGTGAGATTTCTATAGTTATTAATGGAATGATTCATTTTAGACCTATTTTAATCATCTTTTGGTCAAATCCTTGCTACAAAGGCAAGTGGCTTTAATGTATTTTTCCTTAGTTCTGCCATTTGATTTTTTTCACCTCCGATTTATGTTTAGTTCTACAGGCGTGAATGTTGACACTATCCTATGCCACTGAGCCCATGCATATTTTCCATTAGGTCATGGGATGACAATGGGGAGTGGGAACCTTGGATCTCCCTTTCTCTAGCCAGGTGACTGAAGCCAGTTGTACTACTTCCCTTCCCCTACCCTTCCCTGATCATCTCCTTCCTCCAGCCCTTTGCTGTCCTGGATGACGTCAGCTAATTCAGTATAGACTATGCATTGAAATGGAACCCTTGTGATTCTATGGCTTGGTACTAGAACACATTACGTTTAGCTACTGGGGGAACAGTTCTATGATTTGAGCACCTAATTTGGGTAATACTGAGGGAACGCTACTTGTTGGAATTGCTGTTCTTCGGATGAGATGTTGAACCAAGGCCTGTGATGAATATTCAAACTTCTGTCTTTTTAATACGACTTTAAAAATAAGATTAGGGTGGAGTTCCCTCTCTTAGACCTCCCTCTAGTTTCAAAGTGAAACGTCTATTTGTTTTCCAGAAATCACTTCAAATAGATACTTTGGCTGAGGGGCCTGGTTTAAAAGGTGTTCATAATTAAGAACTAAGAACTTGCTTTTATGTTGCACCTTTTACTATGCTCAGGACATTCCAAAGTACTTCACATCCAGTGAATTACTTTAAGTGTAGCCACTGTTGTAGGCAAATGCAGCCACCAATTTGCATATAGCAAGATCCCACAAACAGAATCACAGAATCCCCACAGTGCAGATAGAGGCCATTTTGGCCCATCGAGCCTGCACCGACACATATCCCACCCAATCCCCGTAACCCCTACACCAACACATATCCCACCCTATTCCCGTAACCCCACGTATTTAATCCCCCTAACACTAAGGGTCAATTTATCACAGCCAATCAACCTAACCCGCACATCTTTGGACTGTGGGAAGAAACCGGAGCACCCGGAGAAAACCCACGCAAACACGGGGAGAATGTGCAAACTCCACACAGACAGTCACCCGAGGCCGGATTCGAACCCGGGTCCCTGGCGCTGTGAGGCAACAGTGCTAACCACTATGCCACCGTAGTTAGATAAGTAACCAGTTAATCTCACTTGTGCTATTTTTTGAAGGAAGAATGTTGGCCAACTCACCTGAGCAGTGAGACAGGGCACTTGCTTGACGTTTCATCCAAAAGACAGCACCTCCAACAGTCCAGTACTTCCTCAGTATGGTACCAAAGGCAGCCTAGACTATGTGCTCTGTCGAGTTGGGCTTGAGTCCTTGGCCGTCAGACTTTGAGGCAAGAGTGTTTTCAGCTTGTCAGTTAGAGATGTAATTTCTATGGGGCTTCGTTGATTGTGAATTAACTGCTAGATGTCATTTTTGCTAAGTAATTGGTGCTCCATTGTAAAGTGCGATTTAGGATTGGTCTCATCACTAAGTAAAGCAGCATTGTTGCTGATGGGTAATATCATCAAGAAATATGCTTCAATGCCAGGAAAGACACCCTTATATTCCAAGGACCTTATCGGGTCTTCGTTTTTCTATTTGCCTTGTTTCTATATGTGCAGGGGGCAATAGAAACGCGAAGAATTAACCATCCATATTTGTTAGATTAGTTCAAAGAACTTGATGTAGGAGCTGTAGGAGTTATTGTCATTGGCTTTATTTTAAACAATCCAGTAAAGTATAAGTAATTATTGTACAATTAGTATCCCGACATTTCTTTCTTTACATTTCATCATCTAAATAAATCTGTACAAGTGACTTTAATCTCTGCCTGTGGTCTAGTGTATTTTCGAGTAAATAACTTACTATGATTCTGTTTGACCTAAACCATGCTAACCCAATCATGGCAGAGAATAAGGTCGTAGTTTTAAGTTCATGAGACCCTCTTATGGAAACTGCTGTCTAGCCGCGATTTACAAGAAGCAGTAGGAATAAGCCTGACTGTAATTGCCCTGTTTGCCTATTGGGCAGTTTCAGGTGGATGCTAAATGTCTCGTGACACTGCACGAAGAAGAGCAAGGAAGTGTTCTGGTCGATATTCCACCCTCAAACAATATCATCAATAATCGATTAACTGATCACTTATCTTTTTGCTGTTTGCGGGATCTTGCTGTGTGCAAAATGATCACCATATTTGTCTGGACAAGTCATTGCACTAAAAAAAAAGCTAATGGTATTGAAGTACTTTGAGACATAATGAGACACTATATAAATGGTTAGAGTAGAAAATACATGTTGTGGAAATAATGTTATTCTGAATTATATATTCTAAATTCTAGTGCTGTGCCTTTCATCAAAAATTTATCAAGTTTTATTGATTCATGCACATTCTTGGTACCTATGACAATTTCGAGTGAGTTTAAACAGGCTAATGTGAGAGAATTTTAAGTAGATTCAGACAAATAATTTTCATTTGACATCATTGAGATGTGCAAAGTTGATCACTAATGTATGTTTTTGTAGAATCTGTACACTGAAGACCACTGTACCTAGTTGGATCCTTCCATCTGTTTGATATATGAACACCTAACATGTTTTTCCTACTTGCAGTTCCTGTGCTAATAGCAGTAGCAGGTGACCCCCCCAGCAGTTAGAAAATAAGTTTCTTGCAGCGTACAAAATGGTGGGTGGTTGGGGAATTGAGTAAAGACCTCTGGGGATGGGATGGGGGGTGTGCTAATATGGATTTTGGAGAATGGTGGAAATTAGAACGGTTATGAAAATGTTGTTTCATTTGACAAGCATATCTGTACTAAGGAATGACAGATACGAGTAAACGTACAGGGGAAATGTGCACACTATTAAGATACTGATCAAAGATAGGAAAGAATTTGGGTGCAATTAGATTATTTGCTTAAAGTATCCAGTAAATATTAAGCTGATATTAAGGGTAGTGTACTGAAATGCATTTCCAGGGTACTTCATTGCCAAAACAAATTCTACCTTGAGCAGATCTTTTGTAAGGCTGTCTTTGTAATAATATGTCCTGTTTTGGTCATCTTGCCTTCAAAAGAACCTTGTGTTGATGAGAGATGACTAGAACCGCAACCAGGAAGGTTCTGGGACTTTGCTGTGTTGTGAAGAATTAAGCTTTTTCATTGGTGAAAATATTAAAGGCAGACGTCATTCATATTTTCAAAATGTTGAGGGGAACCGATAATTTAGATGCAAGAAGGATACATTTCCTAGTTTTGTCCCCTTTTCACCCCTTCCCTGAAGGTGATAACTTGTGCCAGGAAGAGATCCTGGTAAACAACCTGTTCTACAGGTGCTGGTGATCCATCAGTACCTCTTCCGAGTGATTGCCTGTGAGCCTAGTGAGTTTGGGCAGGCTGTTCAACTGCAGGAAACTTTCGATTAACCGGCCACTAAATAACCGGAAATGTTGGTTAACCGGCAAAATTCAGGAGTTGGTTCAGAGAACTTTTTTTACTTTTAATTACTTTTTTTTTACTCATTTCTGGCTGTGCAAGCGTCTAACTGAAGCTGTTGCTAAGCTACAGAGATGCTTGCAAGCTGTGCTGATTGTTTTGAAGCTGTTGCTAAGCAACAGGGTTTGTTGCTTTAGACGGAGCGCTGAGCTCCGTATCTTTTAACTAGCGCTCGATTCTCCAGCATTGTTGATAGACCGGCACCAGCTCGGTCCCGTCCGTGCCGGATACCAGAAAGTTTCCTGTATTTGGGGTGTTGTGATGTGCAATGGGAAAGAAGGCAGAGTTGTCGCAGGTGAGCCAGAATATTCAGCATAATGTTTATTCAGGAGAGAAAATGGATTAGGTAGAGTTCATGATAGAGTGGATTATACAGTCTCCACCACGTAAAACATCCACATTTAAAACACAGTCACTTATCGTCTGAAAAGCGATAACTATAATCTATTTGCAGTAACATAAATTTCAAAGATGCTGGTTATTGCATCTTAAGTGCTCTGTTCATTTCAGGCAGAAACCGCTGTGCTTACTCACTAGTGCACACCTCAAAGATTTCTTTCATTAAATCCACCTCCGTATCGAGTCCTTTCTTCTAGTTTGCTATACTTTGGAGTGTTGCACTCTAACCTTCTTGCCCAATTGACATTCCCCACAGGTTTTACACTGCCAACCATTGGCACTGAAAAGGCC